>NW_027526385.1:27316619-27856770 GCF_048455015.1 Haemaphysalis longicornis
CTACGTCTCCTGTCGCTTTGAACAGCGACAGTACTTCCACGATACGAGGGTGGGAGCGCAACGCTGGCGAAAATTCTCGTACTGTTCCTTCGGCAACGCCACTCGCCTCCACCTACACCGGCAGCCAGCCGGAGCCACTAAATGCTACCGCGGGCCTGAGAGTGGGGCATCTTCCATAATGCATTGCGCGGGAGGAGCCCGAGGAGATGAGAATGCGGCGTCAGAGGAGGTTGGCTTGCCAAAGCTGGGCCGCCTGACGTCATGCTCCCTCCTAACGTTTTCTTCGTCCATGCCGTGTTGCTACGGCAGCTCCAAACCGGATCCATCCTCGCGCTGTCAACGCTGCACGTGTTACACCCAGGACTTTATTTGAGCGGTCCGTAAAAGTGTGTAAAGTGGGTCTGGCAGAGCAGCGGCACATCTTCTGGGACTGTGTCGGGTTTCCAGACGAAGCGAAATCAAAGAATTATCCGCCGGAACTCCAAAAAGCAGTGCGCAGTAACGAAAAGGACGTTCAACTTTGGGCTGTCCAGCAGGCCCGGGGTGCGCTCGAAAAACACAGACCAGGCGACCCGGCAACGGGATGCGTTGGCGCTGTGCAGAGTAACAGCAAATCCTAGGTTGACGCCAGGCCCGCGTCGCGGCGAGTAAAAACCGTCGTTTTGCAGGCACCTAGCCTAACCTTCGAGGTACCGTATTTGCAAGGCCACTTGTTTTAAGGGAGGGGACATCTGAAGATATGATCGTGTGAGCAATTTCAGTGCTTACGAATCGTGCTCCTTTCTACATGCGCTCTTTGGTCTGTTTTGTCTGGTGTGTACGTCGTTCGTTTTAGTGGTGTATCCAAAACGGCGTGGTGCGATAGATGAAATATTTATAATATGTAGGTTGCCAAATGCTGCTACCCAAAGTCTTACTCTGGACGGCGTCAGTGAACAAATGTTCGCCTGTTGTTGGGAAGCTGTTTTCAACAAACCGCATTGCGAATTGTAATCGGAATGTGCAAGAAGGCAGGAGGTGCAACGAAAAGATCTGAGGAGAATAGACCAACGCAGCTGGTTGGAAATAGGCATAAATGTATGTCGAAGGATCTGTACAGTGTTACTAAAGAAACACCGGTCCAAACAAATCGATTTCTTAAAACGCGCTTTACGCCCAGCCTTTAGTAACTTTCAATCGAAAAAGCTTTAGCGATGATATCTGGAAGGTTGCGCTACGCTACGCATTAGAAAAAGTCCCTAAAACGTAAGAGGCCATTATTATTATTTTCGAAGTTATTCCAGCAGATATGGCCATGCTTTGTATCCTAAAAAATTCAAGCGGGCCAATCGCTGTCGAGTGCGTGAAGGCGCCTGTTAGTGCAATTAGTTAGAGGCATGATTGCACTCTCGTATGGGCGTTGCGCTAAGTGGTGGCATGTTGTGTTCACGCGACATCGAGGGATCAGACAAGTGCCCATCGGCGGAATCTTCAGTGCAAATGTTTGAAATTGTGTTCGGTTCATAAATGTAGAGATACGTGAATTTTTTGTGTGACAATCGGCCACCTGTGCATTACTAAAGTGGCTCTCTCTCTGAGCTGCCTCATGCCACAGGCGGGGTATTTGCAGCAATCAGAATCTTAGTATATTGTTACGTGGCGGCAGGACACAGGCAATAAACCATGGAAGATGCGAGTGACGTATTTACATGATGTCGGCCATGAGGGAGGCCGCAAAGCTGGGTCTTCTTCTTCAGAGGTTGGGCCGATAGCTCTCGTCTTCTTCTTCCCGTGTCAATATAAACGTTATTTTGTTAACATGAACCATAAAATAAAGGTGTCCTCCAACGCCTTTATGCCTTGTTTCGTGGTGGCGCGGTTAATACATTGTCTCATTATCACTGTTCAAACTGCAGTACAACAAGTCGAAGTACAACGTCTCCAAAATAAGCGATCCGGGAAGTGCTGCATGGTCAGTTGAAAATATTGACAAAAGTGTACCAGCCGTATTGCTCACCTGCAATTGAAAACGTTAACTATAGCGCAGAAAAGGATAAGTATAAGCAAAAGTATAAGCGCAGATAGATATAAAACAATTTTTGAACGGGAAAATCACCATACCTTAAGCAGACAAAGCTCAACAAACTGTCCGCCCGATCCCACCTCGCCGCAGTAAATCGAAGCCGCGTGCGGATGCGTAAACACATGTTTCTGTGGGTAAAACTTATTCTTGAATACGGTGCCGCCCGCAAATCAAAAAACGAAATCAAATGTGCGACATGGAAGCAGCAACGAAACTGATAACACCAGGTGACCCCGCAGTGTCATTCAATCCTTATTGATTTTTACTGTGGTAATAATACCTTCAGTTATTGAAAGGTGTGACTGGGGAAAGATAAGCGGGAATAGGAAGGAGAAACCTGGCCGTTTAACATGTGAGATTTTGCCGCGTTCAAGTAACCTTAACTCGCATTTTCGCTGCACTTAGTGTTGTAAGCGAATTTTAAAGCATCAAACATGAGTGTGGGTGTTGCAATTCATTAGAAAAATACGTTTATCTTAATAATAGATGGGAATTGACGTAACGAAAAGCTTTTATCATGCATGTCCGGTTTGGGTGCAACCGTCTTGTTACCTTTATATTACTGTTATTGGGTTTGGCTTTGTTGCCGAGTTTTGGTATGCCATTCCGAGTGCTTCGGAAAATGAGAGACGTGAGGATTAGGGTCCAGATCTTCAAACTTTATATTTCCCTGGAGAAGAGGCCACCACCTCCAAGCGCAAAGAATGTGATTAACGCATACACATGCTCTTCCCACTCGACTCCCCTCACCACTTCTCGCAAGTCCCTTTCCCGGTCGACCGTGGTTCTTGGTTTCACGAGCGAAGCATTATCCCGTGTACCTTCAGCAATCACGTGTACCCCATCCAGTGCATACCGTGCACCGCATCCTTGAGAGTAGCTTTCCGGAGTCCAGCGAGGGCGACACTAGCCGGCCAGCTGGCTAGTATGCGATAAAACCAAACGAGGCCACCAAGCAGTAGCGGCAACAGTCCTCGCAAAACCTGTACAAAGGGCCGACGCACGCGTCGCTTGAGTACACATCGAACTGTGGCGCGATACCGACGATATTGGCACAGAAAGAAGGACGGGAAGCGAAGTTCTATTTACGGAACGGAACGCACTGTGCCGGCGATGAACGCAAGATCATCTTTGTCTACCTCATTTTCTATCTTCCGCTTTCAGTGTGAGGGTACCCGGCGTCATTTCTTTTGGCTATGAGTAACCACGTGTACAGATGGGTTTCTGCAGGCTATGTTCTGAAGTACTGAATTTCTTCCTCTGCAGCTTCACTAAACATTTTGCGCGGCGGCAAGATGAAAGGCGTAAACCATGATAGGTGAATGAACATATCATTTATAAAGCGGCCATGATAGCACGAGCCAATACCTGGGTATGCCACGATCAGGATGTCAACGTCTTCATCTGGGATTGAATGGCGTAAAGCGCCCTTGCCCATACCTTTGTTTTCTTGTAAATATATTTTGATGTGTGCCTTTATGCGCCCTGCAAAGTTCTCCCAGGTTTCCGCTAGGAAACGTCGTAACGCTTTCATTTACTGTACTTCGAAGCCGCAGAGGAAAAAAACACCAGTTT
Organism: Haemaphysalis longicornis; assembly: GCF_048455015.1. Taxonomy (NCBI): domain Eukaryota; kingdom Metazoa; phylum Arthropoda; class Arachnida; order Ixodida; family Ixodidae; genus Haemaphysalis; species Haemaphysalis longicornis. The sequence continues at coordinate 27,320,257 of NW_027526385.1, forward strand.
CCTGTATTGTCGCAGAGCTCCGGAGTAGGAGCGTGGTCGACCACTGCCACGTCAAGCAACGCGTACGGCGTACAACCTGCCTACGCCGACGTCTATGCTGCGCCCCAGGAGCAAGTAGGAGACGTTGTAGCTCTGGCTCCTCAAGAAACGCGGTAAGAGCGCCGCTTCGGCCCTGTCAAAAAAAGTGTGAGCGCATGTCCTGGCAAACGCATTTTTTCGGCAGTAACCCACCGCGTTCCAAGCACAGTGTTCTTACGCGTACGTTGTGTAGGATATACGCTCTGGTGATACCAAAGGTACTCGTCGTCAATAAATGAACCAGTCAGCCATTAAACCATGAAGCCAGATGATGAGTAAACAGTGATATCGAAAACGGCTATGTACCATATATGCTCCGAGGAGGACACATGTACTCGTCGTTATTAAATGAACCAATAAAAATGTCTAGCCATTAAGCCTTGAAGGCGCATTATTTGTAAACAAACATCTCACAAAACCGTCGAACGATTGCAAGTATTTCTTCCACTCATCGTTCGGTAGTGGTAGTGACTGTGGGGTTATGATGCTGCGGAGGACTAGAACTTTATCCTAGCCTGAAAACATGGGTGTGTTTCTTTACCTGACGTTGCAGCCTATGTATTGTGTGCAGACAGAAATTCCGCAAACTTTGGAACTTACTGTGAACTGGCTAATTAGAAAAGTACCAGGAACCAGCAGGAATGAAGGTCGCCGGGTTTCCAAATGGTCACAGAGTTGTTTTAGGGAATCATATATAAAACAAGCGTTGCTGCCTAATTTGGCAGAGCATTCGCGAAAAAGTTGACATTCCAGCAAGGCGTCTTTCCAGAAGCAGAAAAAAACCAGAGTATCCTAGCCTATGTCAGTCCAAGTTCGGTCTAGTTTGTTAGTTTACTATCGTAAATGATAGAAACGTCTTCTAGAAGCGTTCTTAGAACTGTTGTAGACGCTAGATCAAGAAACTCGCGTGTTATTACCAGCTAGTGTTCCACTCTTACGCCCAAAAGTGTGATCTGGTAGCATGTGAGGTTTCATTTAATAATACGATCAGTGTTGATAATCAAACGGGTCCAGGGCTCCGCACGCAGCAATCAGCAATCCACGGAAGAAAGAGAACACCCCGTGGTGGCGCACTTGGTTCCCCCTTCTTGAAATAATCTGACCTAATTTAAACGAACGGAGCTATTCATTTATTTTTTTTAAACGAGACACCAACAAAAATCAAGAATATATTTGCCTAAAGTAGAAAAAGAAACTGGCGCAGCTTGCGTTAGTGGTGCAAGGCTGGACAAACAGCACAGCTGGTAGCCCCTCTTCCTTCGTCAGATACCCGGCTGTTGCACCTTATATAAATTTCTGAACTAGCCTCCAAAAGCTCTCCATGGCTCGCACGCCCATATCGCTTTTTCTGTAGCCTTTGACATCTCTTCCAAAGTGGACCGCGTTAACACGCGATAGAACCCGCAGCAACGGGATTCGTCACTCGGCATCTGTAGCGCGAACTCGGCGTCTGTTCTTGCAACTTAAGGTGCGAACGCCCGCGAAGTGGCGAGGAGTAAAGCAGGCGTGAGGTGACGCTACAAACGCTGGGCAGAGTGCGCTCGAAGGTGGAGTGGTTGCGGTGCGCTCGATGACGCCATAGCTTGGCGAGGCTTTGTTCAGCCTAGCAGCTTCCCGAAGGTGCGTGGTCTGTTGCTAACCGCAACACACCACGCACACCCGCGCCACGGCGTCAAAAGGTGCACTCGCCGTTATTGTAGCGTTAGCTACACTGCCCGAGGTTGAGCAGTTTCTAGTCGCTGCTTTAGAGCCGTGCTGCGCATGCGGTAGGAACAGTGGCGTCACACGACGCACAGAACGTTGCTCTGCTTCCCGACGTCTCTCACACACCCCACGCGCCCAGCGTCTTCGCCAACCTCCGTTCCGCACGTGGCGGCCCGGTCCACTTGATGATCTTGCGAGGCGTGGCCGGGAGTGAAACCGATGGCTCGTGCGTCGCAGCAACACTGGCGTGCGCCTGTGGAACCAGCTTGGCTCTGGGGCGATTGGTGACGCTGTGCCGGAGCCGCTTGATAAATCTACATGTGTCACGTAATGCGTATACCGTGTGTGTGCCATTTAAGCAGCAGTAAGCATGATAGTCAAGCTGATCCAAGACAATCAGGAAAGCTACCAATCACCAGCTGAACCTTAGCTCACGCTACCCATATCATGGCATGGCCCAGCTAAGCCAGTGCAATTTTTTTTTATGGCTGAGATTGATTGCCCTCAGATGCATATTGATGAGTTGAGGTCTTCTATTCGTGTATTTTTGCTGTTTCGACGCTTGGCTTCTTTATTTTTCTATTTTTAGAATGTGTGTGTTACTTCGAATGGGTTATTTGTCCAAGCATTCTGTAAAGAAGAGTTTTTCTTTCTGTGTTGTAAGCTGGTACCCCTATGTAATGAACCCGGGCCCAAATAAATGAACAAACAAACAAATAAATAAAAAAATAAATAAAAAAAAACTAAATAAATAAATAAATAAATAACACTCTATACACTGCTTGTGAACAGAGTTGGAGAATTCAAACTCTGGCAGCCGATTAGGTAGACTGAACCCGTAAAATATACTTACGGTTGCAGTTTTCTCTAATGCTGACAAAACTGTAGGAATAGGACCACAACGTATGTCTGCTACGACACGGTGCCGCAGTTGGGTATTCGCTGCAAGAATGATTACTCTCGATTAACGTGCCTCTTACCAAGATTTTCGAAGCACAACAAAGTGTGTTTATTGCAAACGGAAATATAAAAACGTCTTCTAAGCTGTGTCCGGGGTCTTGGAAGCATTCTTGAGGCTGACAGTGGAGTTCTCGCGAATGTGTCTACTATAGCAAAAAACGTTCGAATTTTTCCAGGAAAAGCAAGCCTACAACTTCGTATCAGAGTTAATCTCGGCAACAAAACGAGGTGCTGTTATTTTGCGACCAAGTATGCAAATACTTGAGAAGTGCGTAGGGATGTAATAATACATGTTTCAACAGTTTCCTGCCTTGCAGGAGATAGCGGCCCTTGTGGATGTGATGCGTAGTCATCCTAATCCTTCTGGCCATCATTGCCACATTGGCGTTGGGGCTCTACTATCTGAGCAAGATATGTGAGTCTATGCGCAACGCGTCTAGCAAGTGTATTTGAGGGACCTGCGTTCCATTTAGCAGACAACCGCTTTGCCTGGCACATATTTGTGAAAGAAAACCGTACCTCAACATACCAGCAAACTTAAAACGCTTTTTCCAAACACGATACGTTGGGCTACAACCGCTTAATGTTTTTCTGCAGCTGATGGTCATCGCTACAATAAACCTTAGTGTCGCCGTTGCCCCTCCCCCAAATTCAGATGATAAAGTTGAGAAATCTGATATAGGGTAGGTAAAATTGACGAGTAGGTGTCGCACTTGAACACATTGTCGTTGCTTAAAAGCTTGGTACATATTTTTATGGTCATGGTTTTAGAAACAACTGAACTTTCGCATGTAAAACAGGTTTTCTGTTTTTACTTACACAGGGCTTAAATAGGGCGAAGACAATTTGAGTTTTCAGCATAAAGCTTGACCAATATTTGTGAGCGGATGTTTTAAAAGCGAGTATCGCGAGTTTTTACAATCTTGTCAAGGCGAGCTTATGTTTCGGTTAGAAATATAATGTACGTAAGTAAAACCAGTAATTTCCTATGTAACCGTAGGATGCGCAATGAGCCTGGTAGAACGGTAGCCCCTACGTTTCTTTTCAAAAACAAATACCAGGGTACGTCACTACGTTTTTTTATTGATTTGGAACACTTCTCCAAACTTATTATGCAAATGCATCAAAACAACCATTATATTGCGCTTGAAGCTTATCCGCACACCTTCAGTGGTGTATGAAAATGTCGTTTTTGTCTACGCGACTGATTTATCAAGTGTCAATTCTATTTCTATTTCGTTTGCATACCAGCTGCAACGACAAACTTTCTTCCCGTCCTAATGCTTGCTTGTACTGAGAATATTTCAAATAGAGCTAAACCGGTACGTGTAACAGAACAAAAAATTACACAAATACCCCCAGTACAGTTCGACGTGTGACGCCAAGCTTCACATGAATACAGTTGTGCTTTGTCCCTCACAAACCGTCCAGCGGCGCTGCGAATTGGTTCCGCCGACGACTGAGGCTCGGTAGGTAGCGCCACCTTAGGAGCCATGAATCGGAAGCATGGTCTGTGGCGCTTCCGTCCGTGCTGCGAAACAGCACTCGGCGTTTCCTTGACCTTAGCTGAGATTGAGGTTCAGAGGGTTTCTACCAGGTGTTTTCAGAGTTTTAACCTGGAGTAATAGGCTCCGCTTAACACTGAAGACAAACCGCCTCAGACGTTTTGTGTCAGACCGGGGTGAACGAAAATGGCCAGTCTTGCACAAGCACTCGTCGGTCGTGGGCGAACAATAATAAAAAATACGTTTTGCCAATAAGAACGTGGTGCCTGAATTCGGTTAGATTTGTGGCCCAATTTTCACGACATTACTGACTTTCGTGCTCGTATTACCATGGCGCAATTTTCTTGCAGCTGGCATCTTTGACCCGGTGACAGTGACAATGACAGAGACTTCACCACCTACTCTAACGACGACTATTACCTCGACACTATTTACACCATCTGCGACCAAAATAACAGGTATCCACACCACGCGAGCTTACCTGTCAGCAGTACCCGACCTCAGAAACACGCAGTCGGTGCCGAAAACGTGCCGCGAATGACCGCTAACTGGAACGTACCATTTCTGCGCGGCAATTATTCACGCGGGTATTCTACTATGTGGCGCGCTGCAGAAATTTTTCATGCGATTCCTGAACTCCAAGAATGCTACAATCAAAGTGAATCGGTCTGTCTGTCTGTGTCTCCTTCAATTCAGCCAATCAGCCCAACGATAAACGAATGCATAATCAAGAAAGACATATTCGCAAGACTTTTATAAACTACTACAGACATGCGTCATCGCTATCAACATTTTACAGCATCACATAAATGTAGGCACATTTCAAGAAAAACACAAATAAAAAAATTAAAGCATCTCCACGAAGTGAATCATGACACGTGAATCAAGTCAACTGTGACGCTTGGATTTGCATTAGATTGGATTGAAATGAACTGGACTGAATTGGAATAAATTTAATTGTATCGGATTGGACTGCAAATCGTCTCAGCAGCAGTAACCACTTTCTATCCGTCTCTCTGTCTCTCTCTCCACCCTTTTGTGAACCTTTTATTTTGTTCTTAATAACCTTTTGTGAACCTTTTGTTCACAATGTTTCGATTCACACGGTGCGGTGCGTCTGTCTCCCCCCTCTCTCTCTGACCTTTTGTGAACTTTTTAATTTGTTCTTGTTAACCTCTTGTGAACCTTTTGTTCGCAGATGTTTCGATTTACACGGTGCTGTTGTCTCTCTCTCCCGCCTTCTCTCTCTCTAACCTCTGTGAACCTTTTATTTTGTTCTTGTTAACCTTTTGGGAACGATTTGTTCACAGATGTTTTGATTTACATGGTGCTGCGCGTCTCTCTCACCCTCTCTCTCTGTCTCTCTCTCTAAACTTTTGTGAACGTTTCATTTCGTTCTTGTTAACCTTTTGTGAACCTTTTGTTCACAGATGTTTCCATTTACACGGTGCCGTGCGTCTCTCTCTCCCTATTTCCCTCTCTAACCTTTTGTGAAACTTTTAATTTGTTCTTGTTCACCTGCTGTGAACCTTTTGTTCACAGATGTTTCGGTTTGTGTGGTGCTGTGCGTCTTCCTCTCTTCCCCTCTCTCTCTCTTAGCTTTTGTCAACCTTTTATTTTGGTCTTGTCAACCTTTTGTGAACCTTTTGTTCACAGATGTTTCGATTTACACGGTGGTGTGCCGTGGGCACGGAGGCCGGACGCCAGATAAGCCTTGGCCTTAAGGTGCTTCGCCTCTAAAAACTGCAGAAGCCGCATAGTTCATTAAAATTGCAGGCAGGGTTATTTTGTGGTTGTAAAAAAAAGCACTTGTTCGAAACACTGCAGAAATGAGGCGAGCTATAGGTATGACGAGAAAGGGCCATCTCATCGAGCAGTTCTCTGAACAATAAAAATAAAAAGTAAGAAATCCCGCACGAGCAGTGTGAGTGCTGAAAAATTTGATAAGTGGGGATAGCAATTTTCTGCGATTACAGGAGGAAGAAGAAAGGAGGGCAACAGCATTAGGGGTGGGATGAGAGAGAAGACGAGGTGTCACGGGGCCTGTTCGGCCGAGCACTATTGTCTTTCGAAGACATTGGCAGCAAAGCAAGCAGACAGGCAGATAATTTTTTTTCGTTTCACGGTATGCTAGTACAAGACTTTAGTGCTTGCCTGTAAATCTCTTATTTTATTGAGAGGCCAATAAAAAATATGCTCGTGCTTTGTCAAGTAGGATGTCATAGTTTCTACAATGCAGGAGCTGTAGACCCAGCGGATAAATGTTTGCCGCTCTGGTGAAAATATTTGCTCTTCCGTGAAGGACGAGGGAGAACTCTAAAATTTATTTCGATAATGATGCCTTTCTTTTGACAAGTGGGCATATCACCTTTTCTGGGAAGACGTAGGTCTGGTTCCACTTCCATTGTACCAGCTGAGCAGCTCAGATTTCGACTTCTGACTGCTTGGTTTCGGCATTGAGAGAATATTGGGATGTCGGCGCTGGCCCGTGTAGAATGGAGGAATCATACTCTGTCTTGCAGGAAGGGCTTCTGCTCGGATGGAGGGTTTTTGCCCTGTTTTGCTCGGGAGAGCTTTTTTGAAAATGGACTACCAACTCGGCGAACGGTAACTTTGTTTTGCTCGGAGAATGCCTGGTAGAGTACAATATCTGGAGCCTTCAGTGGTGCGGGAAGCTGTTAATTAGAAGATGAATCTTGAAACTAGCCTGTCTTGTGGTTAAACTGTTGTGGCTTGTCGGAAGAATCGCTGGTGCACACTAATGGGACTGTATTGCAAAATCATACACCATTACGTCAAACGACGACGAAGGTTGAACGCGAAACTTTCGCGTGACGGATTCTTTGCTTGTCGTCTAAGTTTTCCAATTTATGTCAAAATGGAGCAATCAGATAGACGCTGGCTTCATAATTCAAGGGACCCCGGTTCGATTCCGGCCACCGGGCGCATTTTGTCTCACTTCGGCGTTTTTTCATTAAAGACAACAATAGTGAGAACGCTAACGATTCGCTTCAAAAAGTGGAACTTGTTGATTATCTGAGATTTTCTGCCGAAGAGAATTGTGGCTGGCAGAGAATTGCCCGAGAGAACTTGTCCAGGAGTTCGTAATCTCAATGATGAAAGCGATGCGCGGAAGCTACAGTGAAGTGCGCTGATCAGGCCAATCGTCGAGCGGAGCCCAAGCGGCTGCTCCTCACTGTCCTAGCATTCTTTACTTTGCCTTCTCGCATTCACTGCCCACTTTCTACTACGCAGCACGCCTATTTCTTCCTTCACAAGTATCCGCAACACCCTCCAAGTGCTAGATAACGAAGAGCGCACGATTAAAACTAGTTCGGTTCAAGGCATTGCAGAAGCGTCACAGATCCTTGAGGACAGAAGAATTTTGGCCCCGAGCTTTCTTACCAGACTCGGAGTGGCTGCGTTCTAAGAGGGTGGCAGAGAGAGTCGCGGTCTTTCTGGAACGATGGTTGGTCGAGCTAAGTTAAGCGGTGACAGAGCTGTTTGATGGCTACGTGGACGTCTGCTTATCCGGAAAAAAACGTCTTACACAGCCATGCTTTCTAATGGGGGTCAGAAGTGAGACGTGCCCTTCCACAGCATAAGTGGGTGATCAGTGTCGGTCATACCGCGACGAAAAAGAGCCAGTCGGCAGTATTCTTCCGCACGAAAGGGGTTCTAGGATAATGACAAATCGTGGTGTACTGAAGATAGCGGGGTTACGTCGAGAAAACCGTAGGAAGGTGCGGCGTAAATCATCCCAGTATTCTGGCCTGAATCAGTATGCGTAGACATCATGTTTGTAATCGCGCGGTTCCTGTCCGCCGTGATGCCGTTTGTTTGTTTCTGCTAGGGCATTTCATATCTGTGCTGCGAGCCAGAAAAACCGGCTTCCTTCACCTACGGCGTCAGGTGTAAGCGGTGGCTCTCTATCCATGGATATTACGCCAGGTGCACCACACCGGAGCGCAATGCGGTGCAAACAAATTCCGATACTTTTCTTGCTTTTACGGACACTATAGCGTATATTTGGAAATGCCGTGTGAAGTAGTCGGTGCATTCTACAAATGTGCGGCCCGCAAGGGGACTGGAGAGTGTACGATAAGGCGTTTATGCTGGTGGCATTGGTGACAACGAGCAAGGTACCGCTGACCATTATTTTCTGTAATTCTGAAATGTAACTTCTGGAGCGCTGTACATGATTGATTATGCAACTTTTTTGGAAAGTTCTTTTCGATCGTTTCATTGTTGCCTTCGAATACCCTACTAACTCAGCTTCCCACTTTTTGTATGCTTGGGGACCTGCATTCTTAGAAGTACAGCCGTCAAATATTTACACGCCATCCGCCATAAAGCACCGCAAAACCTCACAGGAACTGTATACTTCAATTCCTAGTCACTTACTGAATGGTTTCTCCTTTATGCCGCTTTTAAATTACGTAACTAGAACAAAACTTACCCGAGGACCTATTCAAAGATCATTCTACCGATAACGCGGCCGGTTTTGCTTCTGTCGTATGTACCGCAAAACAAATTCCTTTTAACAAATCCGCATTGCACGATTGCTGCAGGTTGTGAAATAACCTCCACGGTAATTACAAATCTGACACCGACCTCGATTCCTTCCTGCATAACTCACATTTGCATTGCACTTACGCATTTGCCAGTATGCGTTAGATTTTTGGTGTAGGGCGGTGGACTTTTTTTCGTGTCGGGCAGTCGGAATTCGCCGTCGCAACTACCACAACCACACTCAACGTTACCGACGTCACCGAGGTGTCGTAACCCACGTCACCTGGCCGCCACTTCCAACCCTGAAGCAGTAACTATTCTCAATGATTCGTAGACAGCCTGCCGAAACTACCAGGTTGGCTCTCTTTATTGGCCCTTCTCATTCTCAGAAGCAGTTAAACGGCACTGACATTCGCATCGGCAGGACTCCTGGACACGCCAGCGACAAGGTCAATAAAGCGGCTCACGCCGTGGCTCGCCATATGAAACACCAAGCCTTTGCCGATGGTGACCATTCTCTCCCTGCCCCATCAAGATCAGCCCCATCCACTGACTAGCTACGCAGAAATTCTCGCTCAGTGCGGGAAAACTCGGTGGAAAACTTCCACCGCCACACTTGCGCTTCTCCCGAGAGGGCGCTTTAACATGGCAGCGATACCAGACAAATACCTACCCCTGACCCACCCATCTCATCCTCTCCATTCAACAAACTTCTCTCGGTGCTAACTGTCCCCAGCCTGGCATGTTGTACCAGATAGTATGGACGCTTCAATGGGCACCAGATTTTATCTTACTCGTCAACCCGTCCTTCAAGCGGCGGAGGGCCTCCCTGGCCAACCCAGACTGGTATACGCGGCTCAACTTGGTGACTTGAGCTATTAGACCCAGTCGAAGCGAAGGAATCCCGGGCTGGAGATGCCTTCCACTGGGCGAGGCCTCTGCCCGACAAATAAAGATTCATCTCTCCCCCTCTCTCTCTCTCTTCGCTGTTGCATTGCACTTGATTTTATGTTTGAATTCTCTGCTTGTGTACGTATGTGTCCTGTACAATGCGGTCTGAAAATGTTACTCATTTGCGCTATGGTTCCTTCTTATCGCTTTGTTTGCCTTGTCTACCGGAAGTGTCCTGATTGCGTGTTAGCACTGTTACGTCAACGTCAGTTTACTGTATTAAATTCTGTGGGCAATTTTAGTTCCTTGCAAAGTCTTCAAACTGCTGTTTACTGTCAGTTTTCTTTTTGTGGTTTTCGTGGTGTATATTGCGCATTTATATATCTAGTTTTGATTTTCCGTTACGTACGTTTTTGTAATATTTTATATGACCTTCAAAATTCTTTCTTAGACGCCACACGCTAAAACTCGCACTTATGTCTTTGTTAGCCCCCTTAGTGAATGTCCTACAAAAATAAATCTAAGGCACAATTAAACCTGGATGTAGCAAACGTCTATGTAACGAACTCCTGATTTATTGAAGTTTTTCAATTTCCCATTGCCAAACATATTGAAAGCGATGTGTTCGCGACTTTTTTTAAACAAACGCGTTGCGACGGTGAACCTTGATGTGACAAATTCTCTACGCTGATAAGCCATTATTTTTTGCTCTTTCTTTACACAAATGGCTGACAAATGCACCAATTTAGCGAACTTCCTCCACCGCAGACTGCCGTGTGTTTCCAGTGTGATTGCGGTATCGGTTAGGTCCCAGGCCTTGCTGTCGGCGTGTAGTCGCGCGTCTCCACTGCTATCCGTGGTATCAGGTAATCACTGAGAAGTTCTGCTGCCAAAAAACGAAAAGTTGTGTTTTTTTAATACAAGCTCCCAATTTCACATGCCTTCTCCGCCGTAGAGAAAGAAAGTCGCGGCCTGGTACAGTATCTCAGGTAGCACCTTCTGAACAATTTTCAGTGGGGCAAAGATCACCACGTTCGAGAAAAGCTCTTTCAGCATGAGTTTGATGCTTGAAACAGTTCAAAAGACACCGAAAAGTGTCAAAACGTAAATGTGATACTTAAGTGACATTGCTGAATACGGGGGTGCGTGCCGTTGCTTCTTTTGAGCGCCGTGTAGGGACTGAGTTGGTGGGAAATCAGCAGGCGCAAGTTGCGCAGTTCTTTACTGTGAAATAAACCCTCGAAGGGTGCGTTAACCGTCACTGATGTATAGCATTTTGGCTTTGTTTCTCCTTCAATCACGTGTGCAATAACTCGAAGCCTGCGTGCGATGAAAAATTGCAAATTTTTGTCAACTTCGTTATATTCAGGTTTAACTCTTTATGGAAATTTCTTCAAACGGCCGCAAAATCAATTCTTTTTTCGAAGGTTAAAAATGAGATCCAAACTGCCAAACAACCCTGTTGGCTCATCACTGCACTGAAAAAATCACTCCACTGAAAAGTTCGCTGCTCTATATTGAAAAAAGCATGAAAGAAGTAATGCTGGTACATTCACGTACGTACTGTCCTCCCCCTTTACAAGTACACACGCTAATACCGAATTAAGTGGCGAGACATACAAATGTTGCATAAATCATACTGATGATGTCCAATTCATTGTGTAAAAAGTTGAAAATCGCCAATATTTCTCGTTTCTACCTCGCACAGGCGGCCCTTCTTCAGGCAGACCCATCCTAATGTTGACCTCAACGCCCAAAACGACGCCCACGACCCCGAAGCCGACTCCGAAGCCTACCTCGAAGCCTACCTCGAAGCCTACCTCGAAGCCCACCTCGACGACTACCCCAAAGCCGACCCCGACGACTACCCCGAGGCCGACCCCGACGACTACCCCGAGGCCGACCCCGACGACTACCCCGAAGCCGACCCCGACGACTACCCCGAAGCCGACCCCGACGACTACCCCGAAGCCGACCCCGATGACTACCCCGAAGCCGACCCCAACGACTACCCCGAAGCCGACCCCAACGACTACCCCGAAGCCGACCCCAACGACTACCCCGAAGCCGACCCCGACGACTACCCCGTAGCCGTACCCGACCCCGACGACTACCCCGAAGCCGACCCCGACGCCTACCCCGAAGCCGACCCCGACGCCTACCCCGAAGCCGACCCCGACGCCTACCCCGAAGCCGACCCCGACGACTACCCCGAAGCCGACCCCGACCACTACCCCGAAGCCGACCCCGACGACTACCCCGAAGCCGACCCCGACGACTTCCCCGAAGCCGACCCCGACGACTACCCCGAAGCCGACCCCGACGACTTCCCCGAAGCCGACCCCGACGACTTCCCCGAAGCCGACCCCGACGACTTCCCCGAAGCCGACCCCGACGACTTCCCCGAAGCCGACCCCGAAGACAACCCCGAAGCCGACCCCGACGACAACCCCGAAGCCGACCCCGACGACAACCCCGAAGCTGACCCCGACGACTACCCCGAAGCCGAACCGGACGACTACCCCGAAGCCGAACCGGACGACTACATCGAAGCCGACCCCGACGACTACATCGAAGCCGACCCCGACGACTACATCGAAGCCGACCCCGACGACTACATCGAAGCCGACCCCGAAGACTACATCGAAGCCGACCCCGAAGACTACCCCGAAGCCGACCCCGACAACAACCCCGAAGCCGACCCCGAAGCCGACCCCGACGACTACCCCGAAGCCGACCCCGACGACTACCCCGAAGCCGACCCCGACGACTACCCCGAAGCCTACCCCGAAGCCGACCCCGATGACTACCCCGAAGCCGACCCCGACGACTACCCCGAAGCCGACCCCGACGACTACCCCGAAGCTGACCCCGACGACTACCCCGAAGCCGACCCCGACGACTACCCCGAAGCCGACCCCGACGACTACCCCGAAGCCGACCCCGACGACTTCCCCGAAGCCGACCCCGAAGACTACCCCGAAGCCGACCCCGATGACTACCCCGAAGCCGACCCCGATGACTACCCCGAAGCCGAACCGGACGACTACACCGAAGCCGAACCGGACGACTACACCGAAGCCGACCCCGACGACTACATCGAAGCCGACCTGACGACTACCCCGAAGCCGACCCCGCAGCCGCCCGCAACCACAATCAAGCCGACATCGCAACCAGGGGAGTAGGGTGCATACCAGTGCGAGGTAGTCATGTCAGTTCCTATTTGAATATGGAACGGTTCTGACGTGGCATCTCAGGACGATGCCAACCGAGCACTCAAACACCTTGTTTTGAAGGTGCAGAATCCGGGATACAGAGCTTTCCGGGATCACAATTTGGAACAAGGACCGCTAAAGGCCAAGAATGTAGGTTAAAAAACTTCGCATTAAGCTTTGTGGCAGACATCGCTCCGAATCACTGTGTTCAGATAAGTAGAATTTGCGGATAGCTTAACTGTACCCGTGCGTGAAGCGTAAATTTTTATGCAAAATAACCATAACTAGCATTGTGTAAATACTCAACTGTGGAAGCTCCTCTTATAACTAGAGCGCCCAGAATATGTTTTCTTTTGTTTTTCAAAACAACCCTAACAGTATAATTCTAGCCATATGCAACTATTTAGTGATCATAAAATGCTTTACAAACCTTTTCATGTACCTCAGAAACCTTGTCTGAGAAACCTAGTCATGAACCTAGACAAATAGGTGAGCCCAAGGCCTTACGAAAACATCAACTTTGTATAAAAACATTTTGGAACATTATTTACAAACGCTGAAAAAGAATAGCCAGTGATGTTGCATGAGATCAAACTGACAGTCTAACTATATTTATTGCCTGCCATCGCACAGATGTGAAATATGCTGGGCCTGCTACGAGAACGTGACATCGTGATAAAAAAACATTAATCCTGCATCGACACTTTTGACTCGGCTAACTGGGTAAGGCAGTAATTTCGAATAAACTACTATAGTGTTGGAACTTGTAATGTGGGTCTGACTCGTACGATCGTCAGCACGCTCCTGCCGCATCTACGGCGCCGCCGTGGGAGGCAAGAAAGTCGCAAAAGTAAGCCAAACGAACCTCCAGGGGGGTTTATTCCGCAAACTACTCTCGCGCTCCCGTCTTCTACGTCGTCGAGGAATGCTCGTACGTAATTGTAGGTGCGTTTTCCCAGTCCGAGCTGTTCGACTTGTGATAGTATAGCGGCATGCGAAACGTTGTCGAATGCACTCTTGATGTCCAGTGCAAGAATCGCTCTGCAGTCGACCTTACTGAGGTTCTCGAGCAGGTCTTGTTGGATGAGCAGCATTGCGTCTTGTGTGCTCAGGCGGGCCCGGAATCCTAGCATTGTGTCAGGGTAGATGTTGTGCTCTTCTAGGTATCGCTGCCACCGATTGTTGAGCACGTGTTCAAGTACTTTCCCGGCGCACGAAGTCAGGGAGATTGGGCGGAGGTTTCCTATGTTCGGAGGCTTGTTTGGTTTGGGTATGAGTACCGTTCTTGCTGTGCGCCATTGCTTGGGTATGATCCCAGTGCGCCAGCACTCGTTGTAGTAGTTCGTTAGGGAATGAGAGAGGCCAACCTCCTCCGTCTCGTACAGTCATTTGTGGTAAGCCACATATCCTATGTAGGCGCTTTTCACAAGTGGAGACGACATGAAAGGGACAGGATAAACGCGGCGATCAGAAAAGCATACAAGGCGGCACTAGGTCTACTCGGCAGCACTAGTAACGACGCACTTGCACGACTGGGAGTACACAACACGCTGGAAGAGATAAGCGAAGCACAGCGAACGGCGCAACTCAACCGGCTAGCTACCACCAATGCTGGCAGGGAGATCCTCCGAAAGATCGGTCTACGACCGCCACAAGCCGAATCCTACGGACTAGAAACTCCCGCGCACGAACGAATCAACAAAGAGGTAGTACGTAAGCTGGTCATACTACCGCTACCACGCAACGTACACCCAGAACGCCACGAGGAACGCAGACGGGCCAGAGCCAAGGTCCTGATCGAAACTCACGCAGACGACTCGCAAGCAGTCTATGTCGACGCAGCCAAACACCACTGCAAACCGGATATATTTGTCCTGGCAATTATCCGGGCAACGGACGGCCAGACGATCAACGCGTGCAGCATACGTGCCACGTCGGCGGAGCAGGCGGAGGAAGCCGCCATCGCCTTGGCTCTCAGATGCCGACCGGAAGTAACCACGATACTCAGCGATTCTCGCTCAGCCATCACCCACTACAGCAGAGGGTACACTGGAACCCCGGCTGCCAAGATACTACCCAATGTCAAAACCACCACCACACACCTAAGATGGTTTCCAGCCCACACGGGGACCGTCTCTGGACGCTTCGCCAACCGTAACGAGGAAGCGGACGCCGTCGCGCGTGAGCTCGCGTGCCGCACGACGCCCCCCCCGCCCCTCGGAAGCGGAAGAAACGACCACAGCTAACTTCGAACCACCCATGGAATTCGGAGAGATACTCGGCTGGTACCGGGAGACCCGCCGACAACTACCCACGCCTCATCCAGGTTTAAGCAGAAGAGAAGGTGTCCTTCTACGACAACTACAAACCAGGACTGTCCTCACACCGGCACTCGCCCGACATGTGAACCCCGGATTGTTTGCGAGTGTAATGTGCAGTGCGTGCGGGGACGGACCGGCTACCTTAGCCCACTTGATGTGGGGGTGTGGTGTTCCCGTGCAGGGGAATACCTGGGACTCGTTTCCACCGGACATTGAACAGTGCGTCACGTCGCCCCATCAGGCGATGCAACTCCAAGCTATCCAGCGGCTCGATGCTGCGCTGGCCCGGCAGAGGCGAACGGAGACTACTCCTAGTAGCCAATGATGAGTCAGGCAACATAGAGGTCTAGCGAGACAGAGGGGTGGCGAAGCCCTGCGCGGCATGACCCACTCCCTCACACGCCGGATAGTGATAATAAAGTCTTGTTCTCTCTCTCTCTACGTCGTCGATGGGTCCCGCGTTGATTGAGCGGCCTAAGGAGTTCAACTCCGGTGCTGCCGGTGGACGATGGCCGCTCCAGGCTGGACGGAAAGGACCGGGAGGGAAGAACCGGGAAGAACCCCGCTCGGCACAGCCGCCCACCAACGCCTAGCGCCGCTGTCCAATCCTCCTCTGTGCAGCGCGCAGGCGGAACCCGTCCGCCGAGGCGGTAGCGTCCTCTGACGGGACGCAAACCAACGCCGCCGTCGGGTTTCCATAGTTTAAAAAAATTGGCTCCAATCCACGCTCTGACGGTGGTTGGAAAGCCAAGCTGTGAACGACCCCCACAACAATTCCACATGCGAAGATACTTGAATTCACACACGTGGCTCTAGAAAGAGTGTAACCTGAGATTCTGCCAGCCGGTACCTGGGATTCGCGGGGCGCCGTCCAGAAGTCAGCAGCGTCGGCCATGGCCGGGCTCGAGCAGGGGACGCCGCCGCTGTAGCCCGGCCTTGCGTCGGAAGAAAGAAAACGGAGAGGAGCGTGTTTAGAAGGGTAAAACAGCGGAACCTAGCCATCCTGATGTGCTAGCTCGGAGCCACACCACCGCGCGACACAAGCGCAGGCACAGAAACAATCCTGCAATTCAGCTTAGTGATTCCCATTTTTACAGATTTAAATAAATAGTGTCGTAACTTTGAGAATTACGAGAAAACTGACAGGAACTTTTACAATCGCTATTTATCAGAACCAGTTGCTTAATTCGTATTTTGTAATACCGGTTAAAACACGACCGAATCGGTATTCAGCAATTTAGAAAGGCCGTGTCTAGAGTGCCGTCCGACGGTATTATAAGCACTCCACAATATCGACGTCCACCGGCGTTTTGTAACAAAATTGCCGCGTCTGACACTACATCGCTCTAGATAGCGTAAAGCTAGGCAACCTAACCTAAACATAACATAACATGACCTAACGCACACGAAAGAATCACTTAGAACACCAAAAATAACCTCAGCCATAAAAATTATAGTTCAATTTAAAGATGAAAAAAATAGCCGAGGCAAAACAGGTCTCGAACCATGGTCCTTCGGGTCAAGAAGCTAAGACGTATCCTCTGCACTACACCGACAGTTTTTTTTTTCTTTACTGCATGGAAAACTTCCATTAATACAGCCTACGAAAGTTAGGAGTCATCCAAGAAGATGCACATCACTGCAGCTAAAATAAGCCGTCCGTTAAAACTCTGGCAAGCAGACGCACGCGTCCAACAGATGCAGCCATTCTGGTGGGTCACTTTGCGCCGCATAAATGCTCCGCACCAACGCAGTTTGCTCCCGAAAAATGGACTTCGTTGGGCGAGGGGGTTCCGCGTGCCTGTCCGTCATGCGGCACTTCCACAAGCTATACAATCCGATCACAACAAACATATCATAGGGCACTCCAGTAACATCTCTAAAAGGCAAGAACCGAATTGTATAAGGGGTAATGTCCATGTCCTTTTTAAGAGTTCGTTGCAACACATCCCAGAAAAACACCGCATCCCGGCACAAAACAAAACAACGATCAATGGTTTCAGGTTGATTGCATAAACGGCAATTGTCAGACCAAGGAATAGACATTCCTTTCTCGCGCAACCATGTTTTCACTGGGAGTGTTGATGTATGCAGCTTAAAGAAAAACGTTTTTGCATTTGGAGGAAGACACATACGTGTGACCCGCTTCAAAACACTGTCCTTATGGTGGCCAATGTAAGGCTGGCGATAAACCGGCACTGGGAACAGACTCTCTAATAAAGTGTTCGTCAAAGCCTTCCTGGAAAGGGTAAACAGATATTGCAGGGAAAACCTCGCAGTAAGGAAATTGAAGGTGTCAACCACCTCCTTTAAAAACCCCCATGGCGGTTTCGTACTGACTTCACCAGTGGAGACAAGCAAAAACGGTAAATGAAAACTTATGCGCTGTTGAATAACGTTGAGCAGAAGTGGATGATGCGTCACCTTATAGAAGAAAAACCGAGATACAAGCTGGTGTACAAACAAATGTATCAGCCCAGCACCCCCAGACACTAATGGAAGAAACAAATTGTCCCTACGCATAGGTTCCCATTGGGACCCCCACACAAATGTTGCAAAAACTCTATGTAGAGCTTGCACTTTAGAACGCGCACAGTGGAGTACTTGCAGCACATAAACAAGCTTTGCGACAAGGAAGACATTACAAACGTGCGCACGCGCAAACACAGAAAGTTCTCGCCCCATCCATGCCTGAGAGGCTCGCTTGACTTTTTGGAGTGCCAATGACCAATGAGGCCCGGTGTTTCGTATTTGGTGCAAAGGTACACCTAGGTATTGAAGTGCGTCCTTATCCCAAGTAATGCCACCAAATAAGGACGGTTTCGCACCCCATTCACCAAACCAAAATCCCTTTGTTTTTTCCATATTCACAGCTGCTCCAGACGCGCCACAAAACTGCCTGGTGAGATTAAGGGCTTCTTGAACGCTTTTTTTATCAGCACAAAAATAGGCAATGTCATCCGCGTAAGCAAGGACCTTAACCTCACAGGATAGCGATGAAAAGCCCCGTACTCTTTCACTCTGCTGAATACTAAGGCACAGAGGTTCGAGGTATACGGCAAACAACAAGGGTGAAAGGGGGCAGCCCTGTCTAACAGACGACTTAATCGAAACTGGCTTAGACAGAACGCGGTTGACGACCAGTTGTGTGGTGCACTGTTTGTAACAAAGCTGAATGCCTTTTAACAACACATCCCCTAAATTTACCGCTGCCAATAGTGCGAATAGAAAATCATGAGAAACGCGATCAAATGCCTTTGAAAGGTCAATTTGGATAAGGGCCACCTGCTCTGCCGAATCAGACACACACTCCAATATTGAACGGGCAACATGTATGTTTGTTTGAATGCTCCTACCTCTAATACCGCAAGTTTGATGAGGTCCTACTAAACTAGTGATGACAAGTTGTGATGTAGTGCAGATGATAAAATTTTCGCAAAAAATTTTATCTGCACTACACCGACCGACGCTTCGGCCTGCGATAGCCTAGTGTTAAGTATGACAAGTAGTGATGTAGTGCAGATTATAAAATTTTCGCAAAAAATTTTATCTGCACTACACCGACAGATGCTTCGGCCTGCGATAGCCTAGTGTTAAGTATTTGAACGTCGTCGGACAGCACACTAGCCATGCCTGCAGCGATCAGCTCGAGTGCCGTCGGACGGCACTCTAGACACTGCAATTTAGAAACCGCAGTCCAATTCGTGACATGCAGTGCACAAAAGGTGGCGTTTCTCTAGCTGCCAGATGTCTGTAAGTGGTCTCTACATTTTGTGGTCCCGCCCTAAAAACCAATCATTAACTTATCTTTGCCGTACCACCACTCAATTCCCTCGGATCCGGGTTACCCAGGAGATGGTGTGGAACAAGTTAATCAAGCCGTGCGAAGTAAGCGTGCAGTGGACAGAAAGCTGCGCCAAAACAGGCCCGAAACCATCGTTGCTGAAGCAGACGACGGCAGCCAACCGTGAACACACCTTTGCAAAAACGTGTGCCATAACGTTATTGACGCGCGTATGTACTAAATACGGCAACGAAGTCATGCAGAAATGTTATATCGTAGGGGGACGCTTCCAAAGAAAACTAGGCACTGATGCTACCGCCTTGCTGGCGATACGTAGGTTGGCACAGCTGGAAAGATCGTGTTCAAGCATTGTTAAAGGCATTGCATTCTCCCGCGGATTTTGCTTCTTTCTCTTTTGCAGATAGGGAGCCGGGAGTACTGCATCTTGAAAAATCCCAGATTAAGCGAGCGGATTACATGCTGCTGTGATGTACGAGCAGCTTGTTAGCAGGCTGGTTTGCAGGTGGTAAATACACATAAGTCGATTTGAATTTGTTCACAACGACTGCTCCCAGACACAGTTATAACAGCGTAGTTTATCACTGAGCGCTTCTACTCTGCTTCGTCTAATATTTCATGTGCCTATATAACCGTAATAATTATATGCCACATATGGGGCGGAACACTAAAGGTGTTGATGTTCCCAAATGTTTCGTGAGTTATCGGGTCGCATAAAATTGCCATCTCTTTCTTGCAAAAGAAACAATAAAATTTTTGTCTAAGTCCCTGAAAAGCTTAGAAATGTACACATAAGACGTGCACCAATAAAAGGTGGGAATATATGAATGCAGGACGAAATTTTCGCGTTTGAGTAGGGAGGGCCAGAAGAAAGTTTATCAATCTTAAGTGTTGCGATTGCGGTCACTCGGGACCGGACTTACGGAAGCAAATTTTTTCCCGTGACTTTTTCTGCAGAGGAGGTAACGGTAAGAAAAATGCTACTCTTCTTTCCTAACAGAAGCCTCCTGCCAGACCCGTTAGCGTAGAGAGCAAAAAAATCACCGAATATGAACATTCTGTGATTTCTTCCGATACGCACATAACATGTTCTGCTTACCCCTTCTCCTATCCCTCTTCGCTCAATGGATGTTCTTGGGATAACTTTCTCGTGAAAGTTTCTTTTTTCGGACGGGTTTTTATAGCGCTGGCATGCTGGCCGACACCTGGAAGCCCATAAAGTTTCTTGGCGGAGAGTGGAACATTGACTGAAAGCTGTCCATATTCCCTTATCCGTGAGGCTGGAAAGAGGAATATTATCTGTCTGACATTGCTCCTGCAGAACCGAACGACAATACTTGAAAATGAGATAACACGTCGAGCCTGATACACCCTTGTACTATTTTCCTGATGTTGTTCTCGAATTCAAAATTCGGCATTGAACCGGATGCAAAGGCTCGAGCACTTTCTAGTCCTCGAGACTTTGTTCGATCGTACGTTCCACTTATTCGATTGTACATTCCAATTATTTACGCGAGTGCTTCGGCAATGCACAAGCAAATGCGAATTTCCTACAGTTATATGTATGGAGCATCATATTCGGATCAAAGACCGATATGTAATGCCCGTGTGGTCTAGTTACTAGTTACGCAGTCACAAGTTCAGGTGCACTCACTTGGATGAATAACCTGCACGAAAACATCGCGCAACGTCCGATATATCTGCAGACAAAACGTCCTCTTTTGTGGAGTTGAAAAATATAAATTATTTCTTTTGGAGTAAAACATGCAGATTTTGAGAATTTTGTGCCTGCCGGCAGACTATACAAGCGTTTCTGTTCTGGGCGTCGCGCTCACACGGCCTTTATTTGCCTTTTCATACACGAGTTCAAGCGAATAAATCCTTCTTCATTCACCTCACGCTGTGGCATAATTACTTCACAATCTCGTAATTCGTTTTAAACCTAATAGCGGCGACTAATTTGCTTCACCCGTTGTGCAAAGAGAGGAGCGCGCCCAGCCAGGGACGTAGTTGCTTGCGGAGAACGACCCAGTTCTGCGCGTATCCTACCAAGGTGGCGCTGGGTGTCGAGGGCTCCGTGTCGCCCTCTGGGCGTTGTCCGGTGTCTATACACACGCTCCCCAAGTGACGCTCACCGACACATGCATCACCGGCAGTAGCAATACAGGGTGCCGTAAAGCCAGCGCCCCCTACGTTACAAGCGGCTGACGGGCGGGGCTCTGCGAGGATAATCGCCTGAGATGCGTCTGTTATCAAGACACGCGGTCACCTCGTCACAAGAACGAGAACCATGCGGAGCTACGCGAAGCTTTCTGCCTGAACGAAATCTCGCACAGAACCTCGTCTACGTTTCCGACAAGAAGATGCGCGCACCCAGTAGCGTGGAAACGATTTTGTCGCCAATTGTACAACCCACTGATCTCCACCAGAGATCAGTGGTACAACCCGCAACGAAAAGCCATACAAGCCGCTCTTTGTCAGACGTCGCATCAGCCACCGCTGCGCCTCAAATTCCAAGCGCAGTAAGGACGGGTTCATTGTGCGCGTTCGCTTATGCCCAACCGGCGAATCGTCGTAGGCACAGTCCGCCGCACCATACGGTGCCTCGGATAGAATTTGCCAGTGCCGCCGCCGCGCCTGCGCGGCTACACTGCGGCTAGACAGAAAGCCCGCCGCCATGTTAATAGTAGGCCTACGCGCCTTCACCCTCCTCCGGTTGCTCCACTAGCTGACAACGCTTGCCATCATGCCCGTATTCGCCTCAACTGCGTTTGCAGGCGAGGTCACACATTAGGTGAGCCAAAATGTGATGTGGATCTGTCTCGGACGATCTTCCACACGCGGGTACCGTGCCCACAGCGACGGCGTGGGGGCAGCCAAGACACAAAGCCAACCAGCGCAAGCCTCCAAGGGTTCTATTCCCAGAACTCCCGTAGAGCTGCCGTGTTCAACGTCCAAAATAGCGGTGCCATTTTCTCGCAAAGATGCTTCAGCCCTTGCATCTAGTGTGGCATGGAGCATGCAGCGATCGCTTTGGGCAGACGCATCCCGCCATTACGCGCCCCTCTACTCTATCGACCCGCATTGTAATTTTAAGATGCCACCGGGACTATCCAAGCATGATGAAGCAGTACTGCACCGCATGCGGTTGAACGTCGCCTACACGCGATACTACTGCTACAAAATCAATCAGTCCTCCTCGCCTCTGTGCCCACAGTGTGGTGTGCGTGAAGACCTCCAACACCTAATATGTGACTGTGTGCGCTTTACTACACAAAGAGTGTCTCTTGCAGTGTCCCTGGGCCGGCCGCTGTCCGCAAAACTAGAACTGAGGGACGTATTAGGTCCTTGGAACTCTTCCAAACGTGCCGCTCGTGCAACGAAAGCCTTATTGGCATACCTAAAAGACACAAGTCTTGATCAGACTTTGTAATTAGTTAAAATCATATGTATTCCTCTTCATCATTATAATTATCATCGTCACCGCATTCATCTGGCGTAGCAAGCCAGGCATCTTAGCTGGGCTGACCTCGCCAGTTTTCATTAAAGACTGTTCTCTCTCTCTCTCTCTTCAACGTCCTTGATGTGTCCGGCGTTACTTGAGCGGACGGAGTCCTTTGACTCTACCGGTGGACGATCGTCAGTCCAGGCTGGAAGCGAAGAGCCGGGTCGCTCCGCGGCCGCTCGCCGGTCGGCACAGGCAGCGGAACCGCTCGTCGCAGCCGCCCGGGTTCATGGAGCGCCACTTCACAACCCATCCCAACCATCCTCAGCGCACCCCGCTGATCATGATGATCATTAGTGGTTCTCCCCTTGAATCGGGGCGTCGGTTCTCAGAACCGGCTTGCCTGTTTTATTTCACTTACTTGCCCTAATCCTAGCTAACCTATAGATTTGCCTGTCTCAACCTTTTAAATGCAGAGCATTTCAGTAACTCACGATGTCACCCGCGTTGTCCCGTCGTAGTCCGCACCGTCGTTGTCCGCACCCCTCCCCCTACACTATATAAAAGAAAATACTATCCGGCACCCGGTTTCGATCCCTCGACCCTGCGGGCGGAACGCATGGTGCTCTACCCACTGCGCCACAAAGCCGACACATAATGGGACGCTACGAACGCGCCTTATAACGTTGACTCATTCAAATTACTGCTGACGAGCGCTCTCTCGTCAGCAGTTGCCACAAGTGCAACAACATTAACGTAACGCAAACTACTTAACGTCGTGCTCTGCATTTGATCGTGCCCCTCGCGAGGGGGATGTTTGACGCTACCTCTTGCAAGACCGAGTGCAACCGCCGAGAACAAGGTCCCACGAGCGGCGCGCGCGCCGTGGACTGGTGGCGCCATCTGTCAGCTGCGACGCGAACTACCATCAAGGCAGTCAGAAAACCGAATGCGCGAAATACAAATTTGTGCGTGCCGCTCCTGGCCGCTCCTCCTCTCCACTGCCCCTGGCGCGGCGGCACGGCTGCAGCTCCTACATGCTAGACGGGTGGCTTTTTTTATTCTAGATCACTGCCGATCATTTATGCTACACCAAAAAATTGGTGTCATAGCCATATATACTTTACACTTTTCTTTTTCCTCATCCCGGCTTTAATCTCCCATCGCTCCCTCCTTCCCTTTTCTAAATTGTCATCCGTATGATTACGCCGCCTGCGTACCCATCCATTGACTACTTATCCTCCACGACCATTCCAGCTGCCTCTTCGTCACCTCTAAGGCCCAGAAGTTGAGGCTCCCCCTCTTCCCAAATACCAAATCCTCCGCCAACATCGTTTCCCCTCGCCTCGCGCCGTTCGTATCTCTGTGCTGTCTCTGACAATATGGTTTATAGATTCCCGATCACTGCCGCACATGCACATGTCTCATCTTGCAGCCTGTAACTACCTGCGTATGCCTGGGTTCTCAGGCACCCAGCCCGTGCTTCGAAGAGCAATGCACTGCCTCTCGTATTGCCATGGAAACCTTCATTTCTGATTTCTAGTTTCTCTGTCTTACAAGTGTCCAGGGTTTTTTCGCTTGCATTCTCTGTGCCCACTCCGTCATCTCTGCTATCTTGACGTTCTTTTTAACTGTTGTGTATACCCCACTTTCCCCTGTCTACTTTCCGTACTGCTTGGTCAGCACTCTGGTACTCCATCTCCACCGCGTGTCCATGGTCGTCTTGTGCAGGTGCGTGAACACTCTAGCGGCCCGTTTTTCGTCCTCCATGTCACAAAGTCGCTCCTCAAACTTTATGTTGCTCGGCGGTTCCCTTGGCTCAAAGGATGACCATCGCTTATCACCCTTCACCGCTTCATTCGTAGTTTTACTGTGGGCCCCTAGGGCCAGTCTGCCTACCGCCTTCTTATTTACTTCCAGGCCCGCTTGGGTCTCTGGTTTCACACACAGATGGGCTCCTGGACTGAGGAACCACTCTCGCATTATTGCGTAATAAAGTTGTCTCTCTCTCTCTCTCTCACCTTACCACCTCTCATTTGTTGTAGCCCCAGAGGGCTGTACGCTTCATTAGAGCCACGTTACGTCTTCCTTTCTTTTTAAGGTGATCCTCATGCGCATGCGCGTAATGTTCGTTGTCGTTACGCCATACTGCTACATAATTATACTCTTTCACCCATGGTATTTCTCCTTGTTACACTGATACTGCTTTGGGCTCGGCTCCCTCGTTAAAGACCATGATCCCCAATTTTTCTTTGTTAAACGATACCCGCAGGTGCGTCGCTTCTTCACCGCATATATATATATCAAGCATTGCATACCTATCCTGTTGTCCGCTATCAACAGTATGTCGCCCGCACACATTAGTCCTGGAACCCGTCGTTACAGCGCCTGCCCGTTTTTCATGTATAAATCGAACGACGACATACTGCCCTCTGGCTTCCTTTCTAACCATGTCATGTAGGTAATAGCGGGGTTACAAAGATGGCGGGTGCCGAGGGGATGGCGCCGTCTCACGTGGCGGAAACGTACCTCGCCTTCGGCGCCGCCA
Organism: Haemaphysalis longicornis; assembly: GCF_048455015.1. NCBI lineage: Eukaryota > Metazoa > Arthropoda > Arachnida > Ixodida > Ixodidae > Haemaphysalis > Haemaphysalis longicornis. Next base: position 27,345,238 of record NW_027526385.1, read on the forward strand.
TGGTAGAAGGTGCGCGCGGACAACAGCCATGCACCAGTGTCGAAGCATTCCGGGCGAACCACCCGCCAACCGCGCAAATAGTGAGGATTGTGGTTTTGCACTATTACCACAAACTTGAGCTCGATCCTACATGATCACAGGAATTACCACAACCGTGTGTGCATCGTTTTCTTTTTGTGTCCCGTACCTCGGGCAGTGTTCGGTCCTACAGTTTGATACTCAAGGGCCTGGCTGGACGGAGTATTGCTCAGCGAACGAGGTGATGCAATAATTATATCCGTCATGCAATGTTCTCTGCGCGAGGACACAATTGTGACCAATATATATAACCCAAAAGATTTTAGCCGAAGACAGGAAAACATTCCACAAATATACTGCTGAACTATTTGTTTTGCAAAGCTCGGTGAATAAAGCTCCACCGTGGGAAGCGGAGAACAGGCAGCATCGGAGCAAATTGCAGCTGTTCAAATCCTGTTTCGCTGAGGTTCACTCTAATCAGCCATCAAATTGGGCGGCTTGTTTCTTGTGTGTGATGTGAAAGTTGATGTAATGCAGACAGGTTTTCTTTGCTTTTATCAGAGGAAGTGCGGCTTATGTGCCTACATTGGAAAAGTACCTGTAAGCATGGTGATTACAGCCCAAAAGCCAGAACAACACTACCAGGGAAGGACTCAGCGCTTGGCTGTGATCACCATGAATCAGTTGCGAATTGTCCAGCTTACTCTATTGGGTACCTGTAGGAATGCAGATATTTCAGGAATATCGTCTCACAACTTTTCCCGGTCCTGACCTTCTCCGCGGTGCTAACATGGAGGTGCGCGGGGACATTTGGTTGGGTGGCTGAATGGAGGGGCAGGCTGACAGACAAACCAACGTTTTCTGATTTACCTTGCCCAAGAAATATAACCGAATCTAAACGAAACACCACAGATTACATGATAATTGAAACATGTTTTGACCGCCCTGGAAGTTCGAGATGCTTGAAAATATTTGGAATCGACGGCCTTGAAGCGATGGATTGCAGGTCCACCTACGAAGTACTTAGAAATTCCGCATCTATTGATATTGTGAAGCGGAAGCGTAGAGTATGTTATAACCAATTATATGAAGGGTGTTGCCATGTATAAACTGCAAACCGGCGGCAGCGCCAATAACAGCCCGCACACAAGCACCACTGAGCATCTTTCTATCTTCCTGCCAGCCTATTGGACGGCTGAGCACCGTGGTACGTGCTAGTAGAGAGGCGTAGGCTGCAGCTAAACGAACGGTTAAATCTTCAGTTAATAATGACAAGGGGAAGAGCCCGGGACCATATCATTGTCACTTTATTTTCAACTATATTCGGCCTAAACTTGCAGAACGGCCTCTCAAGAAACAAGCTTTGTTCTGCACCGCAACCGTGGGACCGGATAAGGACCCTGTTCCCATGGAACTCCCGTCGGATGGCGTGTGCGACTATATGTTCTTCGACTCACTGTACGATGGAGACTGCACGAACACCAGTGACCTCCAAGTCGCTGACGCCTTCTGCAGGAGAATTACTGCAGCGCCAGCAGCTCTTCTTCCGCCACACTCTCCCCCCAACGAGGGATGCTCAGGCCCGGTGTCCCCAATGGACGAGCCATTCTCCATGGCAGAGTTGATCGCTGCACTGGCTTCTGTCAAGAAATCCAGCTGCCCAGGCCCGGATGACATCACCTACACAACCATCTCGCATCTAGGTGAAAAGGGAAGAAGTTGCCTCCTGCATGCCTTCAATCTTTCGTGGGAAACTGGTCGTCTAGAGCCAAGGTGGAAACACGCTCGCCTTGTCCCAGTCCTAAAGCCAGGTAAAGTTCCAACCGCCATCGAGTCTTACCGACCCATAGCGCTCCTGAGTTGTGTCGGGAAACTGATGGAAAAGATGGTGCTGCTCCGCTTGGACTGGGATTTGACCATCCGAAATATATACCCGGCACAGATGTCTGGTTTCCGCAAGGGTCGTAGCAGCCTCGACAACGTCATCGCCCTTGTAAATAGCATAAGAGAAGCAAAGTGTCGGCGGAACATTGCTGTCGCTGTGTTCCTCGACATCAAGTCAGCGTATGACTGCGTCGAGCATGAAGCCATCCGCTCTGCGCTGAAGTCTTTAGGCATCAGGGGCCGCATGTACGCATGGCTATCGGACTACCTCTCCGATAGGTATGTGTACATGTCTACCGACATGGGCGACTCATCGCTACATCAGGTGACCCGAGGTGTTCCACAGGGTGGGGTGCTGAGCCCTACACTCTTCAACATTGCCATAGTTGGCCTGGAGAAATGCGTGCCAAAGTCGGTAGAAATCTCCCTGTACGCCGACGACATCTGTATATGGAGTTCTGGCCGCAATAGGCGAGTGTTACGGTCAAGACTGCAGCGGGCAATTGACTCTATTGCGGCATTTCTGGCAACTAGAGGATTAGTGATTTCAGGGAATAAGTGTGCTGCGATGGCCTTCACAAAGCGTGACCTTACGCGCTACGGCCTCACTGTTGGAGGGACCGCAATAGACCTTTCCGGAAAGTTGCGCGCGCCCCCAAACGGCGGCCGCAAAGCAGCCTGGGAACTGTGAGCGCCGCAGCAGCCGCCGCCGCCGCCGCCCGGGCCGCTCTTCATGTAGCTCTACCGTGCCAAACCGTGCCGTGCGCGGCAGCGCCTGTGGAGGCAGCATTTGTTGACGGTGCAGCTTCGGCGTTTAACATTGTGTGATGCATGCAGAACATCTGCTATCCTGGACAGCTGTTTTGATAACGGGCTTCTTTTTCAAACTTACGCATTCTTACCACAGCCCGCATTTCTTCAACAAACTGCTGCATTTTGGGGAGTTGCAGTGTGTATCCCATCGATTCATGCTACACTATGTCTGTATTCGCTTCAAGTACTGCTGCCTAAGAGGTGGCAAGTCTCATTGAGCAATCCTGAGCTCTTTTGCTGTTTTCGGCTGTGTGTAAATATGAAAATAGAAATGTTTATTTCAGTCGAAAAAAGACGAGGCAGCTAGTTTGGTATCATTGCAATAAAAGACACGCACACTTTTATTCGGTTAGCAAAACTAACCAATACCGACTAAAAGGTAAAACTATTCAGAGGGCGCTAATACAAAACACGAGTTGACATTTCGCTTACTTATCGATTGAGAAGTGGTTCATGTGTTAAGTTGTTCAGGTAGCAACAAGTTTTCCATATCTGGTTTGGCTTGTCAGCCATCGCATTTGGGAAAACATACCACATGTAGTATTCTCAAGTTATTCACTTCTCGAATAACTCGCTCAACGTGTCTCCTCAGCGTGGCGATCTGCCGTGTGCGTGTTTGCTCCGCTACTGTCAGTTGACGCCGACCATTTAACATGGGGGGTACGTCTGTTCAATTTAACGCCAAGTTCACGGAGCTCATCTTCGATCAAAAATCCTGGGTCAGCTATGACGAGCTGTCTTCTTTGTTTTCACTCAGGAAGTACACCATACCTTAAAAGTGACAAATAATAATTCCACAATGAACGACCGAAAAGAAATAGTCGAAATGCTGAACTCACAATGCCGCAGGAGACAGGCTGCAGGCAGTCGCTGTCGCTCGATAAACCGCATCGTTGTCTGCTGGAGCGAAAGCATTGCTTTATCGCCCTGTTACGCCCTTTGTGGTAAAATTCATTTCAAAACGGGCGTTGATTACTTGAGCTGACAGGAGTATCTCGACAGTGCTGCATATCACTAGTTTGTCTTGGATGCCTGGAAGCGGGACGGGCGCTTAGGAAGGCGGTGTTTCGTTCACTTCGCGGCAGCATAGGAAACAAAAAAAAACGTATAAAAAACATAATTTACGTTATAATGCTGGGCTTGCCTGTCTACCGGAGGACACCTCTTGGCTAAGACCTGGTGTGTAAAAGTGGTCGCATACGGTCCATGTAACATTTGCGTCCGCTCGCGTTGAAATGGGCTCCACATATCCTGTGATGCTCGGACGGCTCCCACAAAGCGAATCGGTCATCACGACCCTGGCGATTTATCCGGCGAACCCATTAATCCTTTTTAATTGTCTTGTCCTTCGGAAACTTGTGCAATGAAACATGCCGGTCTCGTAACGTATTGTTGTCCCAACCGAGCACACAGGACGTTTGTCCGCCTCCTGCAGCTTCCTTGGCGCCATATCGCCAGTATCGCGTAAACTACAAACGCTAAGGCAGGTTGTAAACGAGTGTAGCTTTGCACACGCGGAAATGCATCACGAGTAGCGTGTGCACATGATATGGGCTTCTTCGTTTTCCCACTCGGCTCCCCGCGGGCTGCCGGAAACAAGAGCTGGTTATTTGTATTTTTCTCGGGTAGCTCAAGTGTCACATTTGTTCTCTATTTCCTCGTGTTGAGGAATTTCTCTTTACCCGCGGGCAGCCAGAAGCGAGACGCTTTTCAACTGGCAGTAGCTGGTTCCACTCTCCAAGCTAGCAGACGACGTTGCTAGCAGACGACGAAAGGTTCTCACGCGGTGCCAGCAGTTTCAGAAGGATGGGGAGTTTATTTCTTATTTTGGGTTGTATGGTTTAAAGATGCTTTAATTGATGCGTGACATAACTTTGAAAGCACAGCATTTCATTGACGGGCTCACTCCGCGCACGCGGCGCGCGGCGCCCATGCACCCCGTCGCCGCCGTCGCCGCTCGCACCGCCCGCGCACGCAGTTCCCATGACGCCTTGCGCGGGCCCGCCAGGGGAAGGAGCGGCGCTGCAGTTTCTGGAAAGGTCTATTCAATTCAAATTGAAACCTCTGCAACGGCCCACCGGTTCTATGTGCGCGGGGCACTGGTTTCGCGACTGTTATTGCTGTTATGTGCTTTTGCGTCCATCAGTTGTTGAGAGGACTGGCAAAACACGGGAATTGAGTGCTTGTGGAGTCACAAATGTGGGAAATTCCGCATCGGAAGACAGCTGTCGAGGCCAGAATATTTTATTCTTCCAACAGAAGGTGAGTGTTATGCACTCCGATAGAAAGACGGTGCAAACGAAACCGTTGTTGCCGTCAATACCTCATTTGTGCCCTTCGTTCGAAACCTTAGCGCAAGTGAACGAGTTGTTGTGGCAAAAACAAAATGTTGCCACGAAAGCGACGTACAATTGCAGCGATCGAAATGAAATGTCCTGGCCTCTGTAAACTCGCGGATGTCAATAAACGATTTGTTCGCACTTGCTGCTCACTGTGGTCTGTGCCAGTCGAGGCCATCTGGTCACCTGGCGTTACATCACTTCACTAGCGCGGCGCAAGTAAACACGCGGCCAGCGTGCCAGCCAGGAACCAGCAGGAGCAGCCACGGCCGGACTCGACGCTCCTTTCGCGCGGGGGAGGAGAGTCGAGTCCGGCCGTAGAGCAGCGAGCCGGCGGCCGCTGTGCGAGGGCAGCCATGTTATTAAGGAGCTCAAGCGGCCTGTGTAAAAAGCATCCGCCATGTTTACAAAGCCGTGTTTACAGCGCCATCAAGCGGGCGTCCTCGGTAGTTCACGACGCCGCCACTACGCTTTTTCTGGCAGTACAGGCAAAGCTAGACCTTTGCTTCTCACCCGCCGCGGTGGCTCAGTGGCTAAGGCGTTGCGCTGCTGAGCACGAGGTCGCGGGTTCAATTCCCGGCCGCGGCGGCCGCTTTTCTGATGGAGGCGAAATGCAAAAACGCCCTTGTGTACGAGATTTCGGCGCACGTTAAGGATCCCCAGGTGGTAAAAATTAATCCGGAGCCCTCCACTACGGCGCGCTTCATCGCCTGCGTTGCGTTGGCGCGTTAAACCCTTTGCTTCTCTAAAATCCTCCCTGTTCTGTGGCCGCAGTTAGCCAACACGCGTCGTACTGTGTCGAAGCAAGTATGACGATAAGGGCAGGTCCAACTTCCCATGTTGCAGGAAGCGTCAGCTTGAAAGCCCACTTCGTTCGTAGCACATTGTTTTACTAAGCGCAGCCCTGTATTCTGCGCTGGCGGGACATGGTCTGGCGTGGTCAAAAAGTCACCCGCCCGGTCTTGGCGGGTTCACCATCGGTCACGGTGTAAGAATATTCTTACACCGTGGGTGGGGCGGAGGATGCGTTCGGCGAGCGTGGCGGTAGTGTGATAGGATGCCGGTGAAGCAGGGTGGAAGAGGATGGATAGTGGCCGTCGTAGAGTCCGAGCCGTCTGGCCCTGTAGGGAACGCGCAGAAGTGAAGCTCGCGGGCCGCAGCATGTGCTGCTTCATTCCCATGGAGTGAGGCGTGTCCCGGGGTCCATACGATTGTTATTGTAGGTAGGTTGGGAATGGCTTTGAGGAGCTTGAGCGCCGCTGGGGGTACTCTTCCCTGGAGGTAATGTCGGCAGGCTTGTTGAGAATCTATGATTATGGTTAGGTGGGTGGTGGGTGTGTGGGTGGCCGCCGCGAGGGCACTGGCGGTGGCTTCAGCAGCGGTCTAAGAGAGATGAAGGAAGGTAGCGGCGTTGAGAACGGTGCCCTCGTTATCCGTGACTGCTAGAGTCGAGTGGGGGTGTCACGGGGTTTGGGCGATGTCGCTATTGGCGGTGAGATGTTTGAGTGGCGCCCCCTGGCTCTGACGTCGGCTTAGGGACTCGCGCCGATGTCGTCTGCTACGCTCCGCTAGTGAGGAGCAGCAGTCCCTGTGCTGAAACCGCCCGCTTTATTGTTTTAGTGTATTAAAAACGTGTTTCTAGTAATTCAGTTATTTTGCTAGCTTCTGACAATTTTGAATAATTTCAATCTGTTATCCCCCAGAAGTTTGCAACACACAAGAAGAGAGAGAACAACTTTCTTCAGAACATAGATCAGAAGATCGTGTGTAACTTGTCATTTCTACCTTATTTACCTGATTCAGCGCTCAGAGCTCCTCCATAAGTATTCATAATACGTAGGCTTCCGTACAGTATTTTTCGAGATGCTGTTATGAAGACTCAATAGTCTAATGATACGTATCAAGCAGCGGGCCGCAACACGCACTTCACACAGCACGAAATAAAGCGGCTATCTTCTATTTCTTTCGTTGCTGTTTACTTGTATCAAATGATTTTTTTTTCTGTGCCCAACGCATTCATGTTTCTGCACCACCACAAACGTATTAGTAGTTTTGAGGATGTTTGGGAAGCTCACAAAGATCGTGTGGATATTTTGCTCAGGCTGTATGACATACATTCCCTTCTTTAATTGGTGTTAGTTATGGCCGCGTGCAAGAAAGGGCATATCCACAGCGTGAGTTGTTTATTCACATGCAAATACAATGAGAAGGTTTGTTCTACGCCACCGCGATCGCGCCACAGACAACGTTGTCAACAGTACCCGAAGGTGGCTTTTGTGCCCCAAATTTCTATCATCACCACCGTTATCATAACGAACTGACTCAACGCGAATAATTATGACATGATTACGGTGTCGAAGGTTTGATATACCTGCTAATGAACGCAATAAATAGTATACGTGCATATATTACAAGAATCGAAACCAATAAATATTAGCTCTTTAAAGGGGTCCTGAAATGCCTTCCGCCGATGCATGGATGTACATGTAACCAAATAAAGCAATGTATTAGCAATCTCCTCCTGCAAGAATTTTGTTAAAGCGATGAGTATTAGCTGAGAAATCGTAAATCAAAAACTGCGAATTATCGTCGCGCCGTATTTCCTCCTCCTTTCAACTGTTTCTTCGCTGTTGGCCTCCTCTCCCATGATGCTCCGCTCCTCAGCGGTGACGTACTTCCGCTATTGTGCTCCCACAGACTGCCGTCTGCTACGGGCCAGCTCTTTCGGCTTTTTCATCTCTGTAGACACCATGGACACAGGCTGGAAAAGCGAACGAATGACCTGGCCGCATGTGTGCGGCCTGGCCTTGCCCTTTCGCGGTGTACGTAGCTGCAGGGCTGCAGTTGGTATCGGCGGCGAACTCGCAGCCGCGTGGGGAGAATCGTGCGATCGTTCCCTTTGGTGCACCGCGCACTGTTTATCCAAAAAGCGCGGTCTCAGATGTGGCCCCGCTGGTGCCGGGTGTTATTTTGCGGTGGTTGTAATTCCTACTACCGGCGGCATGTGAAAAAAGACATTTTCAACCGACACAGAACCCGTGCACAAAACGCGCCGGATCGGATCGCTTTATCAGCGGCGATGAACGTGAAGGCGAAGAGCAAACCAACGCTGCACTCGATCAGCGAGAACCCGTGTTCTGACAAGCTGCACCCATGTGTTGCATTCCACACTGACGGGAAAGCGTTTGTTTGCACTTGTTTGGATAGTCGTAAAATGTCCAAACACTCCGGCACTCCGCTAGCAGATCAGCCGGCGAGACATTTCGGAAAACATTTGACAGATGGCGCCGTATGCATTAGTGTGTCGCTACGCAAAACTGATGAGACGATCTACTAAAACTCCCATCGCGGTGTCACGTAGCGGGACGCAAAAATTTAGCGTTTAGCGTATGCAAAGGCCACAAACGCTGTACTAAAACTCTATTAGCAGCAAAATAGCGTGCGTATGTGAAACCGCTTGCGTTTACAAACCTGCACGCCGAGCGCGTACGTTTCAAACCTAGTGACATCGTTTAAATACACTGGCAAGCACAGTGTAACGTAGTCAGATATCAACCGTATGCTCAGGCGACAAGCAAGAGCTTGTTTTATGTGGGGCTGAGATTGCGCATAAAGGCCCGTTCGCACTTGCGACGAAAGCGAGTGAGAGCGGCAGGAATTCCGTCGCTTTGTCGCGCGACGATCGTTTTTGTCGAATGGTCGGGACGAATTTTGGTTGCGCGACAGAATTCCCGTCGCTTTCGCTCGCTTTCGTCGCAAGCGGGAATGGAAAGTTCTGCCGCTGCCGTCTGCTACGCAGCTCGGAGGTAACCGCGCGATCTGCTCGGGCCGGATGAACGCGCACACTCCCGCACGGCAGCGCCCCAAGCGGCAGACGGCCGCGTACATCGCTCCCGGCGCCCGCCTGGAGCCGCCCTCGGCACACTAGCCAGTATATTTCAGGCACTATAATGGAGGAAAGGTTTTTTGCTTCCGATGAACCTAGTTCTTTGCCCCTGTGTTTTTAAATACGTGAAGTGGTTAGCACGTCGTCCTCACGCAGCTCTGTATCGTCGTAGCATGGCTGATTGTCCGAACGAAGCTTGCAGCTAAGCCAATGCAGCGACCGAAGCTGTGTGTGTGTGTGTGCATCGCCTCCTGTGTGTTGTGGACGCGTTCGTTTCGCGATGAAATGCGACGTTGAGCTTCTGCGGGTGGATAGTGCTTCCCATGGTCTGGATTATCTTTCTCGAACGACGTACCACTCAACCTCGCATGGGGTATGTGCAGTGTGCCTGGCTAAAAGCCTTCTCGGTTGCGCGCCAGAGTTGTGACTTGCTGCTCGTCCCCGCAACCGGGTGTGAGGTGAGTGCCGTATTTACGACGGGCAGGAGGAGGCAACTCATCGTCTGTCAATCGCGGTTCCGACTTGCAACGCATGTTGTGACGTTGCGTTCGTTCGAAACGCATCTCTGGATTGTTTTGAAGTTGAATAAAATGTACGCGTCAAACCCGGGCATTCGGCTCAGGGCGTTCTCTGCGATTGCACCAAAGAAGTGCCACGGGACTTTCTTTATGGTACGTACTCACGTAAGATAAAATCCACGTCGTGTTATGGCCGTGTTGCATTCAATACAAACGGTTAAGCGTTTGTTTACACTTGTTTCGTTTGTCGTAAAATGTCAAAGCACTCCGGCACTCCGCTGGCAGATCAGCCGGCGAGCCGACGCTGAGCAGACGACTCATCTCTTTGCCGGAAGTGCGTGAAAAAGCCGCCCAATAGCAGGATGTCTAGCTCATGACGAACATCTGGGAATCGATGATGTAGACATGTGAAGATGGCGGCGTCCAAAAACACGAAGGAAAGGGTGAGAAAAAAGCGACAAACTTTGCAACAAAAGTGTGAGCTTTCCGCTGCGCGTAAAAGAGTAATACTTGGCACAGGTGACGTTGGCGACCCAATCTAGCGATTGCGCTAGTTCATTTAGTGTGCTCAAAATGCCTTTCAGGGCCCCTTTAATGTTTTCAAACCATTCCAGGCGTAAAGAACAAATTCTGGTCTACTCTGGACGGCGTTCTATGAATTGAAGAAAATTACTCTTCCTGTCTTTTCCTGTAATGAGGACCTGACCCGCTAATCAGCTCGATTTTACTGTTAAATATAGTTTTCTCCTCCTCCTCCTCCTCCTACTTCTGCTCCTCTCGAGTGCAGTTTTCCTGTAACGCATATCTGAATATTGGGAAGATATGACTGTGGGAAATGTACCGAAATACCCCACCAAGTCTGAAGAAAGATAGTGTTACTATATCTTCACCGTAGATGTGACTCCTTTCAATCAATAAACCTTCATACTGGTTAGAAGCCTGGTATAAAACCAGCATGCGCCTATACACAAGGTGGGTTATTTGGAACTCAACCTACAGTTTTTGCAGCATTTAGTGTATGTCGGCATATTTCCATGCCATGACAACATAAAGTGATGCGATACAATACTTTCGAGCGTTTGAGTAGGTTGCTAAAACTGTTTTATTTTACATACGATCACGGGCAATCGTACTAATGCCTTCTGCCGAAGCCGACAGCCCCGAAGGTCTGGAATTTGTTTTGGTCTTGCATTTTCGCTGTTGTCGGTAGCTAGCAGCCGGCTGTCCTCTTTATTCGAAAGATTGCTTAATATAGAAGCTGACGCCTCGCTCTGACTCTTCGCGTTCCGCACAGGACCGGTTTCGCAAAGAATAGGACGAAGCCGGCAATGTTTCTTCCGTAGCGGTATCCAAAACTATACGTTAACTCACGCTTTAAGCTGGTGTATGCGCTTTTAAGTCTATTATCATGATAAAAACTTACGCACACGCAAAATCTGGTGCGGACATGCATCAGACGTCAACCGAGCGCAAAGAAACAGCAGGGAGAGCGAGCCCGGGTGAAGCAGACGACAAATGCGAGAATCCCTAAGCCGACGTCACGGAGGCGCGTTTCGCAGCGCCGCCAGTGGTCGCGCTCACCGCCAATAGCGAGCATCCGGGGCTGAGGAGTACTTCCGTTGAAGGTGCTGCACTCGGGCTTTGCGTTGGCCTGGGTTGTATACGGGATGCATGTGATGTGGAATTGGTTCCACCTTGATATTGGTCCGGATATGGGGAGGGAGGGGTGAAGCTCGTTATGAGGGTTCGGCGTGCGGCGGCCTAGTGCCCTGAGGACAGTTTGGCCGGTAGGAGTGAGGGACAGGCGTGCCAATTGACTTGTCTGTTATGCTTCGAGGAGGTCAAAGAGGGTGTTATGCAGCCCCAGTTGAAGCAATTTCAGTGTGGCGGCGAAAGCTGGAAGGCCTAGAGCGATCTTGTAAGCCCGGCGAATGAGCGCATCCAGCTTGCTCTGTTCTTGAGGTTTGAGACACACATAGGGGGTGCCGTATGCGAGGCGACTGAGAAGTAGGGCGTGGAAGAGACGGCACGTGTCCTGTTCCCCCAGTCCATGTTGGTGTGTGCAGATTCCCCGGATGAGGTGGGCAAGTTGCGATATCGTGCCCTGCAGTTGAGGGAGGAGTGCTGCTCCAGACCCATCAGCGTAAAAAGGCACGCCGAGAGTTCGCAGGGTTTTCACTTTCGGCACCAGTGCATCTCTGATAGTAACTTGAGGGTCTGGGGTGGCTCTCGGGGGTCGACCACGCGTTCTGGCGCGGAGGACCAAGAGAGCGGACTTTTGGGGAGCACAGGTAAGGCCGCGAGGTGCGAGATACTGGAGGGTGAGGTCGATAGCTTGTTGTAAGGCATCTTGTTGGTACCCTGGCGAGCCTTTGTTTATCCAAAGTGTCATATCGTCCGCGTAAAAGGCGTGGCGTAGATCGGGTGTGGTGGAAACTTGTTTAGGTAGTTCAAAGAGGGCCAGAGTGAATAGCAAGGGGGAAATTACCGACCCTTGGGGAGTCTCTTTGGCTGATGTGTTGCAAGTAGGGGATTTGTATGGGCCAAGGCGAATAGTGGCAGCTCGGTCAGTAAGAAAGCCGCGCACGTATTCAAAGGTTCGAGGACCGCATTGCATGTGAATGAGCCCTTGTAATATGGTGTCGTGCATCACGTTGTCAAATGCGCCCTGGACGTCTAGGGTGAGGATGGTGCTGGGTTAAGAGTTGCTGAGGTTGTCGATAATTTGCTCTTTTATTGGATGAGCACATCTTGAGTATACAGGTGATTTCTGAAGCCAAACATGGTATGGGGAAATAGATCTTTAGTTTCGAGGTAGGACGTAAGCCGGGAATGCACCATGTGTTCGGAAAGTTTTCCCAGGCACGATGTTAGAGAAATTGGTTGCTGATTGGTGGGGGTAACAGGCTTGTGCGGTTTGGGAATTGGGGTTATGTCTGCGTGACGCCATTGAGGGGGCAAGGTGCCTGCTTCCCAGTGGTGGTTGAAAAGAGTGAGAAGGGACTCCTGGGCTTCATCTTCGAGGTTCTGAATGAGCTTGTTGGTGATACCATCCCTACCCGGGGTGGTATTGCGAGTGAGGCGTCCCACGGCTTGTCGGAGTTCGGCGTGGATGAACGGGGCATCAAGGGCTTCGTTTGGCGGACGCGTGTAGCTGGTGGCCGGAGAGGGTGGGTGCGTGGCTGGGTGGCCGAACAGGTGATCTCTGATCGAATGTAGGAGTTCTCGGGGAGGCCGGTCACTGTTATGTATGAGTCTATGAATTTGGTGGTTGGTGGCTGTTCGAGTAGGTTTTTCGCCGATAAGTTTCCGGAGGATGTGCCAGGTGCGCTTAGTGCTGAGAGTGCCTCTTAGCTCGTCGCAGAAGGAGTGCCAGTTTTGTGTGTGCAATGTTTGAGCGTACTGGGTCGCTTGTAAAGTGATTGCCGCAATACGTTTCTTGAGGGTGCGGTTATGCTTTTGTCGTTCCCACCGTTTGACTAGCCCTCAGCGGGCTGCCCAGAGATGGAGCAAATGGGCATCGGCGGTAGGATTCTTGCCGGTGAGGGGAATTGTTTCGGTATGCTTCTGGACTTGATTTTCCAGGGCCGATGTCCACTCTTCTAGGTTTTCGGTGATGGAAGGAAGGGCGGTGGGATCCTTGCGGAATGCGGGCCAATTAGTGATCTTTGTGAAACCAATTTTTCGGGTTGTGTGCAATTGAGGTATCACGATTTGAATGAGGTAGTGGTCACTTCCGAGGGTGTCTGGAGTCTTTTGCCAAGTCAAATGCCCTACGTTGGCTGCGAATGGAAGGTCTGGGGAGGTGTCGCGTGATCCGCTGTTCCCCAGCCTGGTTGGAGTGGCCAGGTCATTGTAAAGAACGAGAACGTGATGCTGGGTGTCGTGAAGGAGGGCTGTTCCTTTTTTGTAGCCTGGGAGTATCCCCAAGAGTAGTGTGGGGCATTAAAGTCGCCGAGCAGAAAGACAGGATCGTCGTGCACGAGGGTGTCGATTGCTTGCAGATGACTTAGAGGTGGGCTGTATACGTTTAGAACAAAAACGCTGGGTTCGTTTCGCCGAGTTGGAAGAATTTCGAAAAACGTGTGGACGATGGGGGAGATTAGGCTATGTTCTGGGGCGGTGAGGTGCTGGGCCACTGGTAGAAACTTTATTTGTCCACAGCTTTAAGAAAGAGGCACCGGCTGGGAGCACCCGCACACTACAGTCCCCTAGTCGACGGCTAGGAGCCCGTGGGCCCTGGCGGCCAGTTCGGCCTGCTGAATCACACACTATTGAACTTGTTGGTCGGGGCTGAGCAGAGTAGCCTCCCATTGCCCTACCGTGGTAACGGGCAGGGACAGCGTAGGATGGAGGGGGGGTGTCGAGGTTCACGCGCCAACTATGTGGTGGAGGGAAGCAAAAGGCGTGCCGCACCACGTGCACGTGTGGCAGTATCGAGTGGGGAAGTGGAGGTGGCACAATGCGGGATGCGGGAAGGGGTTAGTCTGCAGTTGACGCAACTGAACAGACTGCCTGCTTTTTAAAGTGGGAGCGGGGCCGGGGAAGTGCATCCGACTAAGGCGGTAGTGCTGCGTTATTTCCTGATACATAACCAGGCGATCCCTCCCTCCCGCCCGAGGTGGAGAGGCATCATCCGAGGCACCCCGGCAGCAGAAATCTCGGGCTACCTCGATCGTTAGCCAGCTCGTTACCCGCAAGGGACGAATGGGCTGGAGTCCATATCAGGCGTGGACAATGTGCAGGCGGAGTCTGTGCAGTCTGCAGGATACGTGCAGTAATGGGGGATACACTACCCGTCGCAAAGTTCCGCATAGCCGTCTGCGAGTCGGAGATTATTGCGGTGGCCGGGGCAGCTGTAAGGGCCAGGGCAATGGTGACTTCTTCACCAACTTCAGGGTGAGGCGTGGAGACCGAACACGAAGCTACAGAGTCTCTTCGGGAGTTGACCACTACAGCGGCGCAGGCTGCACGGTCGGGATATTCCGCTGCATCTACGTACAGGGTAGTGGGGTGCGAAGCGTTGGCCTTGTGTAAGGCCTTGGCCCGGGCAAGGCGGCGTTCTTGATGGAAGACAGGGTTCATATTCCGTGGGATGGGGGCCACACTGTAGCGGGATCGTAGAGAGTTACTCAAACTGACCTTATCTCCGTGCTGCGTAGCAAACGAGATGCCCAGTTTGGTTAGGATGGAGCGACCCGTCGGTGTAGAGGCCAGGCGGTGGAGTTAGCCAACACGCTGGGCTTCAACAAGCTCCTCGAAGGTGTTGTATGTCCCGGTGTTGAGAAGCTTCTCAGTAGAGGTGTGACGGGGGAGACCCATGGCCAGCTTTACCACTTTGCAGATGGTGCATTGGAGGCGTCCAATTTCGGTCTGGGTAAACTTCAGAAAGGGTTGGCGTATGTGATGCGGCTGGTAATGAATGCTTGTACCAAGCGAAGGAGGTTGGCTTCTTTGAGATCGTGGTTGCGGTTGGCTATGCGGGCGATGAGTCTGCCAATCAGGTCGGTGGTGTTTTCGAGACTGCGGATAATTTCAGTGTAAGCCCCATTTTCTTTAATTCGGAGTCCGAGAATGCGAATTGAGGGGACATGAGGAATGAGGTTGCCTTGTAGCATGACCTGAATATCAGGGGCACAGGCACCCCGATGGCGACGCTTTCTCGAGTGGTAGAAGAAGAGCTCAGAATACTGCGATGAGCAACTGAGCCCCCGTTCATGGGTGTAAGTGGCGATGATGTTGGCAGCTTGCTGAAGGCGATCTTGAATTTCCCCATCGCTGCCCCCTAGCTGTCCAAACGACGATGTCATCCGCGTAGATGCTGTGGTGCAAGCCCGGGATGCATTCCAAGAGGGGAGGGAGCTGGAGCATAGCCACGTTGAATAGAAAAGGGGAAATGACTGACCCTTGAAATGTGCCTTTACTGCCCAAGGGCATGGGGTCCGATTCAAGGCCTTGGACCGAGAGGGATGCTATGCGACCAGTGAGAAAGTTGGCGATGTACTGGTAGGTGCGGGGTCCCACGTGAAGTTGGTTAAGCCCGGTCAGTATACTTTGATGAGTGACATTATCGAATGCCTTAGCCAAGTCGATGCCCATGATGACTTTAGTGTCTTGCCGGTAGATAAAGGGGTTATCCAAAATTTGATGCTGAAGCTGCAGCATAACGTCTTGGGCAGACAGTTTAGGACGAAAGCCTAGCATGGTGTGTGGGAACAGACCCTGATCGTCCATAGAGGCTAGGAAACGCGCCAGGATGACGTGTTCAAGTAACTTGCCCAGACAATAGGTTAGGGAAATAGGTCTCAGATTTGTTATAGCCAATTCCTTGCCTGGTTTGGGTATAAGAGAGATCTTCGCTGTTTTCCAGGAGGCGGGAAGATGGCCCGACGTCCACACTGTGTTCATGTGGTCAGTGAGCGCCTGTTCTGCGGCTCCAGTGAGGTTCTGAAGAAGCTTGTTGGTGATTCCGTCAGGACCCGGGGCTGATCGAACGTTGACACGTGTAAGCGCAGCCCTTACTTCGGCAACCGTGATGGGGCGATCTAAGGTCTCGTTGGGCCACCGATGTCATCCGGGGGAGGAACGGAGGCAGCGGACGGAATATAGAGCTCCTGAAGCTGTCGAAGAAGCTCCTGCGCAGAACCCGACGTCTTGTGGAGGAGGGTGATCATCTCATTCTCCGTGTGCTCTCTTTTGTTCTCCGGATTTAGCAGGCCACGGAGAATATTCCAGGTCTCCGGAACATTCATGTTGCCCTCCATGCGGTCGCAAAGAGCAATCCAATGCTGGTTGGTGAAGTCTGTTGTATGCCTGCTGATGTCCTGGTTGAGCTTAGCCAGGCGGCGACGGAGAAAGCGGTTGTGCTTCTGCCTCTGGAGTCGACGCATTAGGCCCTCCTTGGCCTCCCATAAGTGGAGAAGACGGGAATCAACCGCATCAAGGTGATCTTGTACAGGGAGAGTTTTGGTTGCACCATCACGTTGTTCGAGGAGTTTGGCAGTCCAGTCATCCAAATCTTCTAAGGTGTCAGGTAAGTTAGCATCACAGAGGGATCGGAAGACGTCCCAGTCAACCAGCTTGTGGGAACGGGTGCTTGGCTGTGGGGGTACGTCCTGAACGAGGGTTTCAACCACATAGTGGTCACTTCCCAAATCGTGACCAGTGTTGCGCCAGACTGAGTTGGCTATGTTATGTGTGATGGTCATATCAGGAGTGGTGTCTCTCTGGACGCGGTTGCCTTGTCCAGTAGAGTGTGCCGGGTCCGTCAGGAGGCGCATCTGATGCGAGAGGATTGTAGAGAGCACTCCACGGCCTTTGCGTGACACATGCGGATACCCCCATTCAGGGTGCGGGGCGTTGAAATCGCCGACAATCAGCAGCGGCTGGCCCTGGGCGTAGGACCAGGCCTTTTGCAGAAGTAACGTGAGATTCTGCGACTGCTTGACGGCACTATAAATGTTCAGTATATGGAGGCATTGTTGCTTTTTCTTCTTGGGGGCAGGTAAGATTTTGACGAAAACATATTCCGGGCCCAAAGTGATTAGGTTTTCTTGGCATGCCGGGATGTTACGTCGCACCAGGGTAGTCACACCTCTCCATGCTGGGGCCATAGAGTGTCATACAATAATAACTAGAGGGGAAACTGGCGCTAGTGTCAACGCGAACATGCCAGCGGCGCTTACGCTTCAATGGGAATGATGGATAGTTGTGGAACCGGATTGCGTAGGATCGAAACAAGCTTCTGGCTGCGGAAATTGTGTTTTTTGACAAAAAACTCTTATTTTCGGGTTTTCCGTTTACAAATTACATGGCAAACAAAAAAGTTAGTGACAAAAAACTGGTTTGGTACGAAATAAAACGCCGCGTTAAATAAAAAGCAGACGTGGAGTCGAGGAGGTTTGCGGAGCAGGTTTGCCATTTGCCGCCAAATACAGCAGGACGCGGACTTCTTTAAAATCTACTTGTAAAAAGTTTCGGCGCTGGTGGTTTGTAATAGGAAGCGAAAAGTTTTGTGCTCATAAAAAAAAAAGAAACCGATTACTTTTGGAGAAGTTATTCTTGCCTGAATTAGTGACATTCATCAAGCTGCGTTCCTATCAACACCTGCCCTTCAGGAGAGGAATTAACCAACCTTCTGGGCGGGTGAGGAGCATCGTTAGGCGGATGTGACGTCACGTTTGCTCGCAGCGTTCCCGCGCGGTATGTTTACATTTTTCCGAGTGCTGCCTACACGGCGTACGTGCCGTAGCGATTCAAGTAGTCGCGTTCGACTTATGCGGTCGACGCAAGAATTCATAAACTGGCGATGGTTGTCGCCCTGTCAGTCGTCGTTCAACAGCTCCAGCGTCTTCTGGCACTACAGCTATGCAGTTATCTGTGGGCGTTCAACTGGTTCAACTGTCCACCATCGGCCGACCAGGTGAGTGTTTTTTGGCGGGTTTGCAATCAGTTCGCATATCTCCTACTGCAAAGCTTGCTTTCTGCTCGCGGCAGTTATATTAGCGACGTTTACGAAATTCTTAAAGGGACCCTGCAACACTCTTTGAGCAGTGCAAGTAAACCTGCGCAACGTTTAGATTACACTGCCAGGAATACCTGAGCCAAATATTACACGTGCACGTGAAGCGGTGAGCGCGCAAATCGATGTGAAAGACGCGGAAAAACAAACCGCTCTCTCTTCAGTTGTCCTCATTATGCATGGCCTGAGGGACGTCACATAGGCCATGGCTGCCCGATCGGCTGTCACTGGTCAACTTCGCGGGTAGATTCTCCCATTTCCGTCGTCGTCATCGCTTTGTACGAACCTCTTCTATGCCTTAACCTGTAGGCACAGTTCTGCCGTTTCTTTTGTGTTTTGAGTGCGCGCGGAGTTTGAGTGATGAGCTCAGTACTTCCCTTTCAACGGGACCACTCGACTACAAACGTTTATTGCTTCAAAAACGCCCCACGAGCCCGAGCGCGCACTTGCGAGCAGGCACCCATGCCTGCTTTTTTGTGGCACCAGACCGGAAATAGGCCCCTCCGCGTTGCGGAGAAAAGGAGAAAACTACCCGGCATGTGATATATCGAAGGCCGCCGAAGAGAACGCCGCGAGCCGCCCCGCTCTCCGGGAGAGAGCGCGCAG
The DNA here is from genome assembly GCF_048455015.1 of Haemaphysalis longicornis. Taxonomy (NCBI): domain Eukaryota; kingdom Metazoa; phylum Arthropoda; class Arachnida; order Ixodida; family Ixodidae; genus Haemaphysalis; species Haemaphysalis longicornis. Next base: position 27,363,823 of record NW_027526385.1, read on the forward strand.
CTTTCGTCGCGTTGCCCGCGGTCGAGTTGAGAGGGAACGATTATGCGCGATTTATTATCGCGCGTAGTTTCGTTAATTGTGAACGGATTTTCATAATTCTTGCGGGAGGAGATTTCTGGGACAATAGACTTTATCCCAAAATACATTACTAGTAGTCGATGGCAAGTGTTGCAGGGTCCCTTTAACGGCGCGTTCTCCCCGTCTTGCATTATTGTCGCTGTTTATGCTGCTCGTTCGCGTCTGTCGGCGATCGCGAGCTGTTGACGGTTTGTTGCACGGCGCGGAAACTTGCTCGCATTGCAAACCCTATTTAGTGACTCTAGCAAACCCGTCTCGCCCATGACGTTTCATTGTCTCTTTAATGTGGCGTCATTAACATCACTTGTTTTCCTCGACGCTTTTTCTAGACAACGTGCCTTGTGCTAACCGATCTTAATATTGTAACGAAAATGAACTTGCAGTACGATCTGTTGGTGAAGTTAGGAGCGTGACAGGTCCCTGTTGGCAAGGTTTTCGTGTGTGCCTGTGGTTCGTGAGGGCGTTGTAACACGCTACTTTAGCCTGTTGCACTCGTTGCTGCATCCAGCACTTTTGCTGTCAGGAGTGCCTGCCAAGGAATGCTTACGTCGTTATGTGTTTTCATCTCATCAATCGGCGTTCAATAACCGATGGAAATTCAGCGGGAACGACCCGGATAACGCAGGGCGGGCAAGAGCACTGCTTGTGTGGTCTTCGCTTTCGTTTGCCCTTTTTTTAGTCATCCTAGATTGTTTATTTACTGCTGCCTCAACGGTGCTTCATTCCTCATGTTCCATTTATTTCTCTTGCAGCATCTCCTGACTGCAGTCACGGTGCCCCTAGCCTGCCTGCAGCACTCATCCTGCCATTCTAGTGGGAACTGCCATTCTAGTGCAGGCCACTTGTCACAACCAAACGGGTTCCCGACTTTTCCTGGCTTCTATTTGATGGTATACTTTAGATCCACCAGTGCGTTCTCACTCCATGTACATTTCAAGCGAGGGTTTACAGTAACACGGTAGTTGATAGTCATGAAGACAGCAGCATGTGTACTAAAAATCAAGTTTGTTATTTATGCCGATGTCAAAAAACCAACCTGGTCTATGCATCCATTCCAGCCTGACATTTTCAAATACAAGTCTTTCAGTAGCTAGTGAAACAATGAAGAGGTAGGGATAGCTCATGCACTGCTTAATTACTACCTTCATTTTTTTACTGTTGAAAATTTATGGATGATGCTATATGTACCACCTAGTGAAGTCCCACCAGAAATTGTTATATGCACTACCGATATAGCACAATCTATGAGGTGGGCTGGCGTGACCTTCGTGCAAACAGCACCGTACGTGGTTTCCGTCACGGCAAAGTTTGCACTGTAGTCTTGGGCGTTTAATGGGTTATGGCTGACCGCAGGGCCGTTTACAGTGCTTTCCAGCTTCCAGTGGAGGCAGGAACATAAATTACGTCGTCGGCCAGGGCACAGTACATGGTGTTAGTCAACACCATAGATATACCGTGCCTCGGATGGCCGCGTCATATATATATATATATATTTAAATTTTACTCTTCAGTTTTGTGTAAGCAAGGATGTATCTAGTGCCCCTATGCTGTCTATCCTTGGTTTTTGTAAACACTAAGTAATATCGCACGGTAGCTTTATTCATCGTACTGAGATTTCTCAGGTGCCAGATTGCTCAGATCTCACATGGTTTCCTATGGCTGCAGGGATGTACAATGTCTTGGGTTCGATTCTTGGCTGCCGGGGCTGCATTGAATTTATAAAGCCAAAAAAAATAACCTTCTGTACACAATGTCTTGGTTTACGCTAAAGATCCTTGAGTGAGAGGTCTACCACACTGCCCTGTGCATCATAGTGCGAAGTGACCTCAGTTTACTCGATTATGATGCAATTACTTAATGCCTTCTCATGTAAACTCTTGAGTGCAAACGGGAGAAGATGCACCTACCTCGCCTTGAGCTGTTAGACTAAGTTGCCTTTTTCGCACGACATCTAAGCTGTGTGAGAAAGCCATACAGGGCTAAGAATGTTGTAAGAAATGCCTCTTACGTGAGGCAGCTCATACATAATGTTTAAAAAAAGCGTGTCACATTATTTTGCCGTAAGCTCTTTAAACGTTTTACACCCCTCCTACCGCCCTGCTTTTATTGTTAATAAAGGCACTTTGCATATGTAGACACAGGAAAATGAAGCAGAAAGACATAGATATTTTTTTCAGCTGCACAGTGTCGCAGGCTATGCACCTGATGCAATGCTGTTTGTTCATCACGGTTTGCACTGTGCTTTGAAACAGTTTGTTACCAAGGTCCAAAGATTCACTTGGCTATTTCATGTCAGGAATGATACAAAGGGATCATCTGTGGAAGCAATGCCCATCTTATTCTTGTCCTTTTGTAATTTATGAGAGCTGCTGCAGCCAAGCATTCTATGGTATATTTATGAACTAGAAAATACATGGAAAAGGCAGTCTCTAAGCTGGAGGGAAACTATCGAGTAGCATATGCATTTAGTTTAAATAGTGGCGTGTTGCCCAACTGCTGGGCAACCGCATTAAGTTTATGCCGTGCTTGTGATTTGCTCAAGTATGTGAACTAGTCTTAGGCATTTACGTGTTGATAAAAGAATTCCGTGCTATCTTCATTCATTCACTGCAACTCGTTTGTGCTCATGGGGAGCATTCGGAATATGACCCTTAGCATGATAAAAATCAGAATACGCTTTACTCAGTTGGACTCAAGATATACCTGATCAGGACATGTCTACTCCTGAATGCTTAGATACCTGATCACATAAAAATTGGCCAACTTAACAAGCTGCAGGAAAAGAAGCAGCCCCATTCCTTCACCATAAAATAAAAAGAAGACAAGAAGAAACTACTTTACATTTGCAAAAGGTCCAGGCGAGGCTGTTGTTTCTTACGCTTTCAAGAATACATTAATACTGTTGTTGTTTTACAATATAAAGTGAATTTTCCTTACACTACTTAATCGACTTCAGTTGTTTTCCTTTCTGGGTGACCTATGAGACCAAAGGTGCAATGTAATTAACAGTATGGTCATGTTGGTTGTAAACATGATAGAAAAGGAGCACAAAAATATGCATGGCAAAACTCGGGACTTTTGTTGTGTTGTTTTTCATTTATAGTTAATTTTGTTTTGTCCTATGGCACAATGCAATTCTCGAAACCAGCTTTCCTCAGAAACCTATTGAGCACAATTTTTCATACTAGGCAACATTACATGCAATGGCTGCACAGCACTTTCTGCCTGAATATAAATGTGGCTAAAAAATGTCTTAGTTATTTTGAAGCAGGCAGTTTTCATTGCCAGTCAGACAAAATGGGGCCAGATGCCATCTGTGCAGAACTGCATGTGACCGCACCATGGGAGGAGGAGGACAAACATTTTATTGAGCCTTTAAAGGCCCCTTAGGGGACGTGGTGACCGGCGTACCGGTGTCCGCAGCAGCCCTCGCCGTCACCACCCGTTGGGTAGACAGGTCGAAGCTGCCCAGTGCCTCAGCCCAGTGCCCACCATCTGCTAAGAGAGGATAGGGGTTGTGGGGGCAGTTCCAAAGAAGATGGTCCAGTGTTTCCACTGCTCCACAGGCCGTGCAGTTGGTGGAGGGGCAGACGGAAGGATAAATACGGTGCAGGTGGTAGCGACATGGGAGGGTATGGGTTTGCACCAGTCGCCATAGCCGTTCTTCCCTGTTGGATAAATCCGGGTGTGCGGGGGGGAGCTGGCGGCGTGAGAGGCGGTAATGTGCCGTAATGTCTTGGAAGGTCAAGAGACTGTCCCAAGCTGATAGGGCTCCATGAAAGGGTTCGAGGCTAGGGCCTGCTTGGACGGTATGCTCTCGAGTGGCCCTATGTGCTGCCTCATTTCCCCCCATGCCCATGTGGGCCGGAGTCCAGATCAGCTTTATTTGTATGGTAGGAGGATTTTTGAGGAGAATTTTGAGCGCCAGGGGCGAGATCATGCCTCTGGCGTAATTTCGAATGGCCGTTTTCGAATCCGAGATGATAGTGATAGGGGGCGGCCTATGTGTAAGGGCTAGCGCGATAGGTGACCGGTAAAAAGTGCAAAGGCTCATGGGTACGTTGTCTGCTCCAGCCACTTTCGGTTCGAGATCTCGCCTGGCCTCCCGTACGCCGGCGGCTTTCACGCGCGTGTGCGTGTTGTTTATTTGTCACAGAATGCGAACCTTTCAGAGAAGCCCCTAGTAGAATTCATTGTTGTTACACATTGAATGTGCGATGTCTGAGCGGTTTTTTTTTTCAGTGGAAACAGATAAACAACAAGCACAAGCGTGCGTGAAAGCCGTCGGCATACGGGAGGCCAGGAGAGCTCTCGAACTGGAAGTAACAGAACTCCGCGGGAGCTGACAATGCACCCATGAGCATTTGCACTTTTTACCGATCATCTATTGCCGCCTCTTCCGCCTCAGCGGTCAGTTGGTGCGGTCTGTTAGGGATTTAAGAGGAGGAGTGTTGGGATGGTTGATTACTACTGCGACAGCGTATGCATCCTGCCATCGATAGCAAGCTGCGTCCACGTAAACCGTAGTGGGGTGGACGGGGTATTTCTCTGTAAGTGCTTGTGCTCGTAGTTCCCTAGGCTGCTTGTTGAAAACAGGGTGATATTGCGCGGTAAAGGGTGGATAGTGAGGGAGCCATGAATGTCGGCTGGTACCGGGAGCCTGTCATCACAGAGGATAGGGGCTTTAAGGTTAAGAGTAACAAGGAGAGTGTGACCGGTGGGGGTGGATGAGAGCCTATTTAGCTGACCGATAAGGTGGGCTTCAATGAGTTCCTCCGCAGTATTGTAAATGCCGAGTTTCTCGAGTCTGGCAGTGGTAGTGCTCTGAGGGATTTGTAGCGCCGTTTTTTAGGTCTTTCGAATGAGGCAGTTGACTTTAGAAAGTTCGGTACGCGAGGACAAGAGATACGGGAGGGAGTAAGTGAGAAGGCAGAGCCCAAATGCCTGTATCAGCCGGATACGCTCCGTTTCTTTGAGCCCCTTGTTGCGGGCAGCAATCCTGCGGATGAGGGCGATCGTCTGATTCACCTGAGAATTCAGCTGTGCTAGGTAAATGTTTGCGAAATTGCGCTGTATGCAGAGCCCAAGTATTTTCAGGACTTCCACTTGGCGAACATCCCTACCATCAATGCGGACCTCAATGGTGGGTGTCTGGGCCGGGTTGCCGGTTGATTTGGCGGGGTGGATTAAAAGCTCAGATTTTTCAGGTGAGCATCCAAGCCCAACTTGCGCGGCGGCGGTAACTAAGTCAGCTCCCTGTTAAAGAACCTCCTCGATTTGAAAGTCGCTGCCTCTGGTGGTCCACAGCGTAATATTATCAGCGTATATGCTGTGGAGTAAGCGAGGGATCGCGGCGAGCTTACTGGGAAGGTGGATTAGGGCAATGTTAAATAGGAGTGGGGATAATACTGCACCTTGAGGCGTGCCAATGGTTGGGAAATGGATAGTGTCGGATTGTAGGTCACCAAGCTGAATAACAGCCGTGCGGTTCGAAAGGAAGTTACGGATATAGTTGTATGTGCGGCGACACGGAGTGAAAGTGGCAACGTTACACAAAATAGCCTGGTGTGATACGCGATCAAAGCTTTCTAAAGATCAAGTGCCAAAATGGCTCAATTATCTACCTTTGAAGGGGCAGCGATAATATTGGTTTTAATTGCAGGAGTACATTTTCGGTTTCCGCACCATGGGAAGTGTTGTCCAGTTTTTTACAAATCGCTTGTTAGCCCTACGGGAACCGCAGCACTTGTAGTGACTGCCATAATCTTTGTCTCAGCCTTATAAATTGACGTGAACCTTTTTCCTCCTTACTTAAAACAGATTTCCTTTTTTGTTGTTTGATCCTGTTTACAGCAAGCCCTTTTTAGAGAAAAGGAACTGCCACCTGAAGAAAACCACCTCTGCTTCAAAAATGCACTGATCAAGATTAGTATCATACTACAATGAGAACATATAAATGTTAAAATGTAAAAAAATTAGCCATATACACAAATAACTAATGAAGTGTGCCGCTGCACAAATTGGTTTTCAATACATAAACAAAGGAGTGCTTCAAAGAGAAAGGACAAGACAAATGGCAGGGGTGTTTTCTGGTCTGCTTCACTACAACCTAAAATGGTGCTTTGGCTCTCGGTAAGATTAAGTACACTATTTATATGGTACTAGGAAGTGTTTAAGCAGCATTTCTGACTCACCCCGTCTTTCTACGAGCATTACTGACAGTTTCTCTCTTGTTGATCGAAGAAAGGAGTGAAATGCGCTGAAAGCATCAAATCTGCATTCGCGCCGTTCAGTTGCATGGTCTGGCTCATTAACAAGGAACCACACGACAAATAGACGTGCTCACATGTCAGCTCAGAGTTGCGTATCGAGAAATCCTGGGCGAGCTAGAGAAGCTTGCCAGGTCTTGCACTTAAACATCAGTAAAGCATGCATTATGCGACAAACCAACGACGACAGAAATAGCTACCTTCATACTGGGCAAGTGTTCGAACCACTGTGGCGTGTTAACGCCGCGATCAGAAAGTTGCCACGCAAGTTTGACAGCCCTGGCGCGAATCGTGTGTGTTAGTCCGGCCCACAATTGAAGACTTCCGCGTTATTACTGTGATTTGTGGCAGCCAGATTGGTGGGATCGACCCATGGATGATCGGTCAGAAGCAGTGACAAGCAGCCATTTTGACCCTCCGAACGCTTGAAAGTACGTGTAAACATATAAAAAAGTGTTGCTGACTTCAGCTAGATAATGCTATATCGGTGGTGGGTATAGCACTTCATAGGTTGTATTCACTGGTGTGGCCCACAAGTGGGCGACCCTGTGTGTGCGCCGCCATGTATGTGCCGCAGCGTCTGTGATACGTCGGACTCCATGAGATTGCGGTAATGGACCTTTTTCTATTAGCAATCTGCACATGCGCGGGCTGGTAATCCGCCATTCTGGACAGTCGTCTCGGGCAAAACAAACAAAAGGGTGCCCCCTCCACTTGTTGCTGGGGTAGCAGCTATGCTTTCTAGTGATGCACGTTTTTATTTCTTCTTTTTCGACAGCATGTGGTGAGTTGTGCGTGCACACAAAGGATTTCAAAGGAAAGGGGTGAAGACTTGAGGTTGACCACGGTACGAGCACATGGCTACCAGCAAGGGGGTGAGCGGTGCAAGCATGGCACAACTCGGGAGATGGCATCACATGCACTGGCTTCATTTAATATAAATATAGAATATAGCTATAAATTGGCGTGTCACTGTTGGCGTATCAGCTGAAACACTGTTCCAGAGGAGGCTGGAACAACCGCGCTATTGGCTCCGCTTGTTCCCAGGCTTGGGTTGCGACATCAGTGTCCTGACAGCACCACACCTAGCTTGCTCTTTGCTCCGCCTCCTTTCCATCTTGAGGTTCGTGCTTAAATACTCTCATCATGTCTTTGCAGCACCTGCTGACTGGGCTCTAGCCTGTGCCTGCTGGTGAAGAGAAGTTTGCTGTGAGACGAGGGTCTTGACGAGCACGTAACTCCTGTTGTTAAAGTGAAGCTTTCAGGACCTTATGATTGCATTCAATGTGGCTACATAATGCACTGCAGGAAAGCTAACTTTACACAGTGATTTTCACAAAGCGATGAGGATGATAAGCAAAAGCACATGCACCTCAAGAAAAAACGCTTTCCATGGTCATAATGGAACCAGTGTCCCTTGCATTATGAAACCATTGTCTGTCAGACTGCGCCCTTCTGATACGGTCGAAGCAGTGTAGATTTTGGACTTTGACTCAAGTTGCAAGATGGAGAGAGAGAGAGAATAAACTTAAATTAAATGCGCAAAATGCTTCAGAGAGGTGTCCTCATTCCAGGATGCCTTGAGCTCAAACCACGTTGACAGTCCTTTTGATCAGGCGCAGCTGACCTTCGAGGCCGGAGCTGGCCAGAAAACTTCGAGTTAGAAAGGAACATCAGTTTTTGATCAAGAACTTTATTTTTACAGTTATGATGATAAGAATCGGGGGATGCATGTGGTTTTTCATTGAAACTGTAGATATGAAATTTGTTTCTGTGTAATACGACTCTATTCACATTTATTTGGATTTTTATGTTTGATTTTACGACAGCCTTTATAAAAAAACTGCTGGAGGGGCGCAGCTGAATAAAGTACCAGTTAACTGTGCACAAGTCAAGGAGTGCAATAATACTAGCATTATCATTCTATCTGGTCTGTAGCAGAAGTTACAGCCATGTGAAGTTTGGGCCTAGAAAATGGGAACCAGGAAAACTGGTGTTGCCGTCCAGGCCCAAACTTCAAACAGCTGTCACTTCTGCTACAGACCATATATAATAATGTTAGTCTTATGGCAGTCAGTCCTTGATTTGTGCACAGTTCACCGGTACCTTGTTCAGCTGCATCCCTCCATCAGTTTTTTTACAAAGGCTGTCAAAAAATGAAACATAAAAGCCAAATAAAGTTTAATGTAGTTGTTTTACACAGAAACAAACTTCATATCTACAATTTCAATGAAAAACCACATGCATCACCCAATTTTTATCGTCCTAACTGTAAAAACCATGTTTTTTTTTTTGTTTTTTTTAAGACCAGGTGCCCACTTAGAAAAAAAGAATTTGAGTTTTTTGGTAGACAGCCCGGTAAAAGACCTCCCAAAAGCAAAGATTGTGGTGTGTTTCCACCATACTACTCTAGGGTGCTGGTGGCAACTGCCCTGGATGAACTGCTTTTAAACTTTATTTCAGGAAATGAGTGAAGATCAATCCCCTTTTACGGTGGGGTGCTACATGAATGGTTCATTTTTAGCCACTAGATTCAAATGTCATGTCTTCATCCTCTCTCTAAGGGGTTTTGGCACTTCCCCTTAAGGGTGATTGACCTTGACTTGTGACAGCCACGCAGCACTTTTTTCATTTGTAACATCATGTCAATTCGCAGTCCCACTTCCAGTTTGTTTCCTCCTACTGTGTACTGTGGAGTACACACTACTGGGTGGTAGTAGTGTCGCCAGCAAGCAGTCCTCTAGCTCCCACGTTGCTGTTCATCTATACCATCCAGCCACACGCCTGGTTGATAAGAAAGTACAGTGGCTACTAAGACTCCCAACCCTTAATTTTGTCCATTTGCCGTATTCTTCGTCTCTGTTCAGCTGCGTGGGAAGGTTCAGCCGCAGCTGCTGTGCTCTTCTATTGCTCAGTCTCCTATCCAGAGAGTTCCTCTCCACAGTTATGTGCAAATCTGTGGTTGTCAGTTTCATCATTGCTCTCTGTTACTTGTTCTGTCATGTGTTCATTAGTTGCTGTAATTAATTGCAAGGAAAAAAACGTGCACGCTTTTGTCTTACGACAATAATGGCTTTTTTTTTAACGTTTCTTGAACTGTTAAAAAAAAACACCCGGGGGCCTCTTGCTAGTGCATCAGACCCCCTTAGAAGTAGCGATTAGTTAAAGTTCACGACGGGTATGGGTGGGAAATAGCAAGGGAAAAATAGTGGGTCGGTAATACCGAAATGCAGGAGTGTGTCCCACACTGCCTCCGCTAAATTAGGTGGGTAGGAGGGACGCAAGAGATCATTTAAGGAATTTGGTTGTAAGTTAGTGGGAAGGGTGTCTAGGAGAAATTGTCTTTCAGTTTAACTCAGTTTTCTCGCGAGGGATTTCTTGCTAGATTGTGATCTGAGCTTGGACGTTGCCTGTTTCAGCTATCACTTACTTGCATGCTGTTTGGACTTTTGATTGCAGTGGCTTTGAAACTTCGCCGCTTGATTTTGCTCGACGAAAGCTTCGCGTTCAAACTGTCGTCGTCATTAGAATGTGAGGTGCACCATTTTTGTCTAATTTTGCATCTCGATGCACCGCTATCCAGATTCAAACTACTTCGACCATGTTGCAATGGTGTCACGGAATAGATGTTGGTTTCACACCGCGAGGGTCCTGATTTGTTTCTGACTGCAGGAAGCGTTTTTTTTTCTGCACTTCTTTACCCACGATCATTATCATTGTCAGAGAAAGTTGGCTTTTCTGTAATGCCTTTTTGGCATGGCATATTCCACTGGTGAGACATAGAAAGTTTTGCTTTAAAATCAGGGTCTTCAAGCACTTTTGGTCCAGTGAGTAGCAATCTGCACGTATTTGTAACCATACAATACTGAGTTAGCACCCTTCGATCCTTCCTGTCTTGTGCCAGCAGTCTCGTCATCCAACACATGAAAGTGCCCTCGACTTTTGCCCGCACTTTTCACTTATGCCTGACCCAATAACTTTTGTTGATTTCCAGTGTTGCGCATGTCACATTTTCATTCAGGGTCACCTTGGGGCAGATAAGCGCCTGCTTGTATTTTTATCAAGTGGTTTTAGCCACGGCGCATACTTCGCACTCTTGTGTGAGCAGCATTATGGTGCCTTGTTGCTTGTCCAGCAAGTGATGTGATGCCATGTCAATAAACATTCTTCAGTGTTTGTGATGACTTTGGTGTTTTCTGGGCTTCACTTTCATATAGTGAGAGTTGCTATCCATCAAGAAGCATACACTTACAAATGCTAGGTATTCTTATTTTTTTCTTAGGAAGACATTTACAAAGTTTCGTTGGCAACACAGCATAACATCAAAACAAATAAAACCAACTAAAATGGCAAATGTGGCATATTTTTAAAATTAATAAACTGGAAAAACAACACAGCACGAGAGAGAGAGCATGAAAAGTGACAGCACTGCCTGTTGGTACCATTCTGTTGTTTTCGTGCTAAATATTTTCAAATAAATAAATATGCAAGGAATGCAGTTGAAGTAGGGTAACTTTTTATTTGAGCTTGTCTCTTGGACATACAAGTACATTTCTTGAATCGATTGCTGGATGCAATTTTCGATATTAGGCATGCACTGGATTCTCGAATGGACACAACAGACGTTTGTTCAATTCTTATTTGCAATTGCATTGTGCAGTTTAACCCGTACAAAACATTTCGCCAAAGTCCAAAGCAAGTTATGCTGAGCTTTTCCTCGTGAAACCTAAAAAGTTGAATTTTGATGTTTACAGCTACGCTGTGCAATGTATAAGCCTAGCATAATTTACTCTTCAGTATTTTTACTCTATCCAGGTTTTATGTTTATTACACCACAATAAAAGTTTGCAGCCAGTGTTGAATTGACGAGCGTCAACCAATTCAGGTTGAAAGCACAAAATGCTCTAACAGAAATCGCAGTCTTCACATGTGATCAAATACGTAGTTCTTTAACACTAAACAAGGCTACTGCAGAATGCTAGGAGCGTAAAATATACTCGATGAGGTGCAGTTGGCCAGTGTGTAATTTAAGCAGCATTGTTTTAAGACAAACGGGAATTGGTGAAACAGCCATGAGCTTCTGACAGCAGCTATCATCGTGACTGGCCAATTCACCTGAGTGGGGATGTTACGGCTATGTGCTGGCCTAATGAATTGCCAAGAAATTTAAAACTCATTGTATGTCGGGTTGCTTGTACCTGTGGACTTTTTTTCAGTTTAAGGTCATAATGCGCTCCCTGGGTCCACCTTTAGTCAGCTAGACCCACTGAGCTATAGTGGTGTCAAGGATGTGGTGCTGGACTTGCACTAGGGATGTCCCGGGTTTGATTCCCATGTGGTTTGAACTCTTCCCAAAGTTTTGAACTCAATCCACTCTTTGCTCTCTTTGCACTGCCGGCCGGTTTAGGAGCTGTTGTGCTAGTACAGACAGCGGATAGTGGCTTCTTAGTCAATGGGCCACTTATTGCTTTCGCGTTGATAAGGTAGAGTTTTCAAGATTGTGTGTTACGGTCGGTTACACTTGCCACATTTAGGGTGCTTAAATCCGACCATGTGCAAATTGCAGGCCTGTGATAAATGGGTACAGGTGATTATCTAGATGCATAAAACTGCGCCTACTGTCAAGGCATGCCGTGAATTTGTTGGTGGAATGGACATTTACAAACATGTATTCGCATGATTTCCACTGCAGCATAAAAAAATTGAGGTAAAAAAGGTGCATTGTAATAAAAGGTGCATAAAAGGTGCATTGTAATTTTGCAGCTCCAAAGTAGTACACTACATAAGACCAGCACTGCTTCCCCTTGTGGTGCTTTGGACGGCTCACAGCAAAGTCCACTAAGCATCAGAATCAGCTAGTGCTTGATGTAGTTGCTACATCTATTCCCTTTGAAACGCAAGCTGCTGGACACCAGATTTCCCTGCACTAATAACATTAGAATTTGGTTAGACAAGTGAAATGAACTGGAAAGCTGTGGGTGAAAAGTATGATCAACATAACAATTCCAACAGGGACAAGACCACCCTGTTTTGGGAGCTTTACCCCAAAAGACCAAGGCACAACGAAAGGAGCCCCAGCTGAAAACAGAGCAAGGCCTCATGGCTTGTGGAGGGTGCTTCTCGTGGTAGAATATAACTGCCTGTCATCATGCGATTTCGACTGCCCAGGAGTCTTCACCACCACTGTGGTGACATTGAAGGAAGGTGACAGGAAAGTGTCCGCAAAGTCGCACATCAAGGCTACTATTCCTGTTGACACTGGACAGATAAGAGCCAAAATTACAACTAAACTAGTTTTCTGCACAAGAAAGAGGTCACTTTCTTGTTTTGCCAAAGCTAATAACATGCCCTTAAATAATCCATGCATGACATATGTTCATCACAGATGGGTTTGGGTGCACCAAATTATTTGTTATACGGAACCTTTTTTCCCCGCACTAAGCAGTGCGAACTCGCAGGAAGCAGTTTTATTTCGTGTAAGGCATTTCCAAGAGCAACGCAATCACTTTGTTCCCTGTCTACCTTACTCATACTATCAATTCGTAAATTTATACCAGCAAATAGAAAACAAACAGAAGGACGAACACAATTTAGCACACGAGATATCCCCAGCTGTCCACTGCTTTGATACTCGGTGAAAGACTTGTAATGGTCAAGCTGGCATAGATCTGTAGATCGTTTGGTTTTGTTTTCACTGGCATTTCCAGTACACACGCTGCTGTCTTCATGGCTATCCACTGCTGTGTTAGTGTAAACACTCGCTTTAAATGTATGCAGAGAGAGAACGCAGCAGTGTATCTGAAGTATACCATCAATTATAAGCCAGGCAAGGGTGGGAACCCGTTAGGTCGTGACAAGTGGCCTGCGAACATCAGTTCCCACTAGAATGGCAGGATGAGTGCCGCACGCATGCTAGGGGCACCGTGACTGCAGTCAGGAAATGCTGCAAGAGAAAAATGAAACGTGAAGAATCAAACAACGTTCACGCAACAGTAAATAATCTACGACGACTGAAAAGAAGGGAAAACGACAGAGAAGACCACACAAGCACTGCCCCTGCCCTCCGTTGTTATCGGGGTCGTTCCGCCTGCATTTGCATCAGTTATAGAACGCTGAGTGGTTCACTATTAAATATGAAAACACATAACGAAGTAACCATCCCTTGGCAGGCACTCCTGGCAAGCAAGAGTACTAGATGCAGGAAAGAGGTGCAAGAGGCCAAAGCAGCGTGTTACAACGCCCTCACGAACCACACGCGCACACGAAAACCTTGCCAACAGCGTTCACGCTCAGTTCGCACAGCAAGTTCATTTTCGTTACAACATTAAGATAGGTTAGCCCAAGGATAACAAGCGATGTTAATGACGCCACATTGAAGAAGAGACAAAGAAGCGCCACGGGCGAGACGGGTTCCCGCGCCGTGCAACAAACCGCCAACAGCTTGCGATCGCCGACAGACGCGAACAGAGCAGCATAAACAGCAACAATAATGCAAGACGGTGGAAACGCGCCGTTAACAATTTCGTAAACGTCGCTAATATAACTGCCGCAAGCAGAAAGCACGCTTTGCAGTATGAGATATGCGAACTGATTGCAAACCCGCCAAAAAACACTCACCTGGTCGGCCGATGGTAACAGATAACTGCAAAGCTGTTGTGCCAGAAGACGCTGGAGCTGTTGAACGACGACTGACAGGGCGACAACCATCGCCAGTTTATGAATTCTTGCGTTGACCGCATAAGTCGAACGCGACTACTTGAATCGCTACGGCACGTACGCCGTGTAGGCAGCACTCGGAAAAATGTAAACATACCGCGCGGGAACGCTGCGAGCAAACGTGACGTCACATCCGCCTAGCGATGCTCCTCACCCGCCCAAGAGGTTGGTTAATTCCTCTCCTGAAGGGCAGGTCCTATCAACCGCCGATACTGCTGGTCTACGTTGTAGGAGCCGGCGTTCGCACGGTAGGTGTGGCTGTTACAAGCGATTCGCAACCGTCGTTAGCTTCGACAATACATTGCTCTGCCAAATAAGCAGCGCCGCAACTCCTTATTCGCAGGCAACTTCGCCGCACAGAGCGCCGTCATTTGTGTTTTCGTGCTCGCTGTGCCGGGAACGAATTGATAACCCACCCAATTCGCAACTCTAGTTATAAAACTTTCTACTCAGGGTGACGTCAGTGCGCGCGCGGCATGCAGTTCAAGCAGAAACGCATTTTTGATAGCTTCTTCCAACACACCGCATAGGCAAATGCGTTCATGGAAATCCAAAACGAAAACGAAACTGCCTGCAATCCATAGTAACTTCCGCAAGCCATTGAGCGCCAATCCGAATCCACAACTACCCATCACGCCCATTGAGGCGTACGATCGCGGCGCCAGTTTCCCCTCTAGTTATTTGTATGAAACTCTATGGCTGGGGCATCTGTTTCTGTGACTTGGCAGTGAAAAGCTCGATAGCCGGGTAACTTTGCAGGGACATCTGTCTCTTGCAGGGCAATCACGTCAGGGGTTTGGAGGGATCGGTGGCGCAAATGATTAAGAAGCTGTTGGAGATTGCCGTGCTTCGACCGAAAACCGCGACTATTCCACTGCCAGACCCTAAACGGGCTTGGAGGGCGAGGGGGTAGCCGGGGAGGATGAAACTGCAGAATAGTCGCCATTATTAACAGAAACTAAGGTGGCTGGAATGCGAGTGTACGGAGTGTGGCGCGTAGGGCCTGGCGCTGCAGTTTTGGTGCGGACAGGTGCGTCTTTGGGAAAGACATTGGCTAACTGCGTATTCATGGTGGCAATCATAATTTGGGTGGTTGCAATGGATGCTTTAATGTCCGCGAATTGACTGGCGAGCGCAGTATGCTCCTTACAACGGGCAGTGTTGGAAGCATCAAATTTTTTCTCAAGAGCCCGAAGATCGGATACCGTTGAGTAAGTTTCAGTGGTGGTGTCACCAGATCGACGTTTAGGAGGTGCAGGAGGGGAGGCTAATATGCGCTCATTACAGTGGGAGCAGTGAGTTGAGAGGAGCATTGGGAGGGGGGAGGAGTACGGATGGCCTGTTGCAATTGTTTTACGTCGGCCTGAAGCTGACGTTGAGCGGCGACCACACTCTCAAGCAACGTGCGAAGGTAGGCAAGTTCTAAGCTAGGAGGGGGTGGCGGAGGGTGGGGGTAGGATGAGCTATGACGGACTGGCAAAGCAGGGGAGCGGGAAGGCTGCTCATGGTTAGGGGAGGCTACTGCTGCCCAGCTCACCTGAGACGACGGTCGCCGGCCACTGGATGCACCCGTAGCCGGAGGGGGTGGCTGGGAACCATGGCGCTTGGAGTTCGACCGGGATCGACGCCGCTGCACAGTCGACTGGGTGGTAGGCTTGCTTTGAGGCACAGATGAGTCACTTGGGAGCCTTGGAAAGGAGCCATTCCGATCACAGTTGTGGTGCCGGTCGCCCTTGCGATTGCGGCTTCGGCTGCGGGCCCTCCGTTGCTGTCGCTGTCGAAGAACGAAGGGGGTGCGGTTCCTCTGCTGGCAGACGGCATCTCCAGTTGGATGAGCTATGCCGCAGAGTGCGCACTTGATGATGCACTCATGTTCGTCCATGGGGTTGGCCAGGCCGCAGGCAGCGCAGTAAGCTCTGTCAGGATACGGGCACACATCGGCTCGATGGCCCAGCTTGCCACAGGCCGAGCAAACTCGTGTTTTCGCTTGTGGGTGTAGCACCGAGTCACGGTACCCTGGTAATCGATGTAGTGGGGTACCCGGCTGCCGAAAGAGAGACGAACACCATGTTGGTCTGGCCCATCCGGCGAGCGTGCAGAGTGGTGGGGTTGCAGGGCTGCACCACTGCAGCGTGGATGTCTGCTGCAGACTGGTTAGGCGGGATGCCGTGGATCACTCCCTTGACAGTGTTCTCTGGGCAATCAATGTAGCCACGAGCGGAAAACACTGCGTCTTCTAAGGTGAGGGAGGTGATGTGAGCGTACTTTTCCGCTCTGTCGGGGTTCGGAAAGCTCAGGACGAGAAGGTTCTGCCCCAGGTTCACGCTGAGGTGGTCTCCCAGAGACTCCTCAAGCATAAGACAAGCGGTCTGCCGTAGGGCGTTGAAGAGGGTCGTCCCCGAGTGATTGGCGACGTTGAGCCCATCTGTAGGGCGGATGATAATTTTTATGTCGCCTTTGGGAAGAGGAGCCGGTTGATATTTCGGCACGGTTTTAGGCGGCGGCGGTGTTCCGGACATTGCGCCAGTACGGGACGACACGGCGGACGGTGCTGAGGATGCCGATGCCGTAACTTGGTGGGCTGAACCGGTAGCGGTGACGGGGGCTAGGTAACTTTGCTGGGCGCGACCGAAGGCTCGGCGGTAGAAAGGTAGCCATCCTGTCGGGTCAGCATGTTCTTGGGGAGAGATGGCTTCGCCTTCGACCACGGTGACCATCTTCACGGTGGCACCGGCACGCTGGGTGGAAACTTCGGCCGCGCGTTGCTCAGGAGAAGAGGCGATGGCCGCTACGGCACCAGCTGCACCAGCAGTCTTAGCACCCAGCCGTTTCTCCATGCCGGGGAGCGACTCGGCGACGGCGCTGCCTCGCTCAGGCTTAGCGAGGCGGCTCCGGGGGGGGGGGGGGGGTCACCAAAAGGAGGCGGTATCTCGCAGTCCGATGGTCGTAGGGTCCAGATGTTGGTCCCCAAAAGTGCGGAACACGTTGACGACGCGAACGAGTAAAGAACAAGCGTCTTTGACAAATAAAACGGCCACTAGTTCAAAAAAAACTACGGAGCCATGGTGAGGTCGACCAGCTCCGTTCGGCCCTTTAGCCGCGGTCCCGTAAACGAGTTTCCCGGTGTTTTATTACCGTGACTACATGAAACGAACGACGATTACGACGACACCGACGACGACAGGAGACGTCTACAGCCCCAGACCCTAAGGGGCTCCGTCCGTAATAAAGAAAATGTTCGAAAATAAAGAATGCTAATTGAGCACGCGCAAATAGCAGCAGTGTGGTTTACTTGTGCACGTTTTCGTTTTTCAAATCGAAGAAACGGTTCTAGATTTAACCGTAAATTCTCGTTCCTGGCCGGCATTATAGGTAATGATCCGTATAATCGGCATTGATTGCTACGACCGCATATTTTAATTCGAGCAGTCGCAGTCCCCACGGCAACCGAAGCGAAGCTCGCGAGTTTCAGTATTAAACTTAGCCCCACCTGACGGAACGCGCTCTCCGGACTATACGGCAATGTTTTGTCGTGCTGGCTGTCATTGTCGCCGGTGGTGATGGGGAGGTTGCTATCTATAGGCACGTTGCACCGCACAGAGGCCGCTGTGAGCGCAGCACTTTTCCTACTAAAGTTGTCGGCAGCGCACGCTAAGGCATCGATAAAGTAGCGGCGATTTCTCGAGCAGGTATCACCCACTGCCTGCAGCGTGCCGTGCCAACAATCTATGCGGCTGACACTGAGACACGGGGTAAAAAAACGGCCTTGATGAATGCATCGGTTCCTCCATGCCCTTTGTATTACCTGCAATCTGACTGGCCGGCTACAATAGCAGCGACTTGCGTATTTTCGTCAGCGCCACTTAAGCTGTTCGTTCTTCTCGGCCTTGTTATCATGACGTTACCTTAGATACCTTCTTTGTGTGGGCGCCCATGCGCGACTAGTGATAATACCGGCTGTTGGTGTCTGGGACAGAGCGCCGACACTTACGTAATAAGAAGGCTACCAACCGAGCCCGTAATATGCGTGGCATTTTTCGCAACAGAGGTGACCCCCGAACCACCAGGATATGGAACACCAAGCAGCAGCGACCCGCCGCGGTGGCTCAGTGGCTAAGGCGTTGCGCTGCTGAACACAAGGTCGCGGGTTCGATTCCCGGCCGCGGCGGCCGCTTTTCTGATGGAGGTGAAAAGCAAAAACGCCCGTATGTACGAGATTTCGGCGCACGTTAAAGATCCCCAGGTGGTCAAAATTAATCCGGAGCCCTCCACTACGGCACGCCTCATCGCCTGCGCTGCGTCGGCGCGTAAACCCTACAATCAATCAATCAATCAACCAAGCAGCAGCGCAACTGGGCTATGAAGCCGGTTGGCGTGCACACATTGCCGAGGGAAGTCTGTGAACATATCAGCCGCTTTTACCTCGAACAGCGTTGAAAAAGCCAAGAGCAGTGCATCGAAAAGGGATGTGGTGGCGTCATGCGCACAGACACTTTTCAGAATCCTTCATCATAAGAGTGGTTTCTTGGGCGAGTTGGCCATTCATCGTGTAAGGGCGAAAGGAACAAGGACGAACGAAGTGGACGGGACGCGGCGCTACTATCAACTAGTTTTATTTTCACTATGATGTCCGATTTTATACGGGAAGATACGGGATACACAGCGAATGAAAGAAAGAAGGAAAGGGGAGGAGCACAAATAAATAGACAAAACCAAAAAAAGTGAAGGATAACAGTTCAAACGCCCGCGTTACAAAGGAAGTTTTGCAAGGTAAAATCTAATGACTGGATGATAATTGCGGTTCTTTTTTGTCAATGCTATTATAGAAGCTGTGCTAACACATTTGTCTTCCAAATAAACTATCTGGTCGGCCTCGGTGATTTCTCTTGATAGGTCATCCTCGTGTCGGTCTACAATCTAGACTTATCAAAATGTGGCCTACACTTCATCATATCTAGCAGGCGTTGTCTGCGTACCATACCGCGACGGAACGGATCGGGTCGCTCACATCGGAACACAAGGAACCCACGTCGCATCCAGACCTAGCAAAAAGCGATTGTCGTCGAGGTCACAGTGTTACAAGAAGCAGGGTGCCAGCCTGTGCCCCCCGACTCTGCACGTCGTTGACTATGGCTCATGCCCGACAGGAGTTTGCACTAGTCGGGTATTCGAACGACCTCGAAAGAAGGCCCCTCAAGTTCGTGGCGCCCATCCCTCCGTCCAGAATTTGCAGTGCGTGTGGCATCGTTCCGAGATTGACGTATTCTCTCCTATGTGGGCACTTCCTGTGTGAACCATGCTACGAGAACTGCGCGACCACGTCTGACTGTGCCTGTCCACTGGATGATGAGGTTTGTGCACCAGCTGATGTCACCAGAAAGGAATATCCAGCCGAAGACGTGCTCAAACGAAAAGTAAGCATATCCATAGAGCGGCTTTACCCTCGACTGTTCGGAGATAGGTGTGCCTTATGGATAAATGCCTTTTTTCGAATACCTTTGTTTGGGGCGTCGAAAGCGAACTTATTCATATCCACGATGCGTGGAGCCTAGTCGCTTTCGCTGTTTATCCTTACTGACTTGATGCTGTCTTGCAACGTGCTGAAGTTAAGCAGCTGGTGCGTATTCACATGCCATTCCGAGAAATTGGAGAAAGGATAAGGCGTTTACACATGCCAATGAATCATTTAGCTTATACTTCTTACCACCGGCGTTAATAACGCCAGATTACACGCCTCGCATAAATTTTGTGTTTTTGTAAAATAATGCAAGTTTGCCTTCTGTCTTCCGCGAGTTGTAATTACCTGCCGAAAATTTGAGGTTTCCTTTATGGCGGTTGTCTTTCGCAGGCGTTTTAGCCGCTGGAACTCAAAGACATCAGCACAGCGAGCGTTGTTAGGCAGGAGTAGACGGACGAGCGTCAGTTATTCAATTCAACTGGCTTATCATATTGCAGGTACACGTTCATGTATCATCGAGAGAGGACGTGGTTAAAATTACTGAAATTGGCCTCGAACCCACCGGGGTGGCTGGCTTACTAAGGCGTTGTGCTGCTGAGCGCAAGGATTCCAGTTCGATCCTTGCCGCCGCGGACGCTTTTCTTGTTGAGGCGGAAATCGGAAACGCTTGTGTGTCAAGATTTCGCTGCATGAGGTCGCGATCTGCAACGGATACCGTCGAAGACCCTGTGTCGTCGAAATTAATGCCGAGGCCTTTAGGTCGATGCGTCTCGAACCTCAGGTGTAGCTTGATGTGCCCCGCGGTGACGTCGTCCCCAGAAATGGCCTACTAAAGCCCAGCTACTACATACTTCCAACGTTCACGGAAGGCCTCGTATGGCAGGGTTCAAGACCGTTAGCGCAATAAGCGAGAATTGATCAAGGCACTCCGACGTCCTTCTGATGGGATGTGCTGGTCGGTTGGCCAACCCGGTTTGATACGTGCGGCCTTCCAACACGGCTGCTAAAATGCTGCAACTGCTTATGCGAAGCTGACAGGTTTTGCCGGGACATGCGGAACAGAGCTTAACGCCTTTCTAACGCAATATCAACCGCAGCACGAGGCTATAGTTAAAATTATTGTCAAACACAAGCATGTATTGCATTTTGTGTCCAGAGTGGAAGTAATACAGTCGGCAAAACGCTTGTCTATAACTCGCGAGCAGCGTGCTTCGGGGTGCGCGGGAGACATGTAGTGATAACGCCTGGTTTGAGACCGGTAGAATGTGAGCATGCCGACCCGCATCAGCGCGATGGCTATTAAAGACGATAGTCTTTCTTGGGCTACTTAAACCCAGAAATTTTGGTCTGTCTGTATGTCTGTCTGTCCGTCTGTCTGTCTGTGACTCGATTCAGCCACCCGGTCAAAGCAAAACAATGCCTGCGCAATAGTCTTATATAGCCACAGCTAAATGTGCCCGTCTAAGTCCGGTGTAATGTTCATACTTGTCAACATTGTTGAAGAAGAACAAGACATTACGCAAATATAAGACAACAAAGTAATACAGAAGTGATATTTGCAGCGTTCCTTTATAAAAAATCGTACATGTTCGATTTCTGCGAGATTAAATGCTTCATCAACTGCAGAAAAAAAAATCCCTCCGCCGTCGCCTGCTGTCGCCCGCGCCACTATAGCTTCTTGCGGCATTTTAAGGAATTAACCGGAAGCAGTTTCGAAAGGTTCCACTAGATAAGTTCCACGTTCTGCTTGCAACGCACGTGGAGTAGGTAAACGCGGTTCTACAAACGTTGAAGTAGGGCGCCTCGATTCACGCGCGTCTTCGCCGTACGGCACCTTTGGCATCGAGACACCCGGTTTGGATCAGTGGAACGCGGGAAATTTAAAATCATTTAAGCAAACATTTGGCGTCTTTACCTTGGGACTAGCGCGACGCAAGAGGAACAACATGAGAGGTGATCGGGAAAGCGAAGGGAGGCATTTACTTGGCAAAAGTCGATAAAGACTATCGTCTTTTGACGACATTTGCAACGAAAGAAGCAGATACGCGGCCAATTTTTTTTCCTTGTCGCTGCGCCCGTCGTCTTGGCTTCCGCGCCTTGTTTCGCCATGAGAAGCGCTACCTGCGCTGGCTGGTTGGGAACAATTGTGCACATAAGTGATTATTAGAACAGCGTTGGCTGCGTTTAATTACGTGCAATGGTACATTTTCGCGGCGCCCAATGCAATTTAGGCAGTTTTCTTTTTCTGTATGCGAGAAAACGAACAACCATCACCGAAAACGGCCCGCTGCTCGTGTTGAGTCAATAGATGTCGGTCCGCAATCGCTTGCACAGTGCGTTGAGCATCCTGGCGGTAGCCCGTCAGCAGTGACATGCGAAGCCGAGTGCAGAAACCGGATAGTGGTGCATGCGGTACTCATGCAGCGTATTGACATCACGATGACGCAATGAACAGCTGTGCGCCGAGGAGGCGGAAAAAACAGCGCGCGCTAAGGTGGGTAATCTCAGCTTTTTTTAGATGCGACGCTGAGAGGAGCATCTATTGCCGGCGGCCCTGTCCTTCCTGCGTCCGTCGTTGTCCGCACAGCTGCTCCTCTCCCCTCCACTCGCCTCCTCTCTTCACTCCGATAGCGACCCTCTCTCCCAAACATCTGCGGCCGCGCGCGCCGCTGCGCCCCGTGCTGTGCTCGGCGCTGTGCGCGGCCTGCGCATGTGCAGTACTCTCTCTCAGCCGTATCCTCTCCTTCGGGCGCGCTGCACATATATAAGCTGAGTACCGCGCTCCGGCAGTCTTTCGGTCGACGGTCGTCCGCACTTGCGCTTGCGTTTGCTCTCTCGCAGTACCCGACGATTGCCTGCTGCGACGGTTCCTTGAGTTAATGGCATGCCGCGATTCAATACCAGCAACATGCCACCTAAACAACTACTCTCATTTGCATGTATGCATGGTCAAACGTGAAACAAATTTCGTCCGCTTTCCCTGGCGTGGAACCCAACGATGTGATGAAGACGCAAATTCACGTTCACTACGCGTTTCACGCAATTCGACTAATCGACCCAACGGAAACACCCAACGGAACGCCCTTCAGCGTCGCATCACACCAGGGTTTCCGCGAGGGGAGGTGGGCGTAATTTTTTCCCTGCCCGGCAGCGTAGGCATGCGCTTATTCGGTAATAGAAAGTGTGCAAGCCAAGACGACGGGCACAACGACAAGGAAAACAGCCATCGCGCTGGTGCAGGTCGCGCATGCTCACATTCTACCTATATCACTAGGAGTATCCCGCGCAGTCCGGAGCACGCCGCTCGAGCGTTATAGACAACCCATTTGCCGACTGTACTTTGTCGGTGGCAATGGCTGGTATTCTTCCGGATACCAAGTTTATTATGATGTTCATGACTCTTGACATGCACGATGCCGAGGCGAATTGGTCGAAACTTGGGCCGAAAGTGGGGCAGCTTGCTTAGGTTGAGCATTGGTTTTATGACCGAGGACTTCGAGATGGTGCGTACCTCTCCACTGTCCTAGTTTGGTTCGGTTTCATGAAGAACTACTTGTTTGCGGTTAGTCTGGAGGTTTCACGGATGGGCGAAAATGAGATTGTCAGCCGTTAGCCTGCTACCAGTGTTAGCGCGCTCTATTGTATGCTGTGATTCAGTCCTTACCTGGAGGACTTCGTAAGCTTCCTCGACGGCAGACGTATCGTCCCGAGTGTGCGTGGTTCTAGGCGCGTGAGAAGTCTGATGGACGAAGGCGATAGAGGCTTCTGCAGATACCTCGTTTAACCTTATAACTTGGTGGAGTGTGACCCTCGCGGCGCCGTTATTTGTTTGCGATGTTACAGAACGCATCGAATGTACGCCCAGCCAAGAAAGCGCAGACATTTGGCTTGTGTGTGCGCCATTTATGGTTTTGCGCACATCACGCCAACTCTCGGTGGTCTAGTGCGTTAGTGGGATGCTTCATTCCCTTCTGAACCTGAGGATACATTGCTTGCCGTGGGTCACATCAACAGACTCTTTGTACCGACCGGGAATTTGCAGCCAGTGGCCCCATAGAGTCACCAAGTGTCAGTTCGACCCCGGCAGAGGGCGCTCACTAGAGGGGCGCTGATCTTGTTTTGGAAGAACGTCTCTTCTCGGAGTTCCGTCACCTCCAAAAGATCGACTGGGTGGATGACACCATTCCTTCTCAGTGGTACGGTGCTCACTAACCGGGACCTCGACACATCCAAAGCGGTTGTAACAGAAAGGATAATCCCGAGTGAGATTGGATACAGATGCTTTTGAAGAGTTCGTGCATATTCTCATAGGCAATCTTCAGATGGCGAACATTAAAAAAACTGGTGTTACCAAAAGCGGCAGGCGTTGTTTCAGACTCGATTTTTTTTTTCAAATTTTCCGCCTTTCGCTACAAGCAGAATCAAAGGTGCATGTGGGTGACCGTCAGAAAGTTCCGCATCTACACACTGGTACCGCATGTGTATATGTGCATACCACAGCCAGCGACAAAAGCAAGAAAGTTTCTCCACAATCGGCTATTGATTGATTGATTTTGATTGATTGTAGGGTTTAACGCGCCGACGCAACGCAGGCGATGAGGCGCGCCGTAGTGGAGGGCTCCGGAATTATTTTGACCACCTGGGGATCTTTATCGTGCGCCGAAATCTCGTACACACGGGCGTTTTTGCTTTTCGCCTCCATCAGAAAAGCGGCCGCCGCGGCCGGGAATCGAACCCGCGACCTCGTGCTCAGCAGCGCAACGCCTTAGCCACCGCGGCGGGTCACAATCGGCTAGCTGGCAGTGTGCGGGTGCTTTGTGTACAGCGTTTGAACGAAGCAGAAAAATTTGAATGGAAATGGCAAAGGGAAATGTCAACCTTAATAACTGGATTAGAAAACAAGGCATCGTTGGCAGTCAAACACAAGCAGAGGGCAAAGGGACACGCGTTCTCTTTGCGTAAAAATAAGTTATTGAAAGTTATACCCGTGCCACACGTACACGAAAAATGAAATTAGTGTTTAAGGCCAGATACCGAAAGATATTACTTGGGCGGGCCGTGCTACACGCGGCAATGCAAAGGCAATAAATGTGTTAGGCGTGGTGTTGATAGACCAACAGGAGAAAAGCGCTCATATTTTAGAAGTTTTTAACGTGGATAAAAGGGTCTTACAAGGCTTTAAAATGTGCTCTGTAAAACAAAGCATTATGAGAAATACTGTTTTCTGAAAAATGATGTGAGCCTTCTAAAAAAGGATTCAGCAGCTGTCGTAGCTTGTCAGGGTTAGAAAAATTTGAAATATTCAAAACGAGGGGTAACACGTTTTGGCGTTTTTCGCTGTTTTAGTGACCTTGGTCTTCGTCAGAACTTCGCCACCAAAAGGCCACAAACAATCATCTTATTCTGAAGTTCAGCTAGGTTTCCGCAACAACACTCTGGAGTTGAGAGTTTCGTTCGTCCATTCTGGTGCCCTTCTCGTTGGAAAGTAGGAGATTTAAGGAGTTCGGGGACGCAAATGAGTTGTGCTGAACTGCCTAAACTAAAAAGGACATTAAAGCGAATGGAATTACATTTTTTGCGTGTAGCAGCGAAATAATGGCATTAAAACTTAACGTATAAAGCTCTTAATGTCATTTTTCTTGCGCGTGTGGCAGGGGTGTTAGGTCTTCAAAAAAAAAACCGCCCGCATCTTCCCACGGGGGGAACTCGAGTAAAGGCGTCGCAGAGTGGTGGGGGTATCGCGTGAATGTTGCGTAATTGGGTATGGTTTGGGAATGCTTAGTTGTTATTTCGTCTTTATTATTCCTATTTATTGAATGAAGGATAAGCGAAGGCAATGAGTGTAAAGTTAAAGTCTGTCTTTATTGCTTGGTGCCGTCGTTGTATTGGACGGAGAGGATGACTGCTTTGTGGTCGCTAAAGTGCACTGTCAAGGGGTCTTTGCGGAGCCGTCGTGCGATTGCGTAACTGGTGAAGACGTTGCTTCCATCAGATCTACTCGAGTCAAGCAAAGCGTCAAGTCAAGCGAAAGCCAAGCAAAGACGCCCTTGACTGAATTCCGAACGCATGCTCCGCCGCTTATATACACACCGCCCGCGTTCGAGGGAGAGGAGTACGGGGGAGAGACGCGCATGCGCACACTTCCGTACACAAGCGCGCGAACTTTCCACGCACCCACCACGCCGTTATCACGTGTACACGCCGTGTCACCGTTACTGTTGAGCGCGACGCAGCGCACGGGTAGCTACGACGCATGCGCGCACAGACGCGCACCCCCCGCACCGCCGCAGCTGTTGTTGAGAGCGACGGAGCGCACGGGGTACAACGCGCTCCTCCCGCACCGCCGCACCTGTTGTTGAGAGTGAGGAGGGCACGGGAGAGAGACGCGCACCTGCGCCTCGGCGCGACGCGCATGCGCAGTGAGCGTGTGGACGGCGCCGACGCCGAAGCGCGACATCGTGCGACTAAAATGCTCCGCATTTAAAAGGGACATCATATGCGAAAAACTTAGTGTCCTTTTCCTGTTTCCTCGCTGTTTCTTTTTCTCTCCTTCACGTAGGTGCTCTGCTGGAACGAAATCAACGGCTGCGGTGTCATCCTTCCGGCTTCACAGGTCGCCGAGCACTTTCACCACGATTGCGGGTACCACGTGACCCGCTGCCCCTCATGCTTTGCGACGGTGCTGAGCCGTGACGTGTGCGCACACCTGAGGTCCAGATGTACATCACTTCTATTGAATGCGGCCCCCGAAGCACTCGCGAGGGCAGATGACAACGAAAGGACACATTTGGAAATGTTCGAAAACAAGGTTGAACAGAGAGTACGCGAACTGGATGTCAAGCTCGATCAACTGTCCCTGAAAAGTGATTATCAGAGTGACCAACTTGTTGAAATTGTCGACAACGGTTATCACTTGAAAGATTTAGTGACAAGGCATTTTGGACCAGGCTTAGGTGGTGCATTGGCTGAAATGAAAGTCTTTTACGCTGCAAAAGTTGAATCGTTGTCTACTGCCCTAGCATTGGCAGTGGCGCCGGTTCCAAGTGATTCAAAAACCCATCAGCGAGTTATTACGGGGTATGCGGGGTTCAAAGAAAAGGCACTGCAAGATGGTTGGTGTAATAGCTGGAGTGAGAGAGTATACCTGCGGCGTTACCTAATGTCTTGGGGAATTGAGTTCAAAAAAGAGGGGGACAACGTGAACATATTTCTGATCATTCAGTTGCACGAGGGTAGAGAGGACGACTTTATTGACTGGCCATTTACGAACGAATTGAAGCTCAGCGTCATCCACCCCGAGACGCGGCAAGAAAGCCATCATAGCGGGAAGCCATATTGGTGTGAGGAAAATAATAAGTTTCTTTCTAGACCAATCCAGGGCAGCAATCAAACCGCCCGTTTTGATACCACCAGGGTTGAGTCGAGCAACATTGAACGGGATGGTTACGTTAAAGGTGATCAGCTACTGATAAGGTTGGAAGTGCTCATTTGATAGCATCGAAACAAGTACAGCTTATCAAGTCCTGCTGAGAGCGAAAAATTCGCCCATTCACAGTACCTTTAGAAACTTTACCATGTATAGAAAAAGTGTTAAGCATACGTTTGCACAAATCCAATGGCACAAACAGCGAACTGCCCAAATTTTACACACTCAAAGACAAAGTCCTCTGTGATTCAGAAAACTGCTTCAGTCCGACTTGCACAAAATAAAATTCGTGGTTTGAAATGCTCTCTTGGGTGTGATTTCTTCTTTCCTGACCATGCGGGAGCTTCGCATTCAGAACGAAAAGAAACGAAAAAATTAAGCGGTTGCTTGCGATGTGTATGCTGATAATACACTCCAATTTTGATGTTCTGCAATTGCATTGAGGGCTGGGACGAACTAAGGCTGGGAAACGAGGCTTTTGGTGGGGCCACCTTAAATGACGATATCCTCGCATGGACCACAGACAAACGGTGAAATTGCAGTGTATCTGCGCGTTCGTGTCTAACCGGAATATTCGCAAGCAAAAAAATAAGCGCGCACACGAAGTGTTCAGCAACTGTTTGGCAAGGGGAATAACTGTGAGTAACACGTACGCATGTCTGTGTCCGCGTGCCTGTGGTCACGCATTCGTGCTTGTGCGTGTTTGTTGCGTTTCTTGCGTGACCAGCATCTGTTTTGACCTATCTTAGCTGGGAGCAGTGCAATCGAGCGATGGAAGCGCAGAATCCCTGATAGGCCAGCTTAAGAAACGTGATTAAACGCGCGAAAGTACTGACCCCCCCCCCCCCCCCCCCCCCTGTATTCACGCTATATTCGTCTTGCTGGCAGAGGCCCGGAAACCAGGAATGTGTTCATGAATTATTCGAGCGTGGTTGAGATTACCACGGTTAACGGTTCTTACTCTTGCTGGCTTCGTAAGCTGAGGTTTTAGTGTGGACCAGTTCACGGGTATGCCATTTTTACAGCTTCTCCCGTTTTCACGTAGGAAGCGCTAACGCGACCACAAGGGACCGGAAGCGCTGTTCGGTAGGTTTACAATGCCCTGTGTGAACTAAATTGAGCAAACGGTTTCAGTTTCCACGAAGTGTAGCGGGTTTCAATGATGAAGGCTCGTGGAGGTATCACACGTACTGCGTTAATTACGCGCTTTGGGAGGAATTGTTGAATGCATATTTTGGGGCACCGTACGGTCCTTGTAGAAGGCCTGTACAGTGTTTGATAAGCGTACTAAGCAAATTACGATTACTTAAGAGAGATTTGAAAATTAAAAGAAAGGTTGGGCATATTATCCGCGATGTAAGAGCGAAAATCTAGGTGCGTTTTACACATGTGTTCTGCTTTGGTCAATGGACCAAACCCTACATTGAGTTAAGGAGTAAACGCTGCCCTAAACGCCGCAAGAGGTGTGGAATTGTGCGGTTTGTTTAATTCTTGTACACCTCGTCCGAATACAGAAAGACAAAATAAAAATTCCGGAAAACAAAGATGGACACATTAATAAAATATTGTGAAAACATATGTTCCGTGTATTACGATGAATTTGGGTAAAAATTCATAATTGGTCTTATAAAAGGAACTTAATTGATACAATAGATTAAATTTACACCACTTTTCTCAAGAAACAATAAAAAACTGTCAACAATAAAATAATTTAGCGTGTTGGCCAGTTCATGGGAAATCCTACAAAAATATGCACAAGGAAGACAAGCGGTGTCAGTATACACAGCATCAGTAGGCGCTTCCCTGAATTTCCGCTTAGTTTTTCATCGCTGCATCACAGGTTGCTGATTGACTGATTGTAGGGTTTAACGCGCCGACGCAACGCAGGCGATGAGGCGCGCCGTAGTGGAGGGCTCCCGATTAATTTTGACCACCTGGGGATCTTTAACGTGCGCCGAAATCTCGTACCCACGGGCGTTTTTGCTTTACGCCTCCATCAGAAAAGCGGCCGCCGCGGCCGGGAATCGAACCCGCGTCCTCGTGCTCAGCAGCGCAACGCCTTAGCCACTGAGCCACCGCGGCGGGTGAGGTTGCTGAACATTCAAGGGTAGTAACCGTTCAGTGTGGCCTCCATAAATTCTGTGTTCATGCGCACCAGATTGTTCTAACATTTAGAGCAAAGCGGCCAGGTCAAGTCCACCGCAGACAGACAATAAAATAAGCCCGTATGTACATGACGTCGATTAAGGCAGATCAGCTGTTCGTGCATGCCGCACTTTTTACCGTCTTGCTTTCGTTGCCCCCTTAAGCTCTCATTCTGAGAACGCATTCCGAGGGTGCCAATCATTAGTGAATCAATAATGGTTGACCGAGGGTTACACCGAAGCTCTCTGCTACGACTGTCTGCCGAAGTGTGCAACGATGACCGAATAACGAGCCCATTAGAAGAGCTTTCTGACAACTATTGACGGAAGTTTAGCTGGAATGGGCCAGAATTTTAAAAATATGGCTTTTCAACTCCCCCACTGCAGTATGTTCCCGCCGACGGAATGTTCCCAGTATGTTCCAGCTGACGCTTACAGCTTACTAGTTCTATATAAAGGAAGGGACGCTTTTACATTTCCTACCTTAAAGGTGAGGTACCAGCGCATAGTTTTTACCATTTTATTGCGGAGGCATTCAACCAACGCCTGCCAGTTATGTCTAGGAGGCGTTGGCTGCGCACTGTGCGATCGTCTAAGCAAATCAGCTCACTTATTCTAGCACAAGAACGAATGCGTCCGCTGTCGTCGTCGAAACTCCGTCGTCGTCGAGCTTGCGTACAACGAGTGCGGTCACAGCACACAGCCTCCATTTCTGTGGTTCGTTGAACAGGGATCATTGCAGCCATGAGTTTCCTATATTTCAATATACAGTGTACCTTCACAGGGCACGCACCAAGAGCGTGGACCCAATTCCTGCGTCGAGGATCTGAAGGACGGTCCGGCAACGTTTAGAGATGTTCTCAAATCTATCGCGAACCATGCCAGGAGCGTTTTGGCTGCGTAACCTTTTCGAGAACTCAGAGATTGGTGGGGACAGCGTGTACGTAAAATTGCCCCTTGGCAAAAATGATGAATATATTAAATGGCCGTTTACAAAACAACTGAAGCTCCGCAGCTTTCAGAACAAGACATGAGACAAAGGCGGCTGCTTTGCAAGAAGCCAGGTGCGTCTGACGCGGAGATTTCTTATTCGAGACCAATATAGGGTAGCAATACATCAATACGCTTTCATAAAACCAACGTTGAGCCGGACGACCTGCAATATCACGGTTACGTTAAAGAGACCAGCTGCTTGTGAGGCTCGAAGTGTTCTCATGGGATTTAAACAGTACGGCACCTTACCAAATTCTACTGGGGATGTGCATTTGGTACAAAATATTTTTCTACAGAGTGGAATAGATGCGATAATCGATTATGTCCGCCCTCGAGGCCTCGAGTGCTCACCCAAAAAATCCGAATTCTTAATATACAGACCCAATAGCAGAGGACGCAAACGGGACCGTGCTACACCTAACATCGAGCTTTACGCGGGCAGCCAACTCATTCCTACAGTGGCCAGTATCCGAGTCCTTGGCCTCAAAACTCAAGATAATAGCCATAATAAGGAAACCATTAAGCAATTAGAGAAAAGTACGCAACTAACCATGCGATTGATTGCACAGGTACCAAACGGGAACCGAGACATGAAAGAAGAAAGCGTAATATGACTGGTTCAGTCCTTCATGCTAAGCAAAATACTTACTCCCTTTCTCAATCTCAAAGCAGACGAGAAACTAAAAATCAATGGTCTAATCAAAAAGACGTTCAAACAAGCGATCGGCCTTCCATTCAGCACTGCAAATGATCGTTTTGAATCATTGGGCCTTCACAACACGCTCGACGAATGGGTGGAGGCCCAGAGAACGGCCCATTACGAAAGGCTATCCCAGAGCCTGACCGGAAGACACATTCTTCGTTCGCTAGGAATAGCATACGAAACACAGGCGGGCCCGAAAGAGATCTCCTCTGAATATCTAGCGCAGCTATACGTTCCCCCACTCCCTAGAAACATGAATCCTGTGCATAACGTCTAGCGCAGACGGGAACGAGCACGCGCGTTAGACAAACGATTTGAAACATCAGAGGCGTGGTCTACGTTGATGCAGCCGAATATCGTATCCGCGACGCCATGACGGTAGCGATAGTCGATGGTCATGGACAATTACTCACTGCCGCTTCGCTCGCTACGGTGCGACCTACAGAGGGTGAGGAGGCGGCCATTGCAGTGGCCATATCCAACACCAGCGCAAAAATAATTGTTAGCGATTCGAAATCGGCACTTAGAAATTTTTCAAAAGGTAGGGTATCGTCTCGAACCACGAGCATACTCGCGAAAGCGAAAAAGATAATGAAAGTTTAAATAACGTGGGCACCAGCACACTCGGGTCTGACAGGAAATGAGAGGGCCCACGACGCCGCCCGAGGTTTAACCGACCAGGCAGACGCCACCCCACCTCACCCCACCTCGTCAGGTCAGAAAGAGATCACGTGGTGTCATACAGAGAAATCACAGATCATTACAGATTGGCAAGACGAAAGTATCCCGCCGCGCACCGTAGCCTCACTGAACGGGACTCGGTATGGTGCAGGCAGTTACAGATGAACACGTTTCAAAACCCGGTTGCGCTCAGTCGCTGCTATCCCGAAATAAACTCAGGATATTGCAAGCTATGCGCGGGTCGGGTGGTCTTTTACCACATGTGATGGTCGTGTCCCGCAAGGCAGAATAAAAGTAGTGCAGCAAATGCTAGGTGCAACTCGTTCACTGTAGCGAACATGGAGCAATGGGAGACCGCTTTGCTCAGCCCCGCCCGGAAGTGCAGCTTCGGGTCGGCCGGATGGCCGAAGGCCGCCGCCAGAACCCAGGGGCTTCTGGCTGATGACTGAGGAAGAGGGGAGGGAGACGAGTAGAAAACACCACCTTCTCCTTCGTCCCTTTCTTTTTTAACCCCATCACGGGCACAATAAAAGTTTCTACTACTACTACAACTGATTACATTCTCCACAGCTGGGTCTTTTGCATAGCTTTGCACTAGTAGCCTGGCACTCAAACAAACCTGCGATAATACTTACCCAGGAAACATGGCATGCTCCAGGGACAATATGACGTGTTAGAAACCTACCTACAGAGAAGTACTTACGCCGTACTCACGCATTGTCTCTGGTGTGATTATCTTTTTGCAAGAAAGCAGCCGCTTCCACCACACAGTCAAAGCAGAGATAAGCTAATTTCACAATTGCTCGTTAGGTGTATCCAGAGATGAGCGTGATAGGGAGAGAGAAAGAGAAATATTGATTTATTGTAGAGGTAAGCTCCAAGGAAAAAGCAGCTGGCTAGTCTAAACATTGGAGTTGAAACTGTTGTATTGACTGCCTTAGCACAAATGAAACGAGAAATGGCAACCGCTGAAATTTGAATTGCCTGTGGCACACTTGATACCGGTTACTATATTTATGCCAGAAAAAAATTTTTTTAATGTGCCTGGATGCTTAGACGACGCTCTAGCATGAAGTAATTAGGCAACCCGTATATCCCAGTCTTTCTGTGCAAAGATTTTGTCCTCTACAAAAATCGCAAGCAAAAGGTACGGGCTGTATTTTTCTCATGATATTTCCTAATGCGAACCGTTTGTTCTTGTTCAAGAGAATGTTCTTGGCGAATCACCACATTTCTAAGGGTGTGATGCGTTGTCAGTGAGGGAAAAAATCCCAAAATGGTCGTGCAGCACAGCTCACTATTTCTTGCTGCACCACTTCATGACAGTGAAACCAATGTTCCTTCGCATACTTTTTTATCCCTTCTGCAACTGGTATTGGTGGCCACTATGCATATCTGGGATTCTTTATTTACGACACGAAATTTTCCGACCAACTAGAGGCTAACAGCTTCGCTGTAAAACTGGCCACACGAACAGCCTCGATTCGACTGGTATATACGGGGTCGTCACTGTTTACAAAGCAGACAAAAGCCGTGAAGTTTAGCGCCAACTGTACAGGTACACAAAGTTAGACACTCGTTGAGCCAAGCGCTCCCTCTGTCGGTGGAGGAAGAGCTGACTGCTACCCTCGTTAAGACCGAAGACGAAATTGTTTCCATCCACTAGAACGTTGAAAATACGACAGTTGCGATATCATAGGTTTAGAATGTGTTTAATGCGACCCATCCTCTCATGCACATTATGTACGAGTGGTTTTGCAAACCTCTCTAACAGAGAGAAACCACTCCTGGTACAATCATGCGACACATGTTCCGGCGGTTAAAAATGCGATTTGTTGCGTTTTGGCTTATAGTTCAACTTGAACACACAGAGTTATAAAACGATGTTAAGAAAAACTCCTATGATGGATTCTTTGACTGTCCGTAAGCATCTGGAGTTGTCTCAAGAGGTAGAAAAGAATCAATCCTCTAGCAATGACTTAAAATCGATAACTTTTGCTATGATACCTACCATTCGTATGTCATTCTCTACTGCCACGCTTGAAGCGCAACTTCATGTAGCGAGGATGACGCATTGTGCTCTCAGAGTTCCAATTGCGCAATTGGAATAATGTATCCCAATTATTCCAAGTAATATTCACCAGCTAACTGTATTTATTCTTGTGAATGCTTCCTTAGGCGATCAGCGTGTACAATTTCACAATTTGAAACTCACCCTAATCAGCCTAATTAAAATTTCTATTATTGGTTATTATCAAAAAATGTATTTAGGAATGATTAATGTTACTCAGCCATAGCGTCACATGACCTTAATTACGCTTCGTCATCTTTAAGTAGCACCGTAGTTGGCGGTTTTATGTAAAAGGTGGATAGTAAAAAGCCACGCCCATTGTACTCGTTGGTCACTTCCGCTGAAATTCATAAAAATTGGACGTGTATCTCCTGACCTCATTGCAAATGTCGTCAAAAGGCGATAGCCTTCTGCCATCTCTGCCACCTAAATGCCCCTCTTCTCCCCGACTCCCCCTCCTCTGCTCTCCTCCTCCCTTCCGACGTTCTCAGGATAAACAAAGTGGACGTTCGCCCAAGTAAATTCAATTTTTCCGCGTTCCACTGCTGGTATTCCACGTACTGGAACATTTTGTTATTCCTGAACTTCTTAGAAAGCAACCACAACGTCAAGGCTCGCACGAGATTTTTTTGTGTGTGTTTACTTATCTTCTGCCCATTTTCTTTCTGAACTTATTTATATTAAGTGCGGAGCACCTTAGGACCGCACAATGTCCGCCCACGTCCGTGGGTAACTTTAATTTTAATGGGTAACTAGCAACCAATGTTAATGGGATACCTGGTCCACCGAAGTTAACCATTGATAAACACAACCCGTGCTTCCGGGCCTGTGTGGGTATGATGCAGCTAGGGAATCTTTTCCCGCGGATTTTTTCAGTGTTAGTATTCACGTTTAAAAATTGCCTATGTGTCTGTCTGGCACTTCTTTGCTCCCACACATGACAGTGCGCCCGATAATGTCGTGACAACTCTCTTTCGGTGTAACACGTAACCCACACACACACGCGCGCATTCGTGAAAGTATGTACAGTCACAACAAAAAGCGCTACTCGATAATTCCCTGTATACAAATCATGCTTTGCACTTATAACCAATGGTCAAAATGAAATTGAGCACGTATTTTTTTGTTTCTTTCAGACGATGTCAATGATAGATACTTAACTTTAATTGTTTAAGTAACCAATGCAACACAATCGTCTTTCAAACTTCCGCTCAGCAACAGCTTTTTTCCGGCGCACAGATTTGCCTGACGCACAAGGCCATTACAAGCCTTGACAGATAGCAAATTTTTTGTCTCGCTTCCAAAAAAGAAGTCACACCAGAGAGAGTAGATGAATCCTGCGAACTTTATTTCGAGTTAGTGGGCCCGAAATGTACGACTTTTGTGAATGACAGCATGCTTTGTGTTTTGAGTGTTCATTTTTTACCGACACCGTACTACCTATAAAAGCGTACGCGTACAATATGGTTGGTTACACGTTCGATTGTTTGTAAAATTATCTTGTATATGTAGGGATTGTTCCTTCTCAGCAGTATTTCATAAGCAACTGTACCTGTATAAATGACCTCAGAAGGCTACATCGAGCCTTGCGAGCAGCTGATCATTCTCAACATAACCAAGAACTTCTATTTCGTGTGAATCAACTCTACTTTTGCAAAAATAAACAGCGTCGTTGCTGACTCCGAATCGTCTGCAAAGAAGCTTCCTGCCAACCACAGACGCATTTGGCCTCTCGAAGAGCGACCGTTCATATCGTGCCTCCGGGTGGATGATGCTGAGCTTTAATTCTTTCCTAAATGGCCACTCAAGCACATCGTCATCTTCACCCTCGTGCATTTCAACGCGCAAACCAATGTACACGCTTTCACCGTCATTTTCGAAGTAAATTCCCCACGACAACAAATACCGCCGTAGGTAAACTTTGTCACTCGTGCTCCAAGACCAACCAAATTTCACTGCCTTTGCCTTGAGTGCCGCGTATCCTGTCACAACCTGCTGATCCCTCTTCCTATCGCTTGGAACCGGCATCAGTACTGATGTACCGCAGGTCTTCAAGCATTTACTTTTTTCAGAACAAAGGGCTTTTACTTCAGCTGCGTTGCGACCTAACGCTGGCCGCAACTGTTTCGTTAGCGCTTCCTTCGGACTGTTATCGTTCTGGCAGCCTTCCGTGCGTTTCTCGGTCTGAGATAAATTCTCAGGCGGCAGTTGAGCAAGCTTAGCATCTAATTCGCCGCATCTCTGTTCGGTGGTTTTTCTGCGCGTTACCAGAGGTCTCACCACTGCTTGAGTCTGTCGCAAACCATCTAGAGTTTCAACAGATGCAGTCATCAAGGATTCATGCTGTTCTGAATGAAATGATTTCATCTCTGAACAGGCTAGTCTGAACTCTTTAATCAGTAATTCTTTTAAATTATTCACAGTGTAGCCAACTTCATCTAGTGTCGCACTTTGGCAGCCACACTTCTGGGACAGTTGACCAAGCTTAGCATCTAGTTCGCCTAATCGTTCTTGTATGGCTTTTTCGTGCTCTACTACAGTTAAATTTCGCCTCTCCATCTTCTTGGCGAACTGATGGAGGCGAAATAGTGATGTTCTTTTGATGCGCGAGCCGAGAGGACGATCTCGACTCGCTCCGATGACCGACGACCGATGCTTGGAGCGGGTGAGGGACGAGGACTGCCTTCCTTGCTGGATATTAGGTTTATTTACATTATTTACAAAACTCCAACTTTACATCAGGTCAGAGTGACGGTTACATTGTCACTCTGACAGCAGCAGCCTGTTCGGCCGAGATCTATACTAAACTAGATCCCCTCTCGACCGACCTTCGACAAAACCCAACACTCCGGTTTTGATACGAAAAACCCCGCCTCCAAGAAGGGGGCGTACAAGAAAGAGAGAAAAAACCTTTCAAACAATTAATAGAAACCATTGATTGGCCACAGGAAGCAGCCAATCACACACATGTCCCCACCTGCGGTCACGTGACCTAACACTCTCTCTTACACACTCATAGTGCGTTTCCTACGCACGCTGTTGCACTCGGCCAGAAAATACAGGCCATCTGCGGCCTAAAGTGAACCATCCATTACGTTCAGCGGGCGGCATCTGCACAAACAACAGCCAAGCCGAGGGCCCGGAGCGGTCCTCGCGCGGCTGACCTCCCTCCGCGCGGCGCCTCCCGCGACGCCCTCGTCGCGGGATGAGGGTTGCTAATTCCCTCCCAGACTAAAGGGGCGCCGCCGGCCACCTGAACAGACCACGGGGAGAGACGCTGCCAGCCGAGGCGACCATCGTCGAGGCGAACGACCCGTCGACGGAGAGCGCCCGCCGCCGGAGTCGAAGATTTTCCAAACTTACACCGCGCGCGCTTTCAACACTAAGAGATACGATCATCTGGCCTCCCGTCAGCTTGTTATGCCGAATGACCCTGCCACCTTCGACGCGACAGAGGTACTCAGGCCAAGCGCCCCCGTCCTTTGACACACAAAAGGACGGGCACAACAGCTCTCCGCGGCTCCGAACTTGGCGTCCGTGCGGCTACATGAAAGGGACACGGAATAGCCGCAACCAGCGTACGCGACGCCGAACATGAGCCACCGGCGGCTTTCCTTAATTAAATGAGGAGCCCGAACATAACAACTACTGCTTTCACCTCAGCCTTGTTCCGATCTAAACAATGAATTGTTTGAGCTGACGCTGTGAGAATCTGTTCTGTTAGGGTTTCCTTCAAACTATCGTGGTTGTGGCAAAGTGAAACAAGTTTGTCACTCTGAGAGGCAACCTCCAAAGACAATTGAGCAAGCTTAGCATCTAACTGGTGTGCCCTCTGCTCTATCTTCTTTTCAAATGCCATGAACTGAGCACTTTCGTTGCCCTCGGTTCTCGCTTGCACTTCAGGTGCAGCATGCAGTACAAGCGCTGTGCATCGGGATTCCAGGTGCGCACACATGTCGAGGCTCAGCACCACCGCACAGCAAGTAGGGCAGTGGGTCACGTGGTGCTGGCAGTCGTGGCGAACGTGTTTGGCTACTTGGGAAGCCGGGAGTATGGCACCACAGCCGTTGACTTCGTTCCAGCAGTGCACCTGCGAGAAAGATAGAAAGGTCAGCAGAGATAGGAAATGGAAAATGATGCCTCCAATCTTGTTTTTGCTGCGAAACACCGCCAAATAGCGCCAACCACGCTAGTGACGAGAAACCCGCCTGAAAAAGTGAGTACACTAAAGTGAACGGTTAAAAACCTCCAGCGTATATACATGCTACGCTGGAGTGGTGATCGAACCAGAGAGTTTCGGTCGCCTGTGCGGTAGTCAGAGAGTAGGCTTTATTTTACAGACTGAGTTCCGAGTGGCGCTCTCCAGAGGTAACGACCTCCTCCTCTGATCTCCTTACCTCTCCCTCTTCTTTCAACCTCCCTTGCTATTTTTCCCCTGCTTTCTTCAGTGCACGGGCCCACCCGGGTGGCCTTCCAGCTGTGGCCTGCGGTGCGGGTCTCGAGCGGGGGCGAGTTCTCGGTCCTGGTGGACTACCGGGGCCACGCGTACACCTTCGGCAGCCCGAGTACGGCCAGCTGGGCCACAACATGGACGGTTGCTACTTCGTCAGCTGTTGTTGTTGTTGTTGTTGATCCTTTTCTAGTGGCACATACCCACGTGGGGGATTGGCCAAGAAACGGAGTGGCTTTTTGGGCCTAAAACGCCCACCTCATGGCCCTATATAATCAGCCTGTAGGAATTGGGGAGACGGTTACCGAATTATATAATAAGTCTAAGGAATGAATCAGTGAATGATGTAATTTTTGGAAGAAAAGGCTAAAAAATTTTGACCGAGTTAGCAGGACATGCGTCTGGTCTCTGATACAGTTCAAGCGCGAGCTCGCCCGTGTCCGCAGCCACGAGGGACATGTCGTGCCCATCGATGGCGTCCGCATCGTCAAAGAAGAAGAAGAAGAAAACTTTATTTTTGCAAGGATGTCCTAGTCCGGAGCTCCCGGGATAGCCGACAGGACCTTCTCAGCGCGTTGAATGAGTGTCCGTTGCACTTCCGCGCTAGAGTCGGCCAGCCTCCTTTCCCATGAAGTGGGAATGGGATTGGGTATAAGGGGAAGGTTAGGGTTCTGTGTACATGTCCAGAGAGTGTGATATATGCTAGGGTAGTCCCCGCAGTTAGGGCACTTGGGGGTACCCAGTAATCGTTGGAATGGGTGTGTTATGTGTACAGTATAGGTAGCGTGTTTGCTGAATTTGCCTTAGTACAGCGGATTCCCGGCGAGTGAGTGTTGTGTTGGGTGCTTTTGTCTGTTGTGACGGGCTGTCCGTAGCAGATCTCTGGTGTCAACTGGTTCTTGAGGTCCTGGTTGCGGCCTACGTTCCTTTGAATGGGGAAGTGCATGCTCAGGCGCCCGGTCGTTGAACACTCGGGCGAGTGCGTGTGCGCTCTCATTTCCTGGCATGCCTTCGTGCCCAGGTACCCAGATTGCCTTGTAGCACTTCTGACTTGGAGCGAGGACCTTGTTGAGTATTTGAGTGGTAGTTCTGTGCATTTGGTTGCAGAGAAGTTGTCGGTATGCAGACTGAGAATCGGTGTAGATGTACACTGTACCGCTGTCTGGCACAGAACGGCAAGAGTTCCCTATAGCACGCGCGATTGCCCTTGTCTCCATATCGGCGGTTGCGTTGAGGTCAAGTTCTGTGCCTGCTATTATGAGGGCATCACTTCGGTCTACGACAACGGTGACACCCGTCCCATCTAGGAGGCTGGCGTCAGTGTAGTAGAGTTAGGGTAGAGTTCCCCTCAGGAGCTTCGCCCACTCATCATCATTCACCCCGTGGATATGCTGTGAATTTTTTTTTTTTGTTGGCTGGAGTCCTCCTGAAGCGCAGACGGGTGGCGGTGCCTTTTTAGTGACTTTACATATGCGTCGTTTTAGGGGCGAAGCTCCTACAGCCATGGGTCTGTCCATCCCTTGTGTCTCGTGGTACGTGACGCCGCATGCTTTCGGAGATGTCACAAAGTGGGCCGCGTTGCACGCGCAAGATCCGGCTGCAACCGGCAGCGCAAACTCGCGACCGGGAGCGCGAGCTTGTCTGTGTTCGCCAACGGAGGCGCGAGCGCACGTGCACTGCGAGGGGGAGATCACGCAAGAGATCACGCCACGAACGCAAGCAGTCGTTCTCGGAGATCGAACGAGACGCAAGGACCTTTGCTCGTTTCCTCTCGTCTTGTTCAGGCACAAGTTCGCCCTAAATAAAAGTTCTTTCTTCAAATACGCACTCAGATGTATCCATATGAACCCTACCACGATCCGAGGAACGTGTATCCACTTAGTGTTTGCAAACTTCCCATTGCAGCCAGTACAAGAACCTCTCTCGCTTCATTTCACAGATCATAAAGCCGTCGTAATGAAGGGACCTCGCAATCCAGTCATGACAACGACGAAATGAAAAGAACAAACGAAGAACCGAAACAACAAATGAACAAGAACAAAATAAAAGAACAAAATGAAAGCTGATTTGTACAATGTAGGCACACAGTCTTACGTCTTTCTTAATGATGTAATGGGCGAACTTTCACGGGAGAGTTACGGTTACCGATGATCTCCCCCTCTCGAGCTTCGCCCCACTTATCATCATTCATTCCGTGGATATGGCGTGATTTTTACGGGTGAAGCTCCTTAAGGCGTGGGTCTGTCCATCCTCGACACGAAGAACCGAAACAACAAATGAACAAGAACAAAATAAAAGAACAAAATGAAAGCTGATTTGTACAATGTAGGCACACAGTCTTACGTCTTTCTTAATGATGTAATTGGCGAACTTTCACGGGAGAGTTATGGTTACCGATGATCTCCCCCTCTCGAGCTTCGCCCCACTTATCATCATTCATTCCGTGGATATGGCGTGATTTTTAGGGACGAAGCTCCTTAAGGCGTGGGTCTGTCCATCCTCGACGTGTGTATGTAGCCACCTCTGGTTTAGTTCTTGGATTGTTTACTAGATGGCGTGGCTACCTCTGGTTTAGTTCTTGGATTGTTTACTAGATGGCGGTACTTGTATAAGATGAAAAGATGCGCTTGGATTGTTTACTAGATGGCGTGGCTACCTCTAGTTTAGTTCTTGGATTGTTTACTAGATGGCGGGGAGCGTTGTAATAAAATCCGTTCGCTGTTGGCGCGCGTTCGGAGTCGCCCGATGGATAAGGCTGCAGATGTGCGAGCCCGCGAGGCAGAAGCGCTCCGTGAAGCTGCGCGACGCCGCTGCCAAGATCCTGCCGTACGAGAGCGGGAGGCCGAAGCGTGTCGTCTGGCTGCGCGACGACGCCGCCAAGATCCCGCGTTCGAGAACGAGAGGCCCAAGCGTCACGGCAACGGCGCGAGGACCCTGCCGTACGCGAAGCGGCACGGCTGCGGCGCGAAGAGGATCTCCAAAACGTCAGAGAACGGGAAGCGGCGAGAAAGCGCGCGTATCGGCAGGCAGACCCCGATGCAGTGAGAGCTCGTGAGGCGTCTGCAAAACGCATCAGGCGAGCTCAGCCCCAAGGTGCCGACGCGCGGTTTAAGCGAGACTTTCTAGACGTTACGTTCGGACACAGATGTAGTGGGCGAACTTTCACTGAAGAGTCACGGTTTTACCGATGATTTCCCCTCAGGAACTTCGCCCACTCATCATCATTCACCCCGTGGATATGCTGTGAATTTTTTTCAGTTTCGGGCTTGTAAATAGAACCCTAGGGCAAAACATTTTGCGTCAAATAGGCAAACAAAGATATTGTTGCGTCTTAGTAGACGGAGATGTAGACAGCAGGATGGAGATGTACCTATTTATTAGGCGTAGCGCTACACCGAAGAGTAGAGGCAGCACGGAGAGTCTCAGCGAAGAAGGCTGAATTGTTCTGCCCGCGAGCGGTGAACCCACACACTTGCGTCGTCGTCTTCGAACACCTGGCTGGCAAGGAGAGGAAACGTCACACTCGCTGGGGATTGTACACTAACACTGCACGGCGATCACGCATACCGCAAGCAGGGGATCGCTGCTTGATAAATATCCACGTGACGTTTTCCCCCTAGTCGAGAGAGCATCGTCCCGATGCGTGCAAAGCTCTGGAAAAAAAATGAATGCTATCGAGGCATTGTCCCTCAACGTGTCAGGTAGGGCTTCATACGCACGACATGAACGACGTCAGGGCGGCGGTTACGCCGGCGTTGAGAAACGATTCCGTCGTCCACAACCTCATAGGTGACGTCGCTAAGTTGGCGCAAAACTCTATAGGGGCCGAAGTAGCGTTCGAGGAGCTTTTCAGAGAGTCCTCGACGTCGAACAGGAGCCCATACCCAGACTCGTTCGCCGGGTTTGAAAACGACAGTCCTGTGACGGAGGTTGTAAAGGTGCGTGTCGTAGCGCTGTTGCTGCCTTGTTCGTAAGCGCGCCAGTTGACGCGCCTCTTCCGCTCGTTCCGTAAACTCATTTAGCTGCGTTGCTGGTGTCGTGAGGCAGCATTGCGTCCAACATAGTGGTCACGGGACGGCCGTAAACGAGGAACAACGGCGTCATCCTGGTCGTGTCTTGTTGAGCCGTATTGTAAGCGAATGTCACGTATGGCAATACGGCGTCCCAGGTCTTGTGCTCGGCGTCGGTGTACATACTCAGCATATCCGCTATTGTTTTGTTGAGCCGTTCAGTCAACCCGTTTGTCTGCGGGTGGTATGCTGTTGAGGTCCGATGTGCTGTACCGCTGAGTTGCATCACTGCGTCGACAAGCCCAGCAGTAAACCCTTTGCCTCTGTCCGTAATAACAATGGCCGGGGCACCATGCCGGAGAACAATGTTGTCAATGAAAAACTTGGCAACCTCGAATGCAGTTCCTCTTTGGAGGGCTTTTGTTTCGGCATACCGAGTGAGGTAGTCGGTAGCGACTACAATCAATTTGTTTCAGGCGGACGACGTCGGGAATGGTCCCAACAGGTCCATCCCGACCTGTTCAAACGGCTTCTCGGGGATTTGGACAGGGTGCAGGAGGCCCGCTGGCCGGAGGGGTGGCGTTTTCCGTCGTTGACATTCACGGCACGTGCGCACGTAATGCCGCACGGCTGCAGAAAGTTTTGGCCAGTAGCATGACTGCTGAATCCTAATCAGGATACGGGTGAAGCCGAGGTGACCCGCCGTCGGCTCATCGTGGCAAGCCTGCAGAACCTCGTTACGAAGCACTGCAGGTACAACAAGCAGGTAGCTTCGGCCACGCGGAGAAAAGTTCGCTTTATACAGGACACCACCGCGGAGACTGAAGGATGACAGCGCTCTTGAAAACACCCGCGGCACAGTGGATGAAGGGCCCTCCAAGAAATCAATCAGCGGCCGTAGCTCGGAGTCCCCCCGTTGCTGCTCTGACACGGAGGATGTGTCCGGCACTCCAAGAAAAGCGTCGTCATCGGTACAGTCATTCGCCGACGCAGGGCAAGCTGGTGCTCGCGAGAGGCAATCGGCGTCGGCATGCTCTTGGCAGGACTTGTAAATGACTTTGACGTCGAATTCTTCAAGCCGAAGGCTCCACCGAGCTAATCGACCAGACGGGTCTTTTAGGCTCATCAACCAGCAGAGTGAGTGATGGTCACTGACCACTGTTAATGGACGGCCATACAGGTAGGGTCGAAATTTAAGCACTGCCCAAACGACGGCGAGGCACTCCTTTTCTGTGGCCGAGTAGTTGGCTTCCGAAGAGGACAACGTTCGGCTGGCGTACGCTATCACCCTTTCGAGGCCGTCTTGCAACTGCAGAAAAACCGCTCCGAGTCCAACGTTACTGGTGTCGGTATGGAGCATGGTGATGGCGTTTTCGTCGAAATGGGCCAAGACAGGATGTCTTTGCAACCGCTGGCGCAGCTCGTCGAACGCCCTCTGTTGCTCGTCATTCCAAAGGAACGCGACATCATCCCGTGTAAGGTTGGTCAGCGGAGCTGCAATGTGGGCGAAGTTCTGTATAAATCTTCGGTAATAGGAGCATAGCCCCAAAAAGCGCCTCACGGCTTTCTTGTTGGTTGGCACGGGGAACTTGGATACCGCTTCAGTCTTAGTAGGATCAGGTCGAACTCCGGCACTGCTAACTACATGGCCGAGGAACAGGAGTTCGTCGTACCCAAAATGACACTTCTCAGGCTTTAGCGTAAGTCCGGCGGATCGTATTGCCTCGAGGACGGACGTGAGGCGTTCGAGGTGTTCTTCAATCGTGGTGGAAAACACGATCACGTCATCCAGATACACCAAGCAAGTTTGCCACTTTAGGCCCGACAGCACGGTGTCCATCAGTCTTTGAAAAGTGGCTGGAGCGGAGCACAACCCGAACGGCAACACTTTAAATTCGTACAGCCCATCAGGCGTCACGAAAGCGGTTTTCTCGCGGTCCCGTTCATCGACCTCGATCTGCCAATACCCGCTTTTTAAGTCCATAGAAGAAAAATAGCGGGCGTGTCGTAGTCTGCCGAGGGAGTCGTCAATGCGAGGCAACGGGTAGACATCTTTTTTGGTGACCTCGTTGAGTTTGCGGTAGTCCACACAAAACCGTAATGTCCCATCTTTCTTTTTCACTAACACTACGGGCGACGCCCAAGGACTATTCGACGGTGCGATGACGTCGTCTTCCAGCATTTGCTGTACTTGCCGCCGTATTGCATCGCGCTCCTTGGGGGCCACACGGTACGGGTTCTGACGGATGGGCCTCGTCGTTTC
Source organism: Haemaphysalis longicornis (assembly GCF_048455015.1). NCBI lineage: Eukaryota > Metazoa > Arthropoda > Arachnida > Ixodida > Ixodidae > Haemaphysalis > Haemaphysalis longicornis. The sequence continues at coordinate 27,408,085 of NW_027526385.1, forward strand.
TCCGGTAATTATTCTGTGCTTTGTCAGATGCGTCTGACGGACACCTGAGGTGGCGGAAAAACAGTCCGCATACTTTTTCAGTAGGTCGAGGAGCGCTCGGCGTTTTTCTGATGACAGGTTGGTGCTGACGTCTATTGCGAGTTTAGTGCTGGCTGTTGCGGTGGCACTAGTCTGAAGCACAAAACAGCCCTCTGTGTCGTCGACAGCTTCGAAGAAGGCTACAGTAGTCCCTTTCAGGATGTGCTGGCGTTCATTGGCGAAACTAGGTGAGCAGGAGGTTTCCGCGGCCACAGGACAGGTGCAGCAGGCCTCTCGCGATGGCAAAGCCGTGGTCGAGGAAGAGCGATGTGTGCAGCTCGGAAACGCCATCGGCAGTGCAAGGATCGTCGCACTCTACTGCGACAAACGCGCAGGATCGTGGCGGCACACTTAGGTCGTCAGCGGCGATACGCAGCGGTAGACGTCGGTTCTCGGTAGGCTGTAATGGAGGCAGGTGCGTCGATAGGCTCACCCTGCCCTCGCCTATGTCTATAACGGCGTCGTATTCCCGCAAGAAATCCATGCCGAAGATTACGTCTTTGCAGCACCGAGGTAGAATGACAAAAGTGCCAACAAAGTCAGTGCCTCCTAGACGAATCCTGGCCGTGCATTTACCGACTGGTGTCATCAGGTGGCCTCCGGCGGACCGAAACTGAGGCTCGTCCCAGAGAGTCTTTACCTTGCGCAACCACTCGACAAATTGCTGGCTCACGATAGAATAGTCTGCTCCGGTGTCCAGCAAAGCGGTCACTTCATGCCCGTCGACGGTAACGCTGAGTTCAGCACTAGCGCCTTCGCCGGCGTTAAGGGTCGTCGTCGTCGTGTGCTTACACAGCGGCAAAACTCTATGGGCGCTTTGTTCTTGTCGAGTGGTCGCGGCAAAACCATTGGTTGACGTCGGCGGCGGAGGGAGGTCTTCCGAGCTTCTGCAATCAGCAACCTTACCTCCCGAGGTCGCTTCGTCTAGTTTCCCCGTCGGGGGCTGGAAAACCGGATGTCGGGGTCGTCTCGAGGGGCGCAACGGGTCGGCGGGAGGTGCGGTGCCGGAGAAGGTGAGCGGGATCGACGAGTAGGCGGCGTGGTGTTGCGTGCGGAGAGGTAGTCGGCGATTTCGGTCGGCCGCTGGCCAAGACGGGGGGGAGGAGCAGCCGGAGAGAAGCCACGTAGTCCAATCTGATGGAAAGGGACAGTCGGCAGGTTCGGTGGCTGCTGACGCATGGCTGCTGCGTAGCTTGCGGGGCTCTCTTGCACGGGCGGGTCGGGAGGCGAGAATGCTTGGCGCAGCTCCTCACGCACAATCCTGGCCACGGAGGGTGTCGGCTGTGGAGTCGCAATTCCCAGTTTGCCTAGCTCTTCGCGCAAGATCGACTTGATCAATTCCCGCAAAGAGCTGTCGTCGGTCGTCAGGCTAGCAGTGGTCACGGGAGCGTTGGCGGACCTCCGAGAATACTGACGACTTCGCTCCTGCACAGCCCGCTCGATAGCCGTGGCCTCCCTGATGAACTCTTGCACAGTGCGTGGCGGGTTTCGGACAAGGCCGGCAAAAAGCTGCTCTTTGACGCCGTGCATGAGGTAGCGAAGTTTCTTCGCGTCCGACATGGCAGGATCAGCGCGGCGAAAAAGGCGTGCCATGTCCTCGGCAAACATGGTGACACTTTCGTTGAGTTTCTGGATTCTCGACTCCGGCAACCGCAGCGCGTGCTCAGGACGATCCGGGTCGGAAAAGGCTTCCTGAAGCTCCTGGCGGAAGTCGGTCCACGTCGTGAATGTAGCCTTATGGTTCTCGTACCAAATGCAAGCGCCGTCTTCCAACGAGTAGTATACCTGCCGCAGTTTGAGCGCATCATCCCACTGATTAAAAGTGGCAGCACGCTCGAAGTGAGCAACCCAGTCTTCCACGTCCTCGAAGGCATCCCCGTGGAATTTATTGGGTTCGCGAGACTGGTGAATTACCACCTGTGGTGCGGCCATAATGGGAGCTTGCGGGGCCTTACGGGTGGGGACGTCGGAAAGGCCCGGTAATTCAGGCGAGAGACCGAGCTTGCGCCGACTGCTCCGATGGACCGGCGTGTTGATGAGACACGGCCTTTCTCGGCTGGCGCCGGACAGGGATCCAGGCATCCGAAAACCCGGCACTTCCACCAGTGTTGCGTCTTAGTAGACGGAGATGTAGACAGCAGGATGGAGATGTACCTATTCATTAGGCGTAGCGCTACACCGAAGAGTAGAGGCAGCACGGCGAGTCTCAGCGAAGAAGGCTGAATCGTTCTGATGATGATGATGATGATGTCCTCAAATTTTTTGGCACGTACCCACAAGGGGGGATTGGCCAGGGCTAAATCGGTTAAAAACGTGAGGACTTCAATATACTTATTTCAATGCCCGCGAGCGGTGAACCCACACACTTGCGTCGTCGTCTTCGAACACCTGGCTGGCAAGGAGAGGGAACGTCACACTCGCTGGGGATTGTACACTAACACTGCACGGCGATCACGCATACCACAAGCAGGGATCGCTGCTTGATAAATATCCACGTGGCAATATGAACTTACTTAACCAGGATAACCGTGGGCAGGGCATGTAATGCGGAGGCAAGATAACCGGTGGTCATTAAGGATAACAGAGTGGATCCCTAGAGACGGCAAGCGTGGCAGGGGGCAGCAGAAAGTAAGATGGGCCGATGAGACCAAGTTTTCCTGCATAAATTGGTCGTAGTTAGCACAGGACCGGGAGAATAGGAGATCCATGGAAGAGTCCTTTGCCCTGCAGTTGGCGTAAATAGGATGATGATGATGGTGGTGGTGGTGGTGGTGAGGGTGATGATGGTGATGATAAACCTTGAAATTACTTTGGCGCAAGATAGCCAGTTCTGTCAAAGTAGGGTGAAATCGCTGACTGCCCAGCCCGTCAACGCTGCGAGGCGGCTTGTAGTTACGCAACAGCCAACGATAGCCATGTATGCAGAAACCTGGCGCAACAGGATCGCATGCTGCTTTGGCAATTTCGGCGCGAAGCTCATTCTACGCTATTTCATCGATTATACAGCGATAATGCTTTAACATGCGCGCACGCCTGTTCAGACCACTACTGCTCGCCTGGTCGCCTGTATAGGGAGTATACGACGGAATAAGAACCACTGAGAGGACAGTCTTGTATGCATGGGGCGCCGTTTGCTCAGGCTATTTGAGAATGCGGCCTTATGCTAGGTCTAGTGCTCACTCAACGAAGTGTCGCTGCGTATTGAATAACTCCACTTTTTGGCACTGTTGTGGCACCAAAGAAATTTCGGGCTGTAACGTACATTACGTCAAATGAATTCTTGTTTACAGAAGCATCATGTGTACTTGAGGAAGGAATTAACACTAAACCAAACCTCGCACTCATCTGGCTATTCCACTTTTCAATAAATAATAGAATAAGCAGAGCTGCGCCGTCTTATCAATAACGACGAGCCAGCCCTCCAACCTTAAGTCAGAATAGACCTTGCATGATATGAATGGCTCTGGCCGTAGCATCTTTCTTGCTCATCGGCGCAACGGTTCCGCTGAGCAGTCACCCGCTATATTGTTAGCCCGTGCACCCTAACGAGTGGAATCCGAGTGCATCCACAAATCTTTCGATTCTGGAAAACAGATATCACCAAGTATTTCAGACGCTGTGGGCTCCGTTTTCCTAATTCAATTTTTTATTTTATTTATTTATTCAGCTTACTACCTTCGCCCAGAGGGCATTGTTATAGGAGATACATAAATAGTGTTGCGCAGAAACGGAATCATGAATCTCGTATTATGCAAAAATCAGAATCAACAGAGGCATCTTTTAGAAGATTGCAGCAAAAAGCATTGCACAACATCAAACCAGAACAGAACCGAGGGCAAAAAAAGAGAAAAAATGAAAACAAGACGAAAGGCGAAATAAAAAATGGACATTCTATAAAATGAGTCACAGCGGTCATCAAATATTGCACTGGGCAGCAGCACTTAGCAGCAATTATGAATAAAAAAACAAAACAAATAATTGACAGGAACAAGGTCACGGCAGTTCAAGAAACACCGTTTTCAATGTTGCCACGCAGGTAACACTTAGGGCGGTGTCAAATCTAACACCAGACGCGCAAACAACGTTTTTTGGAAGCTTATTCCAATCGCCAATTGTGCGTGGAAAAAAAGATGATTTAGAAATCAAGGTGCGGCATTGAATTGCTCTAATCTTTTTGCTATTGTCTCTCTTTTTGATACGTAGGCAGGCGGTTTTAAATAAGTTGGCGGTTAGTACCTGTATTTTTTGTTAGCTATCTGGTTGAGAAATAGTACGCGACATACTGTGTGGCGAGTTTGGAGGCATTCCGAAAACAGTGCCTATTTTATTGCAGAAACAGTGGTATTCTTGCCCAGCGAACCAGTGACAAAGCGAGCAGCATGGTTTTGAATGGCTTCTAGTTTGTTAATGAGTACCTCGGTGTTAGAATCCCACTAATTGCATCCCCCTTTAAGCTAGCCTCGACCTCCAGCCTCGAACTAACTCGCAGTCCTATCCTGCAGCTCCAGCAGCTCATTTTCTTCGAAGACGAACCGTTAGGAAACAAAAAGAAGGCCACCAGACCCAAATTCTTGTTTGCAAAAGACAGAAGGATACCTTAAAGCCTTAAGGAAAAGCCTTCACAGAAATCCCAATTTTCGTGAATGATTAGGGGAAACCCAGAATCATCCCAGCCTCATTTTCCGTATAAAAACACCAAGACGATGATTTCTCCGAGAAATCTCTCCTGCTTACCGAAAGTGCAGCAATTGCTGTACTATTCGCATCAGATGCTTCGCCTGACCCCGGCTGAAGACAGCATGAATTCAACAACGAGAAACAGCGAAAATGAGCGTGGTATACCCTTGCCAAACGACCGTTTCCAAGTACATCGAATCGAATGTCATTTGGCTGGATTGACACCTTTGAGCTGCTACACGACGTTTTCCGAAGGCATTTGGTTTAATGACCTTTGAGAACCTCAGAGGCCTTTAAAACGCGACGTTGTGTGCTCTCGCACGCAGTTTCTGCATGCCGTATTTACAAAAATGAATATTTACGAGTAAAACTTGGTTTTTGAAGAGCACGGCCTTGTCATTTTTGTTCTTTTTCTGTGGTATCAGTCGGTGTACGATTACATAGTAACTTGACATTCTCAACTCCGGCGGTCAAAAAAAAAACTTAAAAAAATGCCTATTTTGTGCGTGTGGTGCTCGTGTATGTAGGTTATAATAAATTTTATCGCTAATGAAGGCGTTTTTTGCCGTATTTACAAAAATGAATATTTACGAGTAAAACTTGGTTTTTGAAGAGCACGGCCTTGTCATTTTTGTTCTTTTTCTGTGCTATCAGTCGGTGTACGATTACAAAGTAACTTGACATTCTCAACTCCGGCGGTGCAAAAAAAAAACTTTAAAAAAATGCCTATTTTGTGCGTGTGGTGCTCGTGTATGTAGGTTATAATAAATTTTATCGCTAATGAAGACGTTTTTTGACCTGGCCTGAAATTATTTTTTAAGGTTATGAGAACAAACCTGGGCAGCAGCGGCGACGCGTAAACATGGCGAGTGAATTTCGAAACTTTGAACCGCCTTTGGTGTTTGCCGTGCAGATCGGCAGAACTCCCAGTTCGAATGACATTTGAAATTTTGAAGGCCATCCAACTCAAATGTCCTTTGAAACACCCGTGTAGCACGGATATTGGAGCCCAACCAAAATCGTTAATATTTGCCCTATTGATGCCACCAAATCGCCGCACAGGTGCCCTCAAAAACTTGTTTCAAGATAGTAAACTAGACACGCCTATCTGACAACAGTAAGCTGTAGATCCGCACCATCATTACGTCCTCACCTTTCTCCTCAGTAGTTGCTCCACCGGGTACTCCTTCCTGGTGACGTCGTCTCTGTCACAGACATCCCTGTCCAGAGGACAGACACACTGCGAAGCGGTCGCGCAGCTTTGGTAGCATGCTTTGCAGAATGTGTGGCCACACAGAAGAGTATTGGTCAATCGTGGAATGTTACCACACGCACTGCAGATCCTGGACGCAGGAATGGGCTCCACGAACTTTAGGGGCCTTTTTTCAAGGTCTGCTGAATACCCAACCAGAGCAAACTCCTGTCTGCCGTGAGCCATTTTCAATGGCGTGCAGGCACGGAGGGCGTATGCGGCCACCCAGCTCGTTGCAAGGGCATCTGATGCGCACGACGGCAATCGGCCGCCTTTCGAAGTCTCTGACTTCCGTTCCCAGTTTCCGTTCCCAGATAAGTGAGCGGATATGGTAAGACAGCTGGCCGTGCACAGTCAACGCTTGCTAGATAGACTGAATGCTGACGTCCTTTCTTGTAGATGCGATGCGCTTTTGTTTCATCTTAAGAAACTATAAAAATAATGTACCTTTCCACACTGCAAGGAAGGATGGTCAGCTGTGGGTCCTAAGTTTATAATTGTCTTAGAAGCTAATTGTAATCTAATTTCTTTCCGAATAGGTCCGGTAAAACAACTGCTACAGCCATTTTCTGTAATCACAATCCCTCGTAGATAGCCGTGTACGGACGGCAGACACTTTTTCTGGGACGTTTACAACTTCATTGTGGAAAACCCCATCCCAACAAGTAAACAAAAGACGGCGTAGTGTAGAGTCGTCTTAGCGGGTAATTGTCATACAATATGTTTCCCGACACTTTAGATAACTCAACAGTTGGAACCGTATTCTATAATAATACTCACTCTGTAGATGGCTATGTTTCATTGTGCAACAGGCAATGTTTAAAATCCCGCTGACAAAGAACAAGCTTACACTGATCCTCTAAGTGAGCTTCACTTCTAAACACAGATGCATTGCAAAAAATGTATATTTCCAGGCGCAATATAAGCCCTTTTATATGGAAATATAAGGGCCCTAGGGCCCTTTTATATTTTGTATGATTTTTTTTTTCAAAAGTTGAATGTGTTGCACACAGTTTATAAGCTAGGGTATTTCACTGCGTGCCGCAAGGTGGCGCTGCGCTCGCTTCTTTTCATTTGTACATCGCTCTGTTGTCGAGGATAATTTGCGGGATCCTAGCCATGGACAGGTTCACTTTAATAGTATTTAAGGAAACTCTTACGAGGAATTCAACTGCACTCTAATCATTTCGGAGGTGTCTATCCCGGCATCAAGGAGTTATTCATCTAGAAATTACTGACAATCGATGCCAGTTTCTTTGATGCCTACCATTTTCACGTCATATTTTGCTCAATCGCTTTCACAACTCAGCGTAGCGAGGACGACGCGGCGTGCTCCCGGAGTTAAAATTACGCAATTAGACTAAATAATCGAACGTAATTATTATGATTGGTTTTGACCCACTAATTGTAATTTGTCTTAGGAATGCTAAAGAAACAAATACTGTGATTAGTGTTGGCTAAACCGGAGTAGTTTTAAATGTGTAACTCCTTTCAATTACATCTAATAAGTCATCTCTAATATTTCGTAGTCAAAGTTAATTTTCTTTGGTATCAATTAGTCTTACTCAGTCATGGTTAGTTCGTACAACACAAAATATCACTCATTTTATTTTGGCTGGCATAGTAGTAATGGCTATTCATTGTAGCCGTTGTAGCCATATGGAGACTTCGTAATAATAGGCGGCCTTTGAAAAGTCCGAAGTAACCTAATTAACCGTAATGACGATTACGCAGTCACTGTGTATTCATGAGTAACCGTAGTCATGCGAGACTGATGAAGCACTTAAATCAATAAATGCAAAACACTGCATGTATCCCTAAGGAGCACAAAGCATTACACTACAGACAGAGGCCCGATTTTGTGGGGAAATGGTCACGACCGTAACGTCCCATCCGCAATACGAAACTACCTATGTCATTCCGTTACCCGGATACTCCAGCGTCATGGGGACGCCAAGCCGTTCCTGTTATCTAGGATGTGTGCACGTCCTACATTGGAATGCGAAGCAAAAACCATCACCAATTGCATTCGTTAATTTATCAAGGTTATACACTTCGGGTGGCCGTCACAAAATAAACAGCGTGTCCCACGCATAGATAAGAATGGGCAGAAAGCGAAACGAGTGCGTCGAGAAACACGGGAGGTGCCGTGAAAATTTCTAAGCCTCAATCTCCGTTGTGAACACGTGGACAATTGCACCAACGCTTCTGACGTGGGACGTGATGATTGCAAGGGAGACTGCTAAGAAGACCAACGGCGTGGACATCTTCCATCGGGCCGGGTAAAAAACTGCCGGTTTTCGATAGATAAGGTCAAAATCTTCGGCGAAAACCAGCGGCGTATTCTTCTCTTGGCTGTTGTGGTAACCAAGAATAAGCACTTGTGGTGCCTTCCAAACGCACCTAGGTGCGACTAAGTCTCTAATATGAGTCTGCATTGCTGCGGGACTGATGTTAAGGGAGGCCAAAATGATGTCCCCGTCCGCACACTTGCCTTGTGCACCACACGCGCCGGATGCACCATCCGCGAGAACGAGTCCGCCCTCTGTGATGGCTGGCAACGACAACTTGACCAGGATTACTGAGAAATGTGTGGTAGTCTCGCATTACCACTGCCGTAGTCTTGAGGAGCGGGAATGCACGTTGGCCGATTGCTATCTGGTGGTGGCGTTGGAAAAACCCAGCGGTGCATCCGAACAATAATAGAGAAGCAACAGCATCATGCGGAGAGTACAAAAGGGGGTACAAGTTTTCGCTTTTAAACGGCTCTTCAGGACAGATTTTGCCTTTAGGCAACATTATAAAGACTACCATCTTTAGACTGCTTCACCGCAAGCGTAGAAGCGACGCTCCTGCACGGCGGACGTGATCCACGCTAGCTAAAAACAAAAAAAGGTAAAAAACCCCGCACATTCGTCTCAAATTTGAAACGCCGCAGAGTAACCGCCTGGAGCAATGAATCTACACGGTAACGAGGAGAATTATTCTACGCGCTTCGTGTGATGCCTCCAGGGGGACCAAAAATATGCAAAAACGTGCAGTTAGGAGCTTTCCTCGGAAAGCTCATAATTAAAACTTACGTTTGATATCTTCACAAATTTCACCTGTAATACACGCCAAACTCCCTATAAATCAAACTAGCGGCAGAGTTTAGTTCTCACAGGCTATCAGAAGACACCCGTCAACGTTTTCTTTGTGTCACTCCTAATGCACTAATAGATTTTTCGTGAAAAGTGGGCGCATTTGTGAAGGTGGCGTAGCTGTGAAGTTTGTCTATGGCAATAGCGCAGCTTACTATGCTACGCAGCGTAAGAATTGTTCACTGATTTTAACCTCGACCACGGTTCTCCCAGTGCAGTACTGACCAATACATTCCGTCCTTCTGGGCCTATGCCATTATGATGAATTAGACGCATACGCATTTTATGGGGGCAGATTTGTTGGCTTCCAAAGTGTTTTGCAAGTATGTCTATCTGACTATCTTCCCGTATCTCTCGAATGCACAGATCTATGACAGAATAAGCCATAACGGCTGTTGTCTTCGTCAGCAAGGGGACACACACGGACACTCACGCGTGCGCAAACACAGGCACACAGACATGCGCTGGCGTTACTCGCAACCATTACCAAACCGTGCTGCTCACCTGTATACAAAGACTACAAACGTATTTAGGGGGCATTGGTTTAAAGCAAAGCTTTCTTCCTCTACCCCGCCAATGGTTCTTTCGTGAACGTTGGTGCCAACAGAAAACTCCCGCGAACAAATAAAAGAATTTACTTGCACCGCCAGGAATAGAACCTGGAACTAACAGCGTAACAAAGCTTGAGCCCTTTGTCTTACCGATTTAGCTATGAGCCCACGCGGAGACGGGAAAGACAGGTGGTGCACCTACCAAGCACATCTACGGGTTTACCCCTGCATTCGCGCTGAATCCCACGTGATAGCGTCACGCGACCTCACGCGCTGCTGTGCGCTCCATCCACGGCACGTCTATCGGCCCTGTGCGGTCCTCGCGCGTGTGCTAGGAGTTACAAAAATTAAAGGAAGCTCACACCAACGCATGGCATCTCACTTCTAGTACGACAATGTGCTAAAGCCTGTGGCCTTCACTGTTCACATAAAAAATTACAGCTCCTTGTCATCCACCCTCACGCCAAACGACACATCGAGGAACACATTCTCATACTCCTTGATGGCCAGGCTATCACTCCCAGCCCCAGCATCAACATCCTGGTCCTACATCTCCAGGCTAACACCAAGAGTGACGTATTGTTGCAGCGCCTCAAACACAGCCTAAATCAAATCACACACATGATCAGGCGAGTTACCACCAAGAAGCGAGGCCTCAAGGAATCTGATACCTTTCGATTAATTCAAGCTTTTGTCCTATCGAGAATCACGTACGTCAACCACCCGTCCTATACTCGGCAAGGATATAAAGATGATTTATATAATGATTAGAAAGGCGGTTGAGCAGGCCATTGGTCTTCCGCTGAGTTCGTCCACAGAAAGGCTGCTTAGAACGGGGCTCCACAACACGGTGGAAGAGCTGATAGAGGGCCGTCTTTCTAACGAGAAGCTCCGATTGAGCAGAACTGCGGCGGGCCGGCGCATCCTTCATCAGATTGGCTGCGCAGCACAGAATGTCACTCCGCTTGATGTCCTCCCGTACTCCTGGCCGCAAGAAATAAAGATGCTCCCTTTGCTTACAAATATGAACCCCTCACACGACGAGGGACGCCGACAAGCACGGGCTCAAGCGCTCAGCACTACCCTCGGTGGGCATCATGCAGTTATCTACACAGATGACCGCAACATCGAGGGCAGCAATACGCCATCATCGTGGCTACCTCCAGAACTAACCTCCTTGCGTGTACCTCACTCAAGACCCAAGACATTACGGCAACAGAAGAGGCAGCCATCGCCATGACTCTCACTCAACCAGGTGCTCGGAAGGTAGTCACCGATTCCCAATAATCCTACAGGAATTACCAGTCGTTTTGGGTGTCCAGACGTGCACTGCGTGTGCTAAAACCCGCTCCTCAAACGGTTCCATTCGGCTCATCTGGACATCCGAATACGCGCACCAACAAGGCTTCGCTTTTACCCTACGTGCTATGGAGCTGCACGAGGACAGTCACCCGCTTGTCTTGTTCAGAGACATAACCCAACATTATCGCCTTCAGAGAGAGACCCTACCTCTGCCTTACCCTAACCCTTCCAAAAAAAACTACCCTACGGCACATACAATCCGGCTCCTTCCCGCACTCGGCTACATAATCGGGGTGTGCGACTGTAGCCCTGAGCACCCTCCTCTCTTTCCGTCAACTACCCAACAAGAGAAATGGGAGATATGCTGCTGTCCAGCCCCTGTCTGCCTACCCAGCTTCAGCTGGTGGACAATGCATATGGGCTTCAGAGAACAAAGAACCACTCCCTTTGCCCGCACTTTGCGCCGTTCAGAAATCTGTGTATAAATATGTAGGAAGCAGACTCGGTAGCGTGCGGTGGCCTCCTACATTTTATTGGAGAGAGCGTAGGCCCGGCCAGGAATGGGAGTGGTGCAGACATGCGGCCGCCCCAGGCGCTCGGTCGTGTTCCATCTGGTTGGCGTGTGTCACTGCTGACGCCAAGCACCGCTGATGATGACTGTGGCGCTTATGATGATGAAGGCGGTGTCGCTAAAATACTTTCTCTGGACTGATGACGTTGTGGCCAGGTGGAGGCACGCCTCGAATAGAACAGTGAGGAGTGGCAATTCCACGGCAGCAGCTTCCGAAGACCTTTCATCTGCGGTGTCATCACCATCCGACCCTTCGTACGTTTGCTACGCATGTGGGCAGTCACTGAAGCCAACAATCCATCACCTTGTATGGGACTGCATAGGTCTCGTAGGGCCACGTGAGACACATCGGCCTGCCTGGGTGCTCGCTTACGAGGACTGGATCCGTCCGAAGGGCCGCATCAAACAGACTTTATCCGCACTTTGGCGGTTCGTTCTGGACTCCTCCATGTTGGGACACTATTGAGGTCTTCATCTCCACTCCCTCCTCTTCCCCATGTGGCCTTGAGCCATCCCTTTTAATAAATGTTCGTTTGTTGTTGTCTCCTCCTCCTCCTCCTCCTCCTCCTACTCCTCCTCCCCCTTTCTTCTTCTTCTTCTTCTTCTTCTTCTTCTTCTTCTTCTTCTCGTCCTCCTCCACCGTCGGGGCCGCCGATCTTGTCGCATCCGTCCGCGGCGGCAGAGATGGAGAAGTGAGATCGTCTAACACCGGGTTTGAGCTTCCTTATTTTATAAAAAAAGGTTTCCACTCATGTGTTACGCCAATACAACTGAACCAACCAACCAACCAACCTATAGGACGATCTCCTGCCCAATAGTTCAGTCAGAGTCCTTCAATGCTTTTCATTGAAGGACTCTGGTTCAGTCTACAGGAGCCTTGATATGGAGCGCCTGAAGATCGTGGGTCCTAGTGTCACTATATAAGGTTACAGAGTATCGGCACTCTTTTCTCCTATTGTTCCGTGCCGCCGCCATTATCATTGGTCAGTTCGCATCACGTGACATTTGTTTCCACTGCGCCGGTTCATGGGCACCGCCATTTTGTTGCTTATGCTTTTTCTGTCGGTCAACTGTGGTAGTTTCAGCTTGTCCTCCCAGCTCTGCGGCTGCGCGCGACTGGCGTTGTTCTGAACGCGAATCAAAGATAACGCGCTCAGACGCATTTCAGCTGCAGAAGTGTGTCCGAAGATGCCATGTTGCTGCGTCTTCGGCAGTGTTGTTTACAAATGCCCACGTCGATGTTGGCAGTGAAGCCGGAGAAGCGGCAATCTGGCTACACTGATAAACACCAAAATGGCCGCCTTTGCTCACTTGCGTGCCTCAGTGACGGTTCTCAGTATCTTATCTGGTGATATTAGTGGGCCCCATTCCTCCGACGAGAATCTAAAGTACGGTCCGCCAACGTATAGTGATGGGGCGACATCTTTCGCCAACCATGCTCGTAAAGTTGGTGGCTGCGCAATATTTTCGAGAATTGTGTTCGAGATTGGTGGGGACATGTACCTGAGTTCTTTCGTAAAATTTCACTAGGGTAAGAACGATAAATATATTGAATGGCTGTTTGCAAAATAACTGAGGTTCCGAAGCTTTCAGAACCGGGGCGCGACGATGGCGGCTGCTTTGCAAAAAGAGCCACATGTGTCTGACGCTAATGAGATTTCTTATTCGACACCAACACAGGGTTTCTATACACCCATACGGTTTGATGGAACGAGTGTTGAGCCGGACGACCTAGAATATCATGGTTACACTAAAGAGACTAGTAGCTGCTTGTAAGGCTCAATGTGTTTTGATGGGATTTAAACAGTACGGCGTCTTACCAAATTCTACTGGGGATTAGCACTTGAAACAAAATATTTTCTACAACTGATGAAATCCGTGAAACGGCTGGGTGTTTTGCATAGCTTTGCACTACTAGCCTGGTGCACATACAAACCTGCGGTAATACTTAGAAGACAGAGACTGCTCTGAGAGACAATGCGCATGTTTGGACCCTACTTACTGAGAGTTACCTACGCCATAGTCACGGACTGTCACTGGTGTGATTAGTTTTTTTAAATGCGGAGCATTTCTTAGGCTCGCGATGTCACTCGTCGATGTTGTCGGCGCCGTCCACACGCTCACTGCTCATGCACGTCGCGTCGAGTCGCAGGTGCACGTCTCTCCCCCGTACCCTCCTCGCTCTCAACAACAGGTGCGGCGGTGCGGGGGGAGCGCGTCTGTGCGCGCATGCGTCGTAGCTACCCGTGCGCTGCGTCGCGCTCAACAGTAACGGCGGCAGGGCGTGTACACGTGATAACGGCGTGGTGGGTGCGTGGAAAGTTCGCGCGCTTGTGTACGGAAGTGTGCGCATGCGCGTCTCTCCCCCGTACTCCTCTCCCTCGAAAGCGGGCGGTGTGTATATAAGCGGCGGAGCGCGCGTTCGGAATTCAGTCGAGGCGTCTTTGCTTGGCTTTCGCTTGACTTGACGCTTTGCTTGACGGCACCAAGCAATAAAGACAGACTTTACACTCCTTGTCTTCGCTTCTCCTTCATTCAGTAAATAAGAATAATAAAGACGAAATAACAATTAAGCATTCCCAAACCATACCCAATTACGCAACATTCACGCGATGCCCCCACCACTCTGCGACGCATTTACTCGAGTTCCCCCCGTGGGAAGATGCGGGCGGGTTTTTTTTTTTTTTTTCAAGAAAGGACTTTCAACCGCCCAGTCCAGACAAAAATCAGCAAATTTAGCAGCTGCTCGTTAGGTGTATCCGGCGATCAGCGTGAGAGAGAGGGAGAGATAGAAATATTGATTTATTGGAAAGGTAAGTTCGAAGCAAAAAATCAGCTGGATAGTCTAAACATTGGAGTTAAAAAGTGATACATTGACTGCCCTAACTACAAAGTAGCACAAATCAAATAAGAAATGACAACCATTGAAATTTTACTTGAGTGCAGCCGACTTCAAACCGGTAACGATTTCTATGCGGGAAAACATTTTTTTTACTGTGGCCACGATTTTGAGATGATAATAGACCTTTTGCAAAATGGCCAAATCGTTGGCGGAAAAGCAGCAAGCCACTCTGGCAACACTGTGCACCCGCTGCGCCGCCATTAGAAAGGAAGCGAAAAGGCTGCGAGTAGTGTCACTAAATAAAGGCTGCGAGCACAGAGTTTCTATGGAGTAGCTACCGTCCACCGTCCGCGTAATTGCATACGCGTCGTGGGGCAACAGACTCGTGAAGCCGTGGGCGAAAACGTGCAACCGCAACGGCGTTGCTACGACCTGCTTCCTTTCTAATGGCGTCGTCGCGTTCACCACCAGTGTTACCACCGCTGAATTCTCAGTGTTGTCCGCCTTTTTGCAAAGGGTCTATATTGCATGATTTAAGAAACCCGTGCGTCCAAGTCTCTCTGTGCAAATATTTTGTCGCCTGAAAAAATCGCAAGGAAAAGGTGCGGGCTGTATTGTTTGCCATGTTGTTTCGAAATGTGAAGCTTTTGCTCTTGTTCCAGGGAATGTTGGCGAATCACCACTTTGCTAAGGGGATGATGCATTCTCAGTGATGGGAAATCTTCGAAAGGGTCGTGCAGCCCAGCACACTATTTTTGCTGCACCACATCATGACGGTGGAACCAATATTCCTTCTCATCCTCTTTTATTCCTTCTGCAACTGGTGTTGATGCAAGCTGTGCAACGGGGGCGCAGGCTGCTTGGCCAATGGTTGCAGTGACCTGAGAAGTGCTTCTTAGAGCTGTGGGGACCAGGGTTCTCACGGCAACTAAGCTTGACCCTCGGCCGCAAGGCTAGGTCCGCTGAACTCCACCACGGACCACCGACCGGCGTAGCGGCAGAGAACAGCAAGGAACACACAAGACACAACGAAACGGCCAAACTCGCGTTTATTGGCGCTCCACCAATAACGTGGTCGACTCCTCGCTCCTCCTGACCCAGCCGACCGGCGAAGATCAGGAGGCAGGCGCAATGGTGCAGACAAAGGAAGGTGAAAGCCGGGCCTCCGGTACTCACGTCTGTTGTGGCCGCTCACTCGAACCCAAGAGACTCTTCCTTCGTCCCGTGCCCCCAGACCGCCCACCCCCCGGGCCCCCTACGAGCCGTTCGCGTGAGGAGGGGCCGCCGCGCCATGCCTGCGCCACGGCGGAGAGAGGGCACTACCGCCGGAGGTGAGCGGGAACCCGCCTTCTCGCCCCGGCGGCGGGCGGCGAGGAATGGGGAAAGCGCCGGGACTCCCTGTTTCCCACATCCCTCCCCCCTTAGACCGAAGCCCCTCGCCACACTCCACTGCCTCGCCACACTCCTCGGGGTCCAAAAAGTTCAACACCGCACATGCGCAACTGCGCCAAAGTCCACGTTGCACCGCACGTCGCCGCCACATAGCACACATGTTCGCCACAATCCGCCGGTTGACCCGCTTTCGTCAGTCTGCACACAAGGCTGGCCGCATGCACTGTCGGCCCCGCCAGTGAAGTAGACTGCAGAAGAAGTGACAACTGGGTTAGTTGGTAATGCATATGGGACACCTTGAAGGTAGCGCATCTAAACACGGACACTAGGGAAAGAAACTGTTCGCCGAGCCGCCGCTCGCAGCGAGTCCGCTGTGCGAGCAGATGGGGAGAGACTTCATGCCCAAGTCTGGGCTTGTCGTCGACATCGGCAACGGAGGCTATCGGGTGAACCAATTTTCGCCGCTCAAACTATTCGCCGAGGCGCCGCTCGCATGCAGGGAGGCCGCTGGGCGGGCAGCTGGCCGAAATGTCCCCCACGACGAGGGAAGCAGTCGTTTTTGACGCAGCCGGTAGCCGGCGCGCGCAGCAACAATTTGAGGGACCTTACCTCCGAGCACGGTCGGTGTTGCCGCCGCGGCTGATTTCTCCTGCACCGCACGCTCGCCACCCCTATGCCGGGACGAGGATTTACGCGCTCCTAGCAGACGCTAGCGAGCTGGCAGCGGCGCAGCGTGACCACGCCTTGTCGTTGTTAGGCGACTTCGGCGTGGTATTCAATGAGCAAACAGGTTGCACCAGGTTGGTGCAGCACTGCATAGACACCGGCGATGCTCAACCATGGAAATTCAACCCCCGTCCCGTCAGGACAAACCACAGGTCAGCGCTGTGGTTTGTCGCTTTTTTTCCTCTGGGTCCGTGTTTAAGTGCGCTACCTTCAAGATGTCCCGGTGAAGAAGGCTGAGCGCCATGAAGAAGCACAATGAAGGAGACACTGCAAGTTTTAGAGAATGACTGATATCAATGTCTCTTTGCGCTAGTTCCGCCTCTTTTTAGGATTTTCTCTGTATTTACACGCCTCTCTTATAATATAAACTGTTCTGTTATTGTTCAATTACCTTCCAGAACACTTCAGTTGAGCTGAAGTCGTGTTGCCATAAAGTGCCAATGTTATGAACCGTCAATCACCTTCGCACCTTTATGTAATAATTGCGCATAATCTGCTTCTCTTTCAGACTAGGCAAAATAAGCTCCAAATTGTTGATGCAGTTTCTGACGACATTATTACTTTTACCTCATAAGTAATGTGCATATGATGTTTCACTTTTAAGGCAACATTGAACTGGCTCATGATGCAGATCGTGCGTAGCCATAGGTTTTATCATAGCCTCTTTTACAATATGTGTAAATGTCGTTGTATAAGGGTGCATCAATATCTTGTTGAGGCCATTATTATTGTGATTTCTCCGCATTTCTACTAAGTACTACAATGTTTCCTTATGCCAAGTCGAATTTCGCATTTCAAATATCAATGAAATATTAGTATTGCTTGGTCGCTATAGTTTTAGTTGTACGTTCTCATGCCAGTGTAAACTGTCGTACTTCAATTAGTGTGTTATGTATTCTTTGAAACCTGTTGATGCCCTAATAATAAGCAGTGCTAATTCTGTTTGGGCCGCGGTACTGCGATGGCCAAGACGCAGTCACACACGGCGTAAGGGCCATCCCAACGCGTATTCTCCGCAGCGCAACCTCCTCTCGGCGAGTTAAGTCACCAGGCAGGTTTGAACCACATGGGGGCTTGAGGGATCGCGTGGTGTGCCGGAGAATTTCCTTCTGTTGTGCCAGGTTTCAACATGGTTCTTCCGGGAAAACTGGTAGTAGTCGCATCAAGGTATGCGGGCGACTAGCTGTGTCTGCCTCCCTACTGCCGGGTACAGCTGAACGGGGTACCCAATGTATGCGGATCTGCAGTAGAGTTCTTCGTGTTGAGTGGTGAATGGCATCTGCGAACAATGTAGCCTGTGTTACGTGGCGGTTGTCATGAATGGCTTGCGTAGAGTCAGTGCGTAATGTAAGTTTCTTGAATCTACATCCATTCTACATTTGCGCTCTTTAGAGGTTGTTCAGAACTTTGGCCAGTTACGTTGGCAAGGTTGCCATCGTGTTGCGGACGCTAGAATTTGAAATACTGCATCGCCGGGTTATTTACATTGCTTGCTGTAACTTGGCAAGTAATTCTTTTACAGCATCATAGTGTGCTGCTGTATTAAGCGGTAACCACCCCATGCTTGTGCGCTCGATTCCACGTACTCATGTACCGTGTGCAACATCGTGACGACCGGATAGAAGGTGGGTGGTGAAGCATGTTCTCGGGGGTACGACAATGCCCGATGATTGGGTGGTCACTAGAAGCTGCTTACTGGCCGGGACCATTCAGCACCGCTGCCGCCCACACTTTTGCTCCATCGCTAATACGGCCGTGCTGGGGTGGCCCCGGAACATGCAACGAGACTGTATTGCTGTCTTTGCCAGTTAGTCGGTCATTCTTCGAATTGATCCGAACAGAGTTTCCCGTACGCAAAGTAACACTAACTGCAAGTGGACTACCTCGAAGGCACGCTCCCTGTTGCTACTCTCTGCCGAAGTGTGTAATACTGAGGAAACAGGAGGCCCGTAGGGAGAGCCCTTCGGCAGCATCGGCGTAAATTCACCTTGGATTGGAACGTCCCAGAGACTCAAACTTCCGCAGTACGCTCGGCTAATGTTTTCGGTAGTGGAAATAGCTGGATAGCTACTTAGCAGTGGCCACGGAGAGCAAGAATATATGTGAGAGGAAACGCCCATTGCGGCCGGCGCTATCGAGCGACTAGATAATGTCACAATGATAACTACGCTGACCTACGGAGCTCCGCAGCTGCGGCGGCGAACAATTTGACAGCGGCACCTGGTTGAATGTATTAAAAGCAATACTGTTGTTTGCAGCATTCGCCACAAGGCGTGAATCGCTACGCACTCGAGCTGCTCCGCGACGCGGTGACGGAAAGCGCGTTTATCTCGGACGAAGCGCGCGCGCGCGCGTGCGCGCGTCATAATTTGGCCGGTGCACTCAACTCTCTTCGAGCGCATCGCACGCGAGATAAGGCCATGCGTTTACAGGTTTTACATTTTTTTGCGTTTACAGATTTGTATTTTGGGCTTGGTGCTCGCGCAAGATTGCTTACGCATTAAAACAAAATGCCCCTTTTATTCGCTGGTACCGCCTGGTTTAAATTTGACAGAAAATTAATCGCGAAGGCGGGCTCTTCAGCCAACATAAGCACAGAAGAGCGCATACACTCTCGCTTCGGCCACGGATTGTTTCGGCGGCCCGGCGAAATGCCGACGCGATGCCGCGGCCGGGTTGGACTGCGTGAGCGCGAACAGAACGCGCGCCGGCCGTTGCGATGACCGCGCAATTCCTTCACTTGCCGCCAGATGCCGGAAACTTGACGTTCGACAAGTGCTTGTGACGTTATCAGGCTGTCCCAGGAGGCTCACTTTCCCCTCCTATTTTATTCTTGCTCCGTTGATTGATTGATTGTAGGGTTTAACGCGCCGACGCAACGCAGGCGATGAGGCGCGCCGTAGTGGAGGGCTCCGGATTAATTTTGACCACCTGGGGATCTTTAACGTGCGCCGAAATCTCGTACACACGGGCGTTTTTGCTTTTCGCCTCCATCAGAAAAGCGGCCGCCGCGGCCGGGAATCGAACCCGCGACCTCGTGCTCAGCAGCGCAACGCCTTAGCCACTGAGCCACCGCGGCGGGTACTAAAACGATTTGCAATTTAATCCAATTTATTCCAATGCAATCCACTCCGGTCCAGTCTAGTCCAGTCACAGCTCCTCGCGCATGCGCAGCATGGATGTGGTGGCTAGCCACCCTAGCACGGCTCTCGATCAGCCACGCAAAACGGCTATCAAGCGGCTCCCGTGCAGCGTCAGACTTGGCAACCGAGGCGCAAAGCTGGGCATGCGCCAGCGCCAGTGCGTCTGCCGCGGCTATGGCGTCACTCCTGAGTAATGCGCAGGCCGGCGAATGGGCGGACCCAATTCTTTACACACTCGTACTCCAAATTAAATAAATTTTCAATCCGATATACTTGTGTGTGCGTGTGCGCGTGCGTGTGTGTGTGGCGGGAGGATATAACCTACAATTGACGACTGTGCATTGACGACTGTGCATCACGAAGAATTGAATATACGACTGTGACGAATGTGCATCACGAGCTGTCGGCAAATGGATACCCTAGGTGTAAGGACCTTTTATGAGATCAGCGGCAAGGCACCCGTGCTGCGCGTGAGAACTCGCCACTCTGTCTGGGGGCTCAAAACTGTGGACTCTACGCCGCAGCCGTCGCCAATTCGTCACGGCGCACACGGGAGACGGATTGTCTGGCCCACCGAATACCACGGGGATAATCCCCCATTAAGAACGCAGACGGCGCCGCCGGGTTCTGAGAATCGATGACGTGACGCGCGGAGGGGGTGGAATTACCAGCGTCGAAGCGCGCGCCGCGCGAGACACCATTGTTAACGCGCCCCGGTCGGCACAGTGCACTGTCGCCGCCTTTCGCTCTCAGCCCGCGGGGTCGCACGCACTTGCTCGTCCGCGAGCGTGTCGTTGACCCGAAGATGGCGGTGCCTCATTGGATATTCCGTAGCACACTGAGTGACAGCTGTCTACGTGAATTTGGGCACTCCCTTACGCGTGTACGAACGCTACAGGGGCGTTCCCGAGAGAGTGTGATCTTGAGGTGTTATAAGGCCGAACTTGGCCGTTAGAAATCGTTCTTGTCTGAGCGCTGAGACGGGCAGTTCCCGGCGGGACAAGGGGTCTCGACCGTTAAAGCTAGGTTGGGATTTGTGAGCCCCCAGGCTAGAGGTTAAGATCGCATTGGAAGTTTAGGGCACAGCGCCGTACCGGGCAACTAGACGGATCTTGCGGCGAGACAGAGCCTCGGCCGTCGTTTCTCGAGCGGTTTGTGTACGCTCCGAGAATAGGAGAGTTAGACGAAGTTGAGGAGCTCGAGTGATTTGTGCGTACTCGGAGCTAGCGTCTAGCTGAAGTTTGAAGTATTTCCTTTTTCTACTCATGTACCCAGTTTTCCTACTGTAAATAGCTGTATAGAAACTCTTCGTTTCATTTCATCAACCCCTACGCCTTGAGTTCGTCAATTCGACCGCCGTCTCCAAGAACTTCAACACCATCGCCCTGCCAGCCCCCTGCCAAATCAACCGGAGCCCGGGCGATTGGGTTCCTGATCGACGCCGGACTTCGGGGAAACGAACCACAACCATCTTTACTTAGGCATTGTGGCACGAATCGAAAAGCGCATTCTACGACCTAACGGAATCGCCAGCAAGACGGCCACCATGCGCGCCGCTATTCCTTACATTCAAGGAGTCAGTGACGCACTTTGCCGCGTATTTTACAAATCCGATTTACGTGTAACGCACGTGCCTTCAAGCAAGCTGCGCAGCAAGCTCGGGAACGTAAAGGACAAGCTGGAGAGTGATAAGTTTCCGGGAGTCGTATACAAAATCCCTTGCGCTGACTGCAATTGCGTTTATATCGGCGAAGCGGGCACATTTTCACGAAGAATGAAGGCGCATCAACGTGACGTTGCAAAAGAAAATCGACCGACGAACGCGCTAGCAGAGCACGCCTCCCAGCAATATCACCGCACCAGTTGGGACGACGCCGCTATCATAGCAAAGGAAAAAAATTTGGCCTCCCGTCTTTTCCATCAGTCACTCATCATCCAAACCACACCACATACTGTCAACAGGACCGATGGCAACATGCCTGCAATCTACACGAAGTCATTGCGGCATTTATTGCATATAAATTGACGACGGCCTCTTGCCCGCTTCATTGTGAACACGGAACCCGTATGGGCTCCGAAACGTCAAATTTTTCTCTTTTGACTTGGTCAGTGACAACGATTTTAAACTCGCTAATATGACCCCTGACCGGACGAAGTTTCGTCGAACGCTCGACTAGGATATAACCTACCGGTGAAAAAAATATAGAAAATAAGGTCTCCGCCCAAACATTATTTTATTCCCTTTTAGAGAGGTTGTGTTCGTTTTACCCCTGAATTTATAAATAAATTTTGTAGAAACCATGAGTGGAAAAAGCTGAAAGGAAGCGGGGACGTGCCACTTCAAAATTTCGGCGGTGTTTGACACCGAAACACCCCTCTTGCTACGCCCCTGTACGTAGTGACATGCCCTGCGTTCAAGATGACGGTAGTACAAAAGCGAAGATAAACAAATATTCACTGTAGCGGCCGTATCGGTGAGCACATTGCCGATGGCAGTCGGCGAATTTATGCGCCTCTTTTATCTAGAGTAGCGCTGAGAACGCTGACAGCAGTTCACGGGAAAGGGCACTGGTGACGTCACGCGCAAGCCTCGCATACGATTGGTTAGACAGTTTACGAAAAATCCCTCCTATCAAAGAGGCGTCACTGGTCGGCGACTTTGGCTAGTTTCGGTTTCCGAAATTGTGGCGATCCAGGGTGCTGCGGCGTGGCCCTTCCCTTTCCCTCAGCGTTTCTTTCTTTCCACACCGTGCATGCTTCCGCGCCTCCTCACGCATGCGCAACAGCTCACCGGCGCCAATATATTTTTTAAAGCAAAGCTTTTTACCTCTACCCCCCAAAGGTTCTTTCGCGACCGTTGGTGTCACCAGAAAACTCCACCGAACAAATAAAAGAATTTACCGGCACCGCCGGGAATCGAACCTGGAACTAATAGACTAACAAAGCGAGAGCCCGTTGTCCTACCGATTTAGCTACGAGCCCACGCGAAGACGGGGAAGACAGGTGGTGTACTCACGAAGCACATCTACGGGTTTACCCCCTGCGTTCTCGCTGAATTCCACGTGAAAGCGTCACGCGACCACTCACGCCCGTCTAGCGGCCCTATGCGCACCTTGCTCATGTGCTAAGAGTTACAACAATTAAAGGAAGCTCACACCAATGCATGGCATCTCACTTCTAGTACGCCAATGTGCTCAAGCCTGTGGCCTCCAGTGTTCACGTAAACAATCACAGCTCCTCGTCGTCCGCCCTCACGCCAAACCAAGGAATACATTCAAATACTCCTTGATGGCCAGGCCATCACTCCAATCCCCAGCATCAAGATCCTGGGCCTACATCTTGAGGCTAACACCAAGAGTGACGTCTCCTTGCAACGCCTCAAAAACAGCATTAACAAATCATACACATAATCAGGCGAGTTGCCACCAAGAAGCGAGGCCTGAAGGAATCCGGTACCTTTCGATTAATTAAAGCTTTTGTCCTCTCGAGAGTCACTTACGTCAACCCCCTGTCTTCTTCTCGACAAGGAAGACATAGAGATATAGAGATGCTTTATATAATGATCAGAAAGGCGGTCGAGCAGGCCATTGGTCATCTCATGAGTGCGTCCACACAGAGGCTGCTTAGCACGGGGCTCCACAACACGGTGGAAGAGCTGATAGAAGGCCATCTTTCTAACCAGAAGGTCCGACTCAGAACTGCGGTGGGTAACCGCATGCTTCACCAGATTGGTTGGGCAGCCCAGAATGTCACTCCGCTTGACGTACTCCCACACTCTTGGCGACTAAAACTAAAGATGCCCCCTTTGCTTAGAAATATGAACCCCTCACATGACGAGGGTCACCGAAAAGCACGGGCTCACGCGCTAAACACCACCCTTGGTGGGGATCATGCAGTTATCTACACAGACACCTCCAAACATCGAGGGCAGCAATACGCCATCATCGTGGCTACCTCCAGAACCAACCTCCTTGCGTGTACCGGGCTTTGGACCCAAGAAATGGCGGCAGCAGAAGAGGCAGCCATCACCTTGGCTCTCGCTCAACCAGGGGTTCGGAGGGTAGTCACCGATTCCCAGCAAGCCTACGGGAATTACCAGTCGGGTTGGGTGTCCTGACCTGCACGGCGCGTGCTAAAAAACCACTCCCCAAACGGTTCCGTTCAGCTCATCTGGACACCCCCTCACGCTTCAATGGAGGGCAACAAATACGCCCACCCAAAAAGCATGCGCTTTTACCTCCCGTGCTATGGAGCTGCACGAGGACAGTCACCCGCTTGTCACGTTCAGATAGATAACCCAGCATTATCGCCTTCTGAGACAGACCGTACCTTCGCCTTACCCTGACCTTTCCAGAGAACAACAAACTACCCTACGGCTCCTACAATCCGGGCCCCTTCCCACAGCCTACGCGTCTTCACTTAATGTATCCAAATCGGTACGACGTTGAATGTCAATTTTGCTCAGAAGTAGGAACACTCTACCCCGTAATCGGGGTGTGCGACTTTAGCCCTGAGCACCCTCCTCTCTTTCCGTCGATTACCCAAAAAGAGCAATGGGAGATGCTGCTGTCCAGGCCCTCTCTACCTACCCAGCTTCAGCGGTGGACAAACACAGGCCGCGCGGACTGCATATGGGCCCCACAGAAGAAGGAATCACTCCCCAGGGCTGCACTCTGGGCCGTTCAGAAATCTGAACAGAAGTATTTCTTCCTCCTCCTCCACCTTCTCTGCCGCAAATCTCGTCGCTTCCATCCGTGGCGCAGAGACGGAGAAGTCAGATCGTCTAACAGCGGGTTGGAGCTTACTCTAATTTTATAAAAAAAGTTTCCACTCTTGTGCTACACCAATTCTCAACCAAACACCGTTCATGCATCATGCATTGATTTAACCTTACCAAGAATATCTCTTTGAAGTAATAAATGGTGTGGTTAAGTGCATTTCACTTCTCTCTGGTTTTGCTATTTGTAGAGCGATGTGAGTGAATTTAAGTGACGTCGCATGGGTAATCATTATAGGTTCCATTTACAGCTTTGCTTTCCGACCACATTCACGGGGTGGATTGGCGCGATTTTTTTTTTTTTCTTTCTCTAGGCGCGCACGGCGGGCCAGTTCGGTGCGTGCCTAAGCGAGCCGGCGTGCGAAGGGTTGCGCGGGTTGCCTAACCGCCTCCACGGGCTGAAAGTTTCGCTGCATTATAAAATATATTCGAATGTATTCTAAATATGGGGCCGCGGGGGAAGTACTGTCACCAGTCCTGCTCAGCTCTGTGGTGCAGCAACACAGGGCGAAACAGTTCGGCCAAGATTCTCGTCTTCTCCAAAGATGACAGGTAAGCAGCTTTGTACAAGTTATAGTAATTTCCAAAAAAGCCGACCGATGGCACTCTTCTGTTTTCAGAATACTTCGCTCATGTAACGTGAAGTTAATGCGACATGTCAGTCGTCTTGGAGGGGAAACTAGTGTGCAAATATATCCCAGCCTTGCAGGTACACAATGTTTTAATAGAAGCGCGCGTTCGGCGCGCACACTCTTGCTCGTAAGGTGAATTTGAGGCCGCATTGCCGTTTTATGATTGCCTTAGTAACTGCTTGCACGTCGGTTCAGGATTCTTATCAATGTATTTTTATTGTTGTTCCGTGCAGTGGGTTTGAGTCTCGGTTGGGGCCCCAAGTCAGAGGAAGGTTTGAGACTTCATTGGACGTTTCTTCGGGTGAAGGTCCTCAGTCCCTCCAATGTCATCACGACGCACCTGCTCACAAAGAAGGCAAGCTCAACTGTACGCACTTCTTGTCATTAATGCGTACCTACTAACACGGCGATTGTTGGCGTGGGTGTGGTGTGCCCTAACCAATTCTTCCTGTGCCATCTTGCTCCAAAAACGGATATTTGCGGCGAAACGGCTGCCAAGCGTTGCTTCAGTGCTCCGAAAAATCTGGCGTAATACCGCGGTGTTCAATGCCAGTCGATTTGCACAGGGAGCAGTGGAAGGCCAAGCCAAAATACATGCGTTGTCTGCAGCCGCCATTGCAAGCGTTTCGGCATTAAAAATAACAAACAAACAAAAAAAAACAAAGTAGCATTGCCGGCTTTGCTCTTCAATCTAACCTGCACGCCCGCGCCTTGTCATTTTATCGCGAGTGGCTTTGCTGTTCCATAGTTCTAAAGTTAGAATCGTCATGCCGTATCGGACAGGGTGAGATAAGAGGCGCGGCCCAGACACGAGCTAGAGAGTAGCTTGTGACAACCTAGCCGATATCTGCAAGTAATGAGCACGGTACATTCAACTTACAATACTGAAACGCTTGTTTTTTCTGCACGTCTCCTCCCTCCCCCCATTGTAATGAGACTGTTCACGGGCCAATAAAAGAAAAGGCGGGGCGTTCGATTTGTGTTGCGATTGTGTTCTGTGCTATACGACGTGGTGGCGCATTACTTTTGTACGCAGATATAATCCAGCAATGAGTGGTCAATAGTGCGGTTATTGCATTGAAACAGTTTTTTCTCGCTGCATTTTGTTGGTGTGAACATGATTTCTCTGCAATGTATGCAGGCTAACGGCCGGGTAACGCTTTCTTTCAGAGTTTGCGTTAACTGGCCTAAAAAGCAGGCCTTGAAGCATACCTGTGCGTGCTTTCTTTTACTTTAGAGGTTCCCGATTACTGTGTCTCTGAACTGAAAAGAATTTCTTGAATGTCTAAGAATACTTCTGTCTCGAGGCGAGCCCAAGAAATAAGTATACATTGAGTGGACCTGTTAAGTTATTTTCTTCTCCCGCCGAGGTGTGCGCGACAAAAAAATCTGTATAGTGACTAAAACTTTAAAATTTCTTCTTGCGTAATCAATTCTTGTGTACCTAAATGTGTCTCGCACGTTTTTCTCCTGTTGGGCAATGTTGTATGCCTAAATTTGCATGTCATAATTTTTCTTAGAGGCCAATAGTGTGTTCATATGCATGTTTTTCATGACTTCGTATCAAATATGTGCTCATATGAATTTTGAATAAAAGAAAACCGAAAATAATGTTTGTGTAACGTTCCAATTAATATCGCGTGGCTAAGGCGTTGCGCTGCTGAGCACGAGGTCGCGGGTTCGTTTCCCGGCCGCGGCGGCCGCTTTTCTGATGGAGGCGAAAAGCAAAAACGCCCGTGTGTGCGAGATTTCGGCGCACGTTGAAGATCCCCAGGTGGTCGAAAATTAATCCGGAGCCCTCCACTACGGCGCGCCTCATCGCCTGCGTTGCGTCGGCGCGTTAAACCCTACAATCAAATCAATCAATTAATATCCCCACAAAGACAACCATTCGACACCAGA
Organism: Haemaphysalis longicornis; assembly: GCF_048455015.1. Classification (NCBI taxonomy): domain Eukaryota; kingdom Metazoa; phylum Arthropoda; class Arachnida; order Ixodida; family Ixodidae; genus Haemaphysalis; species Haemaphysalis longicornis. The sequence continues at coordinate 27,435,070 of NW_027526385.1, forward strand.
AAACGCACTATTGCCTACGTGTTTTCTTCGTTCAAATATTAAACGCGTTACTGCACACACATACCAAACGACGGGCGGCGGCCATTCGGAGTCATCGGCGCCGCTCGTCCAACTTTCGCGCCTGGTGCCGTTGCCGAGCGGCCCATGAGCAGCGGCCGGCGCGAAAGTTGGGCGAGCGTCGGTTGCTGCGGCTGGCGGCCCGGCCCGGCTGGCGCGGAAAAAATAACGTCAGCAGCGTCCGCGACGTCACCAACCTCCTTTCCCCCTCTCCACTCGTTGCCATGACGATAAATGCAACGTTTTTCAGACGCCACGTACCACTAGGTGATTTGGCGCTGTTGGCGCGAATTACGCGGGACCACGGTGGATGCTACAGAGGCCGCCCCGCGGAGGCGTTGTGTGCGCACCATACCGCCATCGGAGCGCATCAGGCCTCTGTCTCATAACACTAGCAACCCGCGTTGGCTGCAGAACTCGAAAGACAGGGTTTGTAGGCGTGCTCAGTCAGGATTGCGAGGAGCAGGGTGGCAGCCTGTGCCCTCGAACTCTGCAAACCTTTGAACATGGCTCACGCCCGACAGGTGTTCGCCCTGGTTGGATATTCGGAAGAACTGGAAATGAAGCCCCTGAAATTCGTGGATCCCATTCCTGCGTCCAGGATCTGTAGTGCGTGTAGCAACATTCCGAGATCGACGTACACTCTCCTTTGTGGCCACACCTTCTGCGAACCGTGCTACGAGAGCAGCGGGACCACTTCGGAGTGTGTCTGTCCGCTGGACGGAGATGTTTGTGTCCCAGCCGATGTCACCACCAAGGAGTATCCGGCCGAGAATGTACTGCGACGAAAGGTAAGCATGCGCGGCGGGCGGATTTACTACCAAATGTTGAAAGATAGGCGTAACTTACTTTTAGTCTCATCTGTATTTTTGTTTGGTGGTGTTAGCGGCGTGAACGACTCGGCGGTTTTGAGTGTCCTAAAAGTCACTCAATCGGGCGCTGTCGTTCCCGAATGAGTCGATGCTGATTGCGAAGGTGTTTAGGAGCGGCATGTGGAAGGGATAGGATGCCTCTAAGAATTCCAGGGAATGGTGCAGCATTTGGAATACACATTGCCGAAAAAAAACGCTTACAATCGACAAAAGGCTTGTCTATAACGCTCGACCGGCGTGCTCTGGATTGCGCGGGAGACACCTATTGATAACGCCTGGTTTGAAATAGGTAGAATGTGCGCATGCGCGGCCCGTATCAATGCGACGAATGTGTTCCTCCTCGCTGTGCCCGTAGCCTTGGCTTCCACAACTTCTGTAACCATAATAAGCGCTGCATGCCTGCGCTGCCGGGTCGGGAAACAAAAGCGGAGATTACCCGCCTTAGCGTGTGCTGCGCCAGTTTTTCGTCTGCATTAGCTTTGACGCACAGCTTTTCATTGCATCATCGTTCTGCCAATACACTGCATGAGTACCACGTGCACCAGTATTCCGCTTCTGCGCTCGGCTTTGCACGTCACCGCACATTCTTTCGCCGTGAGAAACGCAGCCTGCGGTGCCGGGCCGGGAAAGCAATTCAGAGAACACTTGCCTTAGCGCGCGCCGCGCGAGTTTCCCGCCTGCATTAGCTCTGGGGCACAGTTGTGCATTGCGACATCTTTATTCCAATACGCTGCATGGGTGGTTATCGCGTGCACAATGATCCGGTTTTTGCGCTCGGCAAGGACTCTGGCTCGGCTTTCCGCGTCACCGCCAACTGGCCAACGGCAAAAAAACTCACGGCAGTGTGCAATCTGTCATGGACCGATGTCTAGACACTCAAGAACACCGTCAGCGATGCGTTTCCGGCGATTTTTTTGCTCGCTTCTTCGCATACATGAAAAACTCCCTGTATAAATTGCGTTTTAAAACTCGCTGCTATGTATGCCGCCACACGATTGTAAATCAAAGCCGATAAAATAAAGTAGAATAAAACGTGAGGCTTTGAATGATTTTTTTATAACTGAAGGAGAAACTGACATCAAGAAATTATAAGTGAACTGCTTGTTCCCCACTCCCCAGGGTTCGTTCGTACTTCCGTTGCTAGGAGTTGAAATGCGTCTGCTCATGCAGTTTCCTCCCCGCGTTAGCGAGACGGGAGTTGAAACACTGCTCTTCACCGTGATTAGGAGTGCCAATAAAACTGATGAAACGCCGTGCCGGCGCAATTGCGAAGCGGTACGAGCTTTGAGCGAGAATGAGGATGGAACCCTCCTCACCGTATTGACGAAGGATTGCGTAGAGGGGGATTCACGGGCCTGCTATTGAAATGTATGTGATACTGATGTCACGTTATCGGAAACCATAATACCCTTCTTCACCATATCCTGTAGGAAAATGAGATTCGCCTCTTCGAGACCTAATAATAGTTATGAGTGGGCCACGGACCAGGCAGGCAGAGTCGAACACTGTTAACACGTCGTAGACTCTATTTAACAGTATGAAAGACAAGCACAAGATAGTAGACGGAGGGAAGTTAAAGACAGGACGGGTTTTTGTCACACGGAAGCACAGCGAACCATTTCGAGGTACACAAAATAGTCCCGCAGTTCGGAAGGTCCGAGAACAACGCCCGATGAGCAAGTCAGCTCACGTTCCGTCGCGATGTGACTCTAGCGGTTCCAAAAGCAGATACGGTAGCGCCCAACAGCGGGAACGTAGCATCAACAATTGGCGCACCAGCGCCGCGATGACGGCGGCCAGATGCACTCTCGAACGTTCGTGGAGGGTAGCGACGTTCTTGTTCCAGGTGGTCCGTGGACCAGGAGTCCCACGGCGTTGTTTTGTAGCGTAAGCTATACTGGCCGAGGTTGAGCAGTTTCGCTTGGACCCTCAAGGGCCGTGCTGCGCAAGCGCGAGGAGCATAGGATTGGAGCATTGCCAATTGGAGCATACCCTGTTTGCCGAGCATATCCAATGTTTCCCGAAACTATTCCTGTCAACCGTACAAAATTAGCCAGGTGCACATAAGGCCAAAACAGAGCGAGTGCGGGCAGCGTACTTTCGGAACTTCCGTTGTTTACCGACACCAATGTTCATGCTATATTATGAACATGCATTACGTGTGAGAGGAAATAGCTCGTTCTGCAAGCCCACAAGCCCTGCCTAACTTGCGTTTTCTTTTGCCTGCCACAGCCAATCGCACGGCTGCGCATATTACGTCATTTGTGCTAGTGCAGGGAATTAACTAGTGCGTCGCATGGCCATTCCCTTTTCTTCCTAATGCTACCTCATTTGAGGGACGTTTAGGTTAAAGTGGTATCAGTGTGACTTTAACGACGCAATATTTCGAATTAACCAAACTTGTGTTTTGTCTGCATGGCCCCCCATAAGGTGCCCCGAAAGTTTGTACACAGATTCAGTTCTTGATTTTTCTCTCCAGAAAAGAAATACTCTATGGAGCTCGTAAGTGCTACGAGATAACGCCACCAATCTCTCCAGCTTACCTTGCCGCAATTTATACACAAGTTTACGGGGAACCTTACAGGGAAAAGATCCTATGGTGTGCGCGAGCGTATGCCAGCTGTTTACATGGTTGAGCGGGCAAGCTCCCACCAGAAACTCTACTTTTGACCCGGCCCCCTTTGGAGCATTCCCAGGGGTTATTAAAAAAAGACAACCATATTCGCCGTGTTCTTGCAGATCGTTTCATCCACAGAAAAACTAATAGCAACGTTATAGCTCCCCTCATTACAGACTCAATTACGTCCATTCCGTAATCTCTGTTCATTCCCAGAAAGCGGCGCCGGAACCGTCATTTATGCGCGCAAAAACTTGTGGCCTTTGGCGCCGAGTCAGGCACCTTTTTTTTTCTTTGTCTTACGGAGCTGCGCTACCAAGTAGCCCAGCTGGTTACGTACGCAAGGCGACAAGCTGTATTCAACCAAACAGACATCTTGCGCATATAAAATTGGCTGCGTATCTGCTCTCTTCTTTGCAAATGGCGTTGAAAGACGGCAGTCTGCTGCCGCCCCGTGTTACGATTCAGCGCGGCGCTACCCTGTGCGTGCGTGCTACAATTGTGGTACAATGCTGGGAAGCTTGGTTACCTTAGCGGGAAGTCTACCTTCCTCACATAAGCTACGACACGCAGGAGAGTGTGCGCCGCGCTTGCCCTTGTGGGGGTGAATCACGCACGGCGCAATTGAAAAACAAACTTCTACCGGAGGACGTGTTAAGACTCCAGTCTGCGAGCGACGCCGCCTACAGAAATCTCTCCGTTTTCTTTGTCTCACTCAACATGCGCTGGCTGTAACGAATAAGGGAAAGGATGTATTTGTGTGTCTAACAAACGTCTACCGGAGGACGACTGGAGTCTGCGCGCTGACGCCGCCTACAGAAATCGCTCCGTTTCCTTTCTTTCGCTCATCATGTTCCGGCTTTAACGAGCAAGGGAAAGACTTCTTGTGTGTCTGTCTTCGTTCGGATCGTGTGCGAACAAGGTTGATTTTATTTGTGAGGGTTGACGCCCGAAGCTATACAGGCCATGAGGCGCGCCGTAGTGGAGAGCTCCGGAAAAACTTTGACCACTGGGGATCTTTAACGTGAGCTGAAATCTCTCACACAATGGCATCTTGTCTTTTCGCCTGCATCCGAAAAGGGGCCCCTGTGGCCGGGAATTGAACCCGCGTCCTTGGGCTCAGCAGCACAACGCTTTAAGCGCTTATCCACCGCGGTGGGTTCGTGTGCGGACCACTGGGAGTCGGCGGAACATTTGCCGCTTCTGTGTATAAATTCCACCCTCTCAGTGGTTTAAGTCGGCCGACATTGGAGCCTGAAGTAAGAGCGCCGCTCCGCCCGCCGACTCCATGCTGTTCCTGTACCTTCGTTGTTCATCTCTCGCAGTGCAGTAAAGCCAGACATGATTTTCGCTCGTGCTTTTTGTCGTCAACATCAAGGCAGTCCTTCTGCTCGCCGCTCGTACACCACGCTACCACTGCTTGACGGGGGCTGCGGAGATCGGTGCGGAGACGCCTCCGCCTATGTAACACGCGCCACGTAAAAGCCTCTCTTTTCTTTCCCTCCCACCTCTTCCACTCCCGCTTCACTCCTACAAAGATAAACATAGTGGAGGTTTTCTCAAGTCAAGCCAATATTGCCTGTTCCACTGTTCGCGCCACCTACAGGAACCTTTTGTTACTTTTAAACTGGCAACGCTGACACGAGAGGGCACCGCGAACGTTTTTGTGTGTTTTGAGGTGAAAGGAGGTTCAAGGAGTATTTTAATTGCTATCGCCACAAGTTCAAAACAATGCACGGCAAATGAAGACAAGACATGTCAAGATAAAGTGCAGACGATAAAGAGAGATAACAAGTAAAACAAAACTTTGACTACTATATGGATCACATAAGAAAAAAAGACAGGTACAGCAACATTGACACTATATGAACAACGTATAAATAGAAAACACAACACATTGCATAATATACCCTGTAGAGGCATTGAACACAAGAATGCTGACATGACACAACAGAACAGATAAACAACCAACAGATTAAAACGAACATCACTTATAACACACACGGCAATAATAATAATAATAATAATAACATAATATTATTCAATATATTAATCAATAAATCAATGAATAATTTATTTGCGTGCCCAAGAGCAGCCGGGGGGGCCTTTGTGCTGGCGCACGGAAACAAAAACAGACGAAACATCTTCCAAAGAAAAAATAAGAGGAGAATAGCAGTGGTTACATAATACTACACATTTTGACATAAATACACACAAACACAACAGTAGTGGTTACACACAAAGAAAACTGCAGATTTTGACAAACACACACAAACACACACGCTTACAAGAAACCATTCATACACACAGGTAATGTCGCACAGTCAGGCATATCTTACTGAGGTGAATGAGACAATTAAAAAGTGAATAAAAAGAAAAAACGAAAGGATAGCAGATGTTAAAGTCACAGAAGGAAAGTCAATTAGGTTCATGAACTCACGGATTAAAGACGTATACAGAATAAGTAAAGTTGACAGTTACTCTAGTACAAACTCAGTCATGTTTGCGAAGCAGACTAGGGCTATCATTAAATACATCAAGGTAATCCGAATACCGATTGTACGTGCATTGCAGTCGCAACATGGGGCACAAGACACGCAGACATTTGAGATTGCAAAATGTATCATGTTTCGTGGTCCACTTTTGCGTCACATAAAGAGGGACATGTTGTAGCAGCGCAAGCAAGACACTCTGCAGTGAATAATTTTAAAGTAGAGAATATCAGCCTCTTTACGCCTGGATGTTAAGCATGATAGCGTCAATAAGAGGGTGATCCAGGGTTATAATTACTACTATCGCCAAAGCGATTGTTGAAGATATATATAAACTTACTTTGAACCCTTTCGATAAGCATATGGTTTGTTTTGCACGTGCTATTCCAGACAACAGATGCATACTCAAGCTGTGCCCGACATATAGTTGTGTAGAGCTTGAGAAGAGAAGAGCTTGTGATGAGAATAATAATAATACCAGTAATACTAATAACAATTATGTTTATTGATTCAATAAACAGTAAATTTCCGGCTGCCAGACAAAGCCGCAAGGGCTTTAAGGGCCGTTCCCGGCAGAAAACAACGCACCATAATACAAACATCACCTTGTAATTGTCGCTTGCACGAGCAAGTCTTTACAGACCAACAAGAAATTAAAAAATACAAGAAAAAATATTAAAAGAAAAGAAACACAATATTGTAAGAAATATTGTTCGATCACGGTGCTTTATTATGGACGCATTCTTGCCTTCAGTATGCCAAATGTTTTCTTTCTTCCCAACAACCTCGACAAGTCGAAACATTGCCACCTGGTTAAAAGTTTAGAAATGCTTTGCCTATATACATGTTTTGTTGAATAATTTTTTTTACCTTTTGGACTGGCCGCTTTCGACTGGCTGTAGAAGACAGAGGCAAACGAAGATTTCCGCGTTTAGGCAACACAAAAAAGGCTATCGGTTTCGGAATTGACGATATGTCGTTTTCAGTATTAGTCACTTCTTTTTCTCTCCTTCACCCAGGTATACTGCTGGAACAAGGACTACGGCTGCGGTGTCGTCCTTCCAGCATCGCAGATCGCCGAACACGTCCGCCACGGTTGCCAGCACCACGTGACCCGCTGCCCCACGTGCTTAGCTACGGTGCTGAGCCGCGACGTGTGTACACACCTGAAATCCGGGTGTAGAGCGCTCGTATTGCATGCGGCACCTCAACCACAAGAGGGAGTACATAACGAAAAGACGCTCTTGGTAGAGTTTGAAGAAAAAGTTGAACAGCAAGTGCGTGAGCTAGATGATAAGCTTGCTCAACTGTCCTTGCATTGTGGCTCGCTCAACGACAAGCTAGTAGTTGAAGTTTGCCACAACACTAATACTTTGAAGGAAGCCCTAACAGAAGAGATCGGGAAAGTCTCGGCTCAAACGAGAGATCGTTTGGTTCACGCCGAGACTGATATAAAAGAATCCCTGTTAACGCTTGAAAGAAGGCTAGAAGAACTAGTAGGCTAACTGGATGCTAAGCATGCTCAGCTCTCCTTGAAGAGTGACTGTCTGAGTGACAAACTCGTTCAACTTTGCCACAGCATTAGTCATCTGAAGGAAGCAATATCAGAAGAGATTGGGACAGCCTTGGGTCGCAACGCAGATAAGATAAATATCGTTTACGCTGAAAAAAGCGAATTCTTGAAGACCTCCCTAACACCAGTGTTGGCAGCGGTTCCAAGTGATGCGGAAACGCATCAGCGTGTTATGACGGGCTATGCGGCACTCAAAGAAAAGGCAGTGGAAGATGGTTCGTCTCAGAGCATGAGCGACAAGGTATATCTACGAGGATACCTAATATCTTGGGGAATTGATTTCGGAAAACAGGTTGACAGCGTGTACCTCAATTGGTGCTTTCAACTGCACCAGGGAAGACAGGACGACTTTCTTGACTGGCCCTTGACGAAAGAGTTTCAGCTTACCATCATTCACCCCGAGACGCGACAAGAACGGCTGCTTCGCGGCACAGGATCTTCGGCTGAGGGTAAAGAGAAATATTTCTCAAGGCCAATAGAGGGCAGCAATACACCCGGATATATTCCTAGTAGCAGCGTCAAGTCAAGCGACATAGAACGGGACGGTTACGTTGAGAAAGATCAGCTGCTACTCAGATTCGAGGTGCTCGGGTGATGGTTTTTGAATGGATGGAGTTTATCAAGTCTTGCTGAGACCGAACAGTTCGTGCACAAGATAACAGGACCACACGTTTAAACCGACAACGTTGCATCCACGCCTTTTCCAAAATTGTGTAGTACAAGCATCGAGCTGCTGAAATACAGCGCACCCAACAACATGAGTGTTCCCGTTCAGAGTAAAGTTACCTCAAATCGACTTGCTAAAAATAAAGTTCGTAGTAATGATTTGCTCTCTCCGGTGTGATTTTTTTCCGCAAGAAAACAAGAAACTTAGTTATCAGAACACGGAAGAAACAAATAGATCGGTTGCTTGCCATGCGTACCTATACATAAGCTGAAATATCAAGGCCTTGTATTCGCCTTGCAGGCACGAACGATTCCAGACGCTCAAGCGATGATTTGGTTGTAACCACCCTTGCAGGACGATGGTGTTTTGTTGGGTAGGGGAGCGTGAAATTTCGGTCTGTCTGTGCGACTAATGCTGAACAAAATCATCCCAAGCAAAAGAAAAGTACGCGCTAAAAAGGTTTTACCAATTACCTGCAAAGCGCCGCATTGTTCGTGGTAGCCCGCGACTACTGCGAGTAGCCCGTAGGCCTGTCCGCGTGCGTGTACGTTGTTTCTTCCGTAAACAGTTATGACCTGTTCGGGCGTGCGATAGTACATTTTAGCTACAGGAGGGCAGAGAACCTTATATGCTGACCCATGAGACATAAATGCTGCACAGAGTTTATATTTGCAAGTAATACGATTGAAGACGGTTTTATGGCAGACGTTTTTTACTTCGAAGCGTATATATGTTACCTTTATGCGGAAATTTTGCTAAGGCGCATTTTCGCTCTGATTAATGGTGTTAAACCTAGCACGTGCCCCTTTGCATATTGTGCTGAAGGAATTAAATGTGTTTTAGTAAATAAAAAATGGCAGGGGATGTCAGCCATGCCAACATTGATGTCTGGTCTTATTTACAGTTACGTGGATTAATTACGGCCTTCAGAAAAAAAAAGCTTATTGGAATAGGTGAAACCATTGAACGCGTTCTTCCCAGAGTGCTAGATAAGGCACTAAGTTTCAACTTTCAGGGTATTTAGGCCATGTTCTGGATGATGAACGTCGAAAGTCAAAGGTGGGTGTGTAAATTCCAGGCTTCGGTGCAAATTCAGAATGTAAGCGTTTCACGGAGGCTTGCAACCTTTGTAAACATGTTTCCTGGCTTTCCTGGCGTAAGTAAGTGTGTCTTTTAATTTGTATTCTGAGGTAATGGGTGGGGAGGTGTTGGGGATGATGTATGCCAAAGTGATTTGATTGATGAGGGCGTTTTATGCACCGATGCTACACGGGCGATTAGGCGCGCCGTAGTGGAGGGCTCGGGATTTATTTTGACAACCCGGGGATATTTAATGTGCGTTAAATCGTTACCACACCGGCGTTTTCGCCTTTTCCCTCCACCATAAAAGGGGCGGACAGGCCGGTGATTGAACCAGCGCCCCTGGGCTCAACTGGACAAGCCCTAAGCCACTGAACCACCGTTGTGAGGAGGCGCTTGTGGCAGCGCTTAGAAGTGATAAAAAAGAAGCGCTCGGCCGTGGTGGATGAGGAACACACGGGGAGAAGGAAGAAGAGAAGCGGAAGCGACAGGCACTTTTCTTCTTTTAATCCAAATTAGTTTTCCTCTTCTCTCAGTTATAGCCCATTTCCTGGCCAATCCCCCTGAGTGGGTACGAGCCATTTTTTTTTTTTTTTTGGAACAACAACAACAACAATGTTGGAGGCAGGAATAGCGGGGTAAACGGCGACTTCTCTGCTGGTCGCGAACGTCCAGGAGACCTCAAGGCCGAGCCACGTCCTCCTCCTGTCCTGTCTCGTCCTGTCTTCTGGGAGCATTAAGCAGCGTCGGCAAGCCACACGGGTGTCACAAGGCAGAAGGTGTTCGGGAGTTACCGGCTGGACGCCAACGCCCAGGGTACCTCCGCTGTGAACCACACCTCCTTCATGACCGTCGAGACTGGCAAGGCATCGTGCGTCCGTGCGTGCCTCAGTTTGTGGCTCTCTCGAACCATGTGACATTCGCGCGGGAGACTCAAGCGCGATTTGCAACAACCTGCTCGGCGGAAGCTCAACGCAGTCTCTATAATCAATTTCTCGCACTTCCTGGAGTAGGCCGCATGTGGGCCCCTGCAGTTTGCACATGTGAGGTTTTCAGAATCACAGTTGTCGGTGGGGTGATCCTGCGCGGCGCATTTCGCACAGGTTGTTTTGCCGCGGCAAGCGGTTGTACTGCGCCCGAACCGCTGGCAGTTGAAGCAGCGGCGCGGGTTCGGAATATAAGGGTGAATGGAGCATCGAATGAAGCCTGCGTTGATATGTTCAGGAAGTGAGGAACGGTTAAAGGTCAGGATGATATGTTTCGTGGGGATTATCTTATCATCCCTGCGCATCGTGATACGGCGCACGGCTGTGACACCCTGATCCTTTAAACCTTCAAGAAGGCCTGCATCTGTCTCGGTAAGGAGATCTGTCTCAGAAATCACACCCTGGGAGCTGTTGAGGCTCCGATGGGGTGTGACCCTGATGACCAGATCATGGATGCGGGTTTGTGCAAGAAGAGTGCGGGCTTGTTGTTCGGCATTGAGTTCTACTAGGATTTCTCCGGTCCTGAGCTTTTTAGCTTGATACTTTCCACCTATTGTGTTTTGCAGGAATTTCGAAACCAGGAATACAGACAGGGAAGTGGTAGGCCTTGCTGAGTCAGCTGACTCGATCACAAGAAAACGAGAGTAGTTATTCACATTTGTTGAAAAGGCAGTCGTTGAAAGATGTGGGAATGAAACTTCGGTGCGGCCCCTTTTTGGAGGCCGATCACGTTTGGGTTGGGGTTTAGAGAATACCATATAGCATAGTATAGAAGCAGGGGACGGGGGTGCTTCCTTCGCTCGGGTTACCCTGATACCAAGAGAGGTCCCGGAGCTCCCTGCCTGGTATGGTAAACAGACAGGGAGCCCATCCGCCTGAGCTTGACCTGGGCTCCGACGGCCACTGTTTGGGGTTTCTGCCCTTCACCTTAAAACTCGTAGCCACGGTAGATTAGAAAGAGTATGGGGGCTCGGGGTCCAAGGTATCGCCAGTACCGTCACCAAGATTGCTCAAGGTGCCCCGTGCGGGGTCCATCTTTGCATCACAGGCTGCGTAACAGCTAATACCTGTCAATTCTGGGTCGGCCAGTAAACCTTAAAACGAAGGTATCATGCGCAGCTCTTTGTTTCAACCGTAAAACTGTGGAACAGCGGTGTGAACAAGTGCTGCATCTAGAGACAGTGGAATGAACTCTTAGCAATGCAACATGAGCGCAAATGCAATTTATCCTATCATATCGCTGCAGGTGGCACATCTATAATTGTTGAACACCGTCTCTATAATCAAGACCGCTGGCCCGCGAGTCACCCCGAAAGCAAACCTTCTTGCTGCGGCTGTCGGCCGGGTTTGTAACGTTGAACGATTGAAGTGCAAAAACATAAGTGCACACTACTTATGTTTTTGCCACCTATTAACGCCAATTTAGATGTGAGGTGTAAGCAACCCAGAGAAGATCTCTTCCGCTGGGCCGTTTTGCTGCTGCACCGGTGACGCTACAATCTATAGTATCACATTGCGGTAGTGACACTCATTTCCCGCCCTCACAATGAGCGTAAAGCGCATCATTCACACAAGTGTTAAGACGCTTCGTTCTAGGCTTCGTCTCATCTATCATAGCCGCGCGTTGCGCACCCTACTGCCGTCGCAGAATATCCAGTTACTTGTCTCGTAACGGAAACAGCCCGTGGCAGGTGCCGACCACGAAATACAACCGAAGTGGTGGTGACGTACTCACAGTCACCGAAGCTCTACGGTCTTCGGCCACCAAGCTGCGTAAACCCTTGGTTAAATAAAGTGTTATCTCTCTCTCTCTATCTATCTATCTATCTCTCTCTCTCTCTCTCTCTCTCTCTCTCGACAAATACGGTCACCTAAAGCACCATCGCTTGCGTCAATCAGCCAGTGTCGTCTGAGACAACCCCAAAGCCCCGCATTCCTGTTCAGCTAAACCAAGCATAGTGCGCGAAGTACCAACAACAGTACACATCGGTGCTTCTGTGTTTGCGTGTGCGTTCGTAACTTCCACTGTTTTTTCCACTATTGTTACTGATATTAAAAACGTGCCCTAAATCTAACAGTAAACCGCTCTTTCGGAAAGCTTATAAGCTCTGCCTATTTTAAGTTTCTTTTGCGGGCCTCCGCCAATCACAGAGGTAACTGGTATGACATCGTAGGTAGCGTTGAGGAAAATGAGCTAGTGGGTCGCATGGCCATTTCCTTTTTTCCTAATTATACAGCTTATTTGTGCGAAGTTTATGTTAACAGTGGTGTCAGCATGATTCTAAGGAGGCAATCTTTCGAATGAACCAAACTTGCATTTTGTCTTCATGACCCCTTTAAACACTGATCTCCACACAGTCCTGTCCTGTGCTGCTCTGTTCCACTGTTTTACTCCTAATTTCCCTCTTTTGTATCTGCCGAGTTATTGGCCTTCCCCTTCTTCTGGTTCCTCCTAACAGAAGCAGCTCTGTTACCCTTGGGTAGCTCGTCCACCGGTTGTCATTTCTTCTCAACACGTGGCCAGCCCAAGTGCATATCTATTTTCTTAATTTAACTATGAGATCTGCTACATGAGTTTGTTTCCTAGTCCAAGAATACCGCTTTCACTCCCTGAGCACTACTCTAGCATCGTGGGGAAGATACAACTTGAATAATGCCCCCTCCTTCAGAAAAAAATAATCAATTAACCTCGAGAAATAAAAGTCCAGCCGTGCGATTGCTTCCACGTATGCACTATTATTTGCCAAGTAAAACTCTGGGGACAGTTAAGTTCTTCCAGGACAGCAGAAAACACGCGTACGACACACCTGAAGCTTTCCGCCCACATCACTGATAATATCTCCTAAATTGCATAAAAGTTGAAAGTGTTTGCGACAATTTTTCAATTTTTGAAAAACGGCTGACAAATCGTGTATGCACCTTCTACAACGCCCTTAGGGACGCCTGAATCACGCATTGAGAAATTTCTTGCAAAGCGAGTAATTCCCTCACTACGTGTGGTACGTGCCTTAACCGACTTTACCACTGATAACCGCCAAAGAAGCCTATAAATGTAAATATAGACCCTAATTTATAAATTTCCGCACATGGTAATTTAAACCTGCTGCAGGGCTTAGTCTTCACAGGCCATCGAAAACCAACCATCCAAGGATTTCCGCCACTAATATTCGTACTAATAGATTGGTTGGGACAAAAATTTGGTTCCAATCCACGTTGTGAAGGTGGTTGGACTGCTAAGCTGTAAAGGACACCCAGAACGATTACCCACGTGGCGTCACTTGAATTCCCACATGTGGCTCTACATAGAGTAAAACCACAGACTCTGGCAGCCCTTACCTAGGTTTCGCCGGGCGACATCCCGAATGCAGCAGCGACGACAGAAAGAAAACGGGGAGAAGCACCTGTCGAAGTGTGAGGCGGAGGGCGGCAGGCGTGGCTACGGCGTCATCTCTCTTCCCGCCTCTCCGTCACTTTTGTTTTATGCGTCGCCACCAAGGTGCGGAAACTTCACCCAGACGCTGTTGAGTTCGTCTAATCCAAACCACGTGAACGCCGTTATCGTACGTCATGCGGTTTGCACGTCGCAGGAGGGATTTGAATGAGCGTAGGCCCGTCGCTGTGCTCGTTGAGTACACCGTCTGTTTCCCGGTCTCCTCGCGTGGGCGTAGGTTTGTCGGTAAGATGACGAGCATCTCGCCCAGATTCTCTATTGGGGTCCAGTTTTGATCTCGAGCGGTGAGAATCATAGCAGGAGGCATAGATTGTCAATCATTGCGAAGCCAAGGATTCCTGGAAGGCGCAGCATTTGCCTACGGAATGCTTAAAGACTGTTACAAAATGAACTATAAATGTGCCTTATTTTTTTCTGTTCCCTGCATTCAAGCTGAGCTAAACATGCATCGTTCATACGATAATCAAGCAATTGTGCGAAGGAATTTCGCCTAACAGGCAGGCATAGACAGAGCACGGGCGGAGCTACCTTACCAAATGGGATCAGCTATGCAGAATCGCAAACTCTCGTCAGCTGCAGACCTTAAGAGGTCACCGACCATCGCCATGCTGAATAGCCACCCATGCGACGATACGACTATACGTTGACAGCATATGCTTACGTCTTTGCATGTCTTTGAACACGGCTCATGGCCCACAGGAGTTCTCACGGGTTGGGTATTTCAAAATCCTCGAATGGAGGCCCCTGAAGTTCTTGGAACCGGTTCAAGCGATGTCCACAACCAAGCCCGCCACCAAGCTGTAGTCCAGGCCTGAGGTCCAAATTTATGTTTTGAATGACGTCCGACTTTGATGATGACCGCGTGCTTATAGCACATACACAGGGACGTACGTTTTCCATGGCTCCGTGATTTGACGAAGCGTGACGTTTTGTCCGTCGGCACCATTTTGAAGATTAGTGGACTCTCAGGTAGATAAAAATGGTATCTTTTAGACTTTGGGAAGGCGTATGACCAGCGAAGCTTTTCAGCAGAAGATATAATGGGTACGCAGAATTTAAGCGAAAGGCATGAGTAATATTTATTCCTCCTGAGCTTTGGCGGACGTCGTCTCTACGAAACGGGTTTTCATCTGTGACAGAGTACATAAATGTAACCATAGCCATTAATTTTGGTTTGGTTACACGAGCTTAAACAAGTTTTTTTCGAGTGATAGCTCGGTTCTTGCGAAGCGGCTGCCAGACAGCCGCTTTTAAAGCGAAGCTTTGAATGCCTATGTCCTCCGTGTAAAGACGTACTGCAGGAAAGCGAATTTTACGCAAGGGTTTTTATAATACAATAATGATGTTATCAAAAGCACATCAAGCGCCTCAAGAAACAGATAACGTTTCTCTTGGTAGTTATCGTATTAGGGTAACTCGCGTTATGAAACCGACGTCTATCCTATTGCGCCTTTCCGGCGTGGTCGAAGCAGCTTAAATTTTAGATTCTGAGTATGACTCAGGTCGCATAAGAGAAAGCTTCCAGTCTTAACTGCCGTTCCCTTAAGATAAAAAATTTCACTTCCCACCACACGGAGTGGGGATACAAGCGCGCCACGACTAAGGGTAGGAACCTGTGGCTCGACGTGCAGCAGGAGGGTTTTTCCCTGGTGACAGACTCGGCGCACCCCACACGAATGGGAAATAGTGTTAGCGATGATACGACTCCGGACCTTACGTTCACCAAAAACACACGCAAAGAAGCCACGTGGCTAAACACACACGAAAATTTAGGTAGTGACCATTATATTATCACTATCACAGTGGAGACTAGGATCGCCAAGCACAATGGGAATCAACTTAGGATTGTTGACTGGGATACCTTTCGCAAGATCAGGGCCGCCGAGCGTGTCTATGATATAAACGATGTCCCTCTTACAAGCGACATAGACGATATTCGAGAATGGGCAGAAGAACTGCACAGGGATACTAAGCAAGCCACCAAGGATATCCCGGTAGAGGCGGATCTTTACCAGGCTGATGCTAAACTCCTACACATGTGGAAGGCCAAACAAGTCTTACAAAATAGACTCCGAAAACAAAAATAAATCGTAACTTACGACGACGTCTTGCCGCCCTTAATAGGGACATTGAAAACTACGCCAATCAACTGATGCGGCAAAACTGGTACAGTACATGCGACAGCATGGAATTCCAGATTGGTCTTGCGAAAACTTGGAATCTTCTCCGCTGCCTCATTTACCCGGAAAGTAGCAAGACCACGCAAAGGCACAACTTGAGTATTCTGCTTCACAGATTTGAAGGTTCCGACAAAGATTTAATTGAAACAATTCGACAGAAGTACATAGGGGACTGCTCCGCAGAAGTGCTTCCGCCATATTCAGGGACCGGGAACGAAACCATGGACCGCGCCCTCACGGTGCACGAAGTACGAGGTGCCATTCACAACCTGCGAACCCGCTCCGCCCCGGGTCCAGACGGCATTACAAATAAAATGCTACGGAATCTGGAAAACAATTCTGTCGAGGCCTTAACCCGGTACATGAACGTGTGCTGGGAACGGGGTCAAATCCCGGGCCAGTGGAAAACCGCGAAGGTAGTCATGATTCCCAAATCAGGCAAAAAGCTCCAGATAGAAAACTTAAGACCTATATCTCTTACTTCATGTGCCGCGAAACTTATGGAACACGTGATCCTCAACAGAATCAACAAATACATGGAAGAAAACGGCCTATTTCCACACACAATGATCGGTTTTCGGCCGAAACTCTCAACACAAGACGTGATGCTTCGACTTAAACATGACATCATAGACGGAGCGCATTTCTCACCACTAGACACCAGGGCTATACTGGAGAGAACTTCCGGGAATTGAACTTCTGGGAATACACTAGGAATTGATCATACAAAAGCATTTGACTGCGTAAGACACACGGCCATCCTCGAAAACCTAACCAAACTGGGTCTAGGCCGCAGGACGTACGATTACGTTAGCAACTTTCTTTCGGACCGCACGGCTACGCTAAGCGTAGGGGGTATTCAATCGGATACGCTGGAACTGGGGAGCAGGGGGACGCCGCAAGGCTGTGTCCTCTCTCCGTTCCTGTTCAACGTAGCCATGATTGGCCTCCCCGAACTCCTGGATAACATTCACGGCTTGCAATACAGCCTGTATGCAGATGACGTCACGCTGTAGGTTCCGGATGGCAGTGACGGGCAGATACAAGACACACTACAAAGGGCAATAGAGGTAATAGAAGCTTACGTGATCCCTCGTGGCCTGACGTTCTCTCCAGAGAAATCAGCGCTTCTACTCTATCGCCCGACTAGCAGGGGACGCCAACAGACTCAGTACCTCCGGACATTCAGCTCTTTAGATGCGGAGGCCAACGCATCCCGACAGTTTCAAGTATCCGAGTCCTGGGCCTCCGCATCCAGGCCAACGGACACAATTCAGAGACCATACTCGCTCTTGAAAAGAGCGTACACCAAACAACTCGCCTCATCTCACGAATAGCCAGTCGACACCACGGGATGAAAGAACACAACCTCGTGAGATTGGTACAAGCCTTCGTCATTAGTAGAGTAACATATGTCGCCCCATTCCTGCACCTGAAACGCGATGAAGAAGCCAAGCTAAATGCCATGATAAGGCGGGCTAATAAACAGGCCATAGGGATCCCGTTAACAGCCCCAACCGAACGGTTCGAGGCACTCGGGCTTCACAATACCCTCAGCGAGATTATCGAAGCTCAAAAGCTGTCACAGCGGGAGCGACTTATCCAGAGTCTAACAGGCAGACAGATCCTCAAATCGCTTGGAATTTTTCCCGAAGGGTTACCCCGAGCCAAAATAGACCGACCAGAGGAAATAGGGGATCGCCTGTACATACCACCGCTACCGAAAAACATGCACCCCGCACATAACCAAGAGTGGCGACGGGCCAGGGCCAAAGTCCTACACAAAAGATATGAAAAATCAGAGGAGGTGGTATACGTAGACGCCACTGATTACATTGCTCGTGACGCCATGGCCCTCGCAGTGGTCAATTTCCGTGGGGATTCAATTGCCTCATGCTCGGTCCGCACGACGGACACAGGTGGGTGAAGAGGCGGCCATCGCCCTGGCGATGACAGCTTCTCCAAAAATTAAATTCGTTGTTAGCGACTCTAAGTCGGCTATTTTAAATCATTCGAGAGGGCGAATTTCACCCGAAGCGTCCCAAATCCTAAAATCTCGATCCCATGACGAGCAAAACGGGAAAATATACTTGATATGGGCACCGGCCCACTCGGGCCTGGCCGGAAACGAGTGTGCGCTCGATGCGACTCGAGGCTTTACCGACCGAGCTGGCGTCGACACTTCTGACACAGACGCTCACTCGCTTCGCTGGACGGGCAGAGACAGGCTTGTGTCTTACAGGGAGCTGACTACTCATTACCGGCTTAAACGAGCACTCTACCCCCCCGCTCACCCATCCCTCAGTAAAAGGCAATCTGTGATTTGGCGGCTTCTTCAGACGAACTCGTACCCGATCCCCGTCGCGTATAGTCATTGTTATCCTCGACAGTTTTCAGATAAATGTCGGAGATGCAAGGAACGGGCCGATCTTGCACATATATTATGGGCATGTCCATAGGCGACTCATCAGAGCCGCAAAATTAGCAGTAATGACCGTACTGCTCAGCTCCGACCCGGCGAATCAAGTCTGTGCCGTCCAGTTAGCCGAACACGCTGCTAGGACCTAAGGGCTCCTGGCCGACGCCTAGGGTGGAGGTCTAGCTCTCCTCCACAAACTGGACAAATAAAAGTTATTTCTCTTTCTCTTGTACCAGCAACTTGCACATCAGAAGCAACACACAAACTCCGCTAAGCGCCGCCGGCGCATACGAGAAGTGATCTCCGCAGTGAACGCACAGAATGCGCAGTGAAGCCGATGTTTGTCTGATGGCACGCGCCCTAACTACTTCCCTCTTTCTGTAACCCCCCTTCCTTCCACTTCGCCCAACCGCGTGGGGCTCAGCTTGACCTTGGGCACGCGTGAAGTTCTGCGGGAGGCTACGAAGTGTTTTCAGGGTTTATACCTAGAAAATAGGCTTCGCATAAAATTGGTGGATTTCGCACATACGGCGGGATCGACGTAAAGAGGCTTTGAATGATGCTCATGTCGTCAATAATAATAATGTCTTGAAATAAAGGTACCAAGGGGAACCGCCTTTTTCTGACATCAAATGGAGCAAACTCAGAGAGGGCATATTTCTGCTGGGGGAGAAAATATCATGATTCCATATGCAAATGGAGTCAATCATCGGGTATCAATTCTCTATCCATGGAGCATTTACAATTGTATATCATGAATCCATATGCACATGCTGTCAATCATCGTGTATCAGTTCTGTGTCAATGAGCATTTACAACTGTGTATCATGAATCGATATACACATGGTGTTAATCATCGTGGATCAGTTCTATATCCATGAGCATTTACAACGGTATATGATGACTTTACATGCACATGGTGTCAATCATCATGTATCAGTTCTGTATATCCATGCAGAATTTACAACTCTATTTTATGAATCCATATGCACATGGTGTCAATCATCGTATGTCAGTTCTGTATACATGCAGCATTGACAACTGTATCTAATCAATCCATGTGCACATGGTGTGAATCAGCGTGTATCAGTTCTGTATCTATGCAGCATTTACAACTGAATATCATGAATCCATATGCACATGGAGTCAATCATCGCGTATCAGTTCTGTATCCATGCAGCATTTACAATTGTTTATCATGAATCCATATGCACATGGTGTTAATCATCGTGTATCAATGTATCCATGCAGCATTTACAACGGCATATTGCCACGTGTTTCATCGGCGCCAAGAGATGATTGTGAGGACGAAGAAGTGGTTGAGTGCGCATGCGCTCTCATCATTGTCATTCAGAGCTCTGGCGCTCGCGCTTGGAACCCTGTGCTCGAGCTATCCCACTAAAGAAGCTCCGGCTGCTTGCACTGACCCGGTCGTCTCCTTCAAGGACCCCGGCTTAGCATCTGCGTGTTTATAGTACGCGAAACTGGTGGAGGTGCTGGGTACGACTACCCCATGCAAAGGACCCCTTCGGCCAGCCCGGAACGGCGTAGCCCTGTCCACACACCTGTCCATCGGGCTAGCCGTCGCAAACGCGGACTGTCCCCATAGTACTGTCGCCTTGACTTCACGGCACCTAGATGTCAGGCTCCGGAACCTCAAGTAATGGCGCAAGCACTTACTCCCCAGGTAACTCTCCAACAGCCACGTACTCCAGCCATCTTTCACGGTGAGGTGTTTGAGGACGTCGAGGACTGGCTGGAGCAGTTTGAGCGAGTCGCATCGTTCAACCAGTGGGACGCTCGCCAAGAGCTGCGTGAGGTCTATTACGCACTCGAACATGGTGCAAGAACGTGGTTCGAGAACCGCGAGGCGAGGTTGTCTACGTGGGAAGAATTCCGGCAGGAGCTTCTGGAAAGTTTCGCCACCACAGACCGTCGGGACCTTGAACAGCGGCTGTTGGAGTCGCGGATCCAGAAACCCAATGAAACTGTGACTATGTTTACGGAGGACATGGCGTGGTTGTTCAAGAGGGCTGACCCTGAAATGTCGGAGCCGAGGAAGCTGCGCTACCTGATGCACGGCGTTAAAGAACTGCTCTTCGCAGGTCTCGTACGAAACCCTCCTCGCACGGTGAAAGACTTCGTCAGGGAGGCAACAGCCATCGAGCGAGCCCTGCAAGAGAGATGCCGGCAGTTCAACCGCGTGGACGACACTTCGTCCGGTACTGCTGGCGCCCTAACAAGTATGGCCAATGACACAACCCTTCGAGACATCATCCGCTCAATTGTACGAGAATAGCTGCAATTGAGTGACATCGGCGGGCTGGAACCTGCGCCTGCCTCGGTTGCTGATGTGGTTCGCGAAGAGATCCGACAAGCGCTTTCGAACGCGGAGCAACAGGTACAGCCGCCACAGGCGAGTTATGTAACAGCTCTCCGTCGCCAGCCGCCCATCGCACACACGCCACTGCCGCCCCTGGCGCCTCGAACCGACCCCCGACTCCAGAGAGCAGATTCCGCCAAGTACTCTCGGTCCCAAGAACAGAGTTCGTATGGAACGCAGGTGCGCAAGACGGACGTTTGACGCGATGACAGCAACCAGCCACTGTGCTATCATTGTGGCGAAGCAGGCCACGTTTACCACCGTTGCCCGTACCGTGAAATTGGGCTTTGTGGCTTTTCACCCGCCGCCTCACGACCTCTCTTTGGCCAAAGACCTGCGGAAATCGAAGCTTACCTTGCTGCCAAAGTCCCGCGCCGATCCTCCGACGTTCGCAGTCACCTCCCCCGCCGATCCTCCGACGTTCACAGTCATCGTCTAGCGGCTCGTCACCTGACCGTCGAGACCACCGAGGACCGCCGCGTGGAAGATCCCCTATCCCTGGGCGGGGAAACTCCGCCGCAACCTCAGGAGGCAAGGTTGCTACCGGCAGGCCTTTGCAAGACCTCCGAAAACCAACTACGCCGCCGACCGAAGACACGACCTCGCCGATACGACAAACGATGACCTCGTCGACCGAACACGCAGCGTCCCCAGTAGAACACGCGACCTTGCCGACAGCACCCACTATCCCGCCGACGGGAGCCATGACGTCGCCGTCTGACCGCACGGCGAGTAGAATAAGTATCCGTGAAATTGGCAGCGCGGACATTTTAATCTCCATCGACGGGCACCAGTTAACTGCTTTCGTCGACACTGGTGCGGACTACTCCGTAATCAGCCAAACACTCGCTGATCGCCTAAGAAAAGTAAAGACACCGTGGTTCGGGCTCCAGATTAGATCGGCTGGTGGTCACCTGATGACGCCTGTGGGCAAATGTACCGCCAGGATTGGTATCGGTGACTCCGAGTTCGTTGCAAGTTTTGTCGTCCTCCCCGAGTGCTGCAAGGATTTAATTCTAGGAATGGACTTCTTAAGTGAGCACAACGCTGTCATCGACGTTGGGGAACGCTCCATTAAGTTCGCCGCGAGCAATCGCCGCCCAGAACATGGAGTACGCCGTGCGCCGTTGTGTGTTATCGACGATGATATGAACGTGCCGCCGCGGTCCTGCAGGATAGTTTCTGTGATGTGTGATGTTCGCTGTACCGTCGATGGTATCACCGAGCGTATGGACGCCCTATTGCTGAATCACGATATCGCAGTTGCTCGAGGCGTGCTGCACCTCACCGAGGGCCGTGCGGAATTATTGCTGACCAATTCTGGCAAGGAACGCCGCCACGTCGCTAAGGGTGCCACCGTTGCTTACTTCGAGGAAATCGCGGGCAACGAAGATTGTTTTGTATTAGGAGGCAGTGAACCAGGCGAAGGCGCTCCCGATCCTATCCTTGACATCAATTCGAGCTTACCTCACGCGGAGCAGCGAGCCCTTCGTGAGTTGCTAATGAGCTTCAAAGGCTGTTTTTCATCATCGTCTGCTGTACGTCAAACACCGCTGACGAAGCATCGCATCATTACCACCGACGCTGTGAGACCTATTCGCCAAAACCCGTATCGTGTATCTACCAAGGAGCGCGACGCCATCCGAAGCCAAGTGGAACAGATGTTGCGAGACGAAGTTATCCAGCCATCTCGGAGTCCATGGGCGTCCCCCGTGGTTTTGGTAAGAAAGAAGGATGGGACATTGCGATTCTGCGTAGATTACAGGAAGCTGAACCAAGTCACAAAAAAGGACGTGTACCCGCTGCCGTGGATCGATGACTCCCTCGACAGGCTTCGTCATGCCCGTTACTTTTCATCGATGGATTTGAAAAGTGGGTATTGGCAAATCGAGGTTGATGAGCGCGACCGCGAGAAGACCGCCTTCATAACACCAGACGGTCTTTATGAGTTTAAGGTTCTCCCTTTTGGGCTGTGTTCTGCACCTGCCACATTTCAAAGGATGATGGACACTGCTTTATCTGACTTGAAGTGGCAGACGTGCTTGGTTTATCTCGACGATGTCATCGTGTTTGCACCCACATTTGAGGAACATTTGCGACGGCTATCTTCCGTTCTTCACGCCATTCGATCAGCCGGTATCACGCTGAAATCGGAAAAATGTCATTTTGGATACCAGGAGCTACTTTTCTTGGGCCATGTTGTCAGCCACGCCGGTGTCAAACCCGATCCTGAGAAGATAGCAGCGGTGACCAAATTCCCGACCCCTGCGGACAAAAAGGCTGTTCGACGATTTCTAGGCCTTTGTTCCTATTACCGTAGATTTATAGAAAACTTCTCAAACATCGCGGCCCCGTTAACCTCCCTCACCTGTAATGATGTCACCTTCCATTGGACAGGGGAGCACCAGGCTGCCTTCGAAGAACTCAGGTTTCACTTACAAATGCCGCCGGTACTCGCCCACTTTGACGACGAAGCTGCGACCAAGGTCCATACAGACGCTAGTAACGTCGGTCTTGGAGCTGTACTTGTAGAGTCACAAGACGGTGCGGACAGAGTCGTCGCGTATGCAAGCCTAAACCTTTCTCGGGTGGAGACCAACTATTCGGCAACAGAAAAAGAATGTCTGGCCGTTGTATGGGCGGTCATGAAATTTCGCCCCTACCTCTACGGCCGCCCTTTCCAAGTAGTAAGCCACCACCACTCCCTGTGTTGGATGGCCAATTTAAAGAACCCCAGGGGACGTTTAGCTCGCTGGTGCCTCCGACTTCACGAGTTCGACCTAACGGTGATCTATAAGTCCGGACAGTAACACTCTGACGCTGACCGCCTTTCACGAGCGCCAGTCGCGCACGCCGACAATGAAGATGATGACGACACGGCCTTCCTCGGAGCGCTGGACGCTACCATCTTGTCTCAGCAACAGATGGAGGACGAGGAGTTGCGGCCCCTTTTAGACTTTTTACAAGGCCAGAATAGCAACCTTCCGAGGCCCTTCGCACGCGGGTTGAAGTTCTTCTGCTTGCGCAACAACATTCTTTACAAGCGAAACTTTGCTCCTTGCGGAAGGGACTACCTCCTAGTTGTCCCCGCGTGTCTTCAAACTGAAATACTACGGGCGTGCCACGACGACCCAGCGGCCGGCCACCTGGGTTACGCTCGGACGACGTCCAGGATAAAACAGAATTATTACTGGCCGAACCTTGCCGCCACCGTGAAGCATTAATTAATTACCTGAAATAGGTACTTAATACATTATTCGTTATTTATTGATTTGGTTAAAAGTCAAATTTATTCCTAGTGCTTTGGAGGAAAATTGCACAGACACACACAAAAGCACTTTCCCGAGTTCAGTACATACGGACGTGCCGTGAATGCCAACGACGCAAGACTCCGCAGGGCCGACCAGCTGGATTACTACAGCCGGTTCAAGTACCGAAAAGACCATTTGAACAGATAGGCATGGATTTCTTGGGACCCTTTCCGACCTCTCACGCAGGCAACAAGTGGATAATTGTCGCCACCGACTATTTAACGTGGTACGCAGAAACGAAAGCGCTTCAGCGCTGCACAGCGCTCTCCGTGGCCCAGTTTTTCATTGAAAACATCGTTCTGCGCCACGGTGCCCCGTCGATTCTTATTACAGATAGGGCAGCCGCGTTTAATGCCGACCTTGTACGCGCCATAACGAACCTCACAGGTACCTCCCACCGGCAATCAACTGCTTACCACCCGTAAACTAACGGCCTGACCGAGCGGTTGAACAAAACCCTTGCTGACATGCTGAGCATGTACGTTGATGTGGAACACAAATGCTGGGACGAAATTCTTCCTTATGTGACATTTGCTTATAATACCGCCCGGCAATAAACAACGCGCATGACACCGTTTGCACTTGTCCATGGACGCGAGGCAGAAACCATGCTTGATGCAATGCTGCCTCTCGATGACGGCGACGGCGACGAGGACGTCCAGAGTTTCATCCAGAAAGCCGAAGAAGCGCGGCAGCTAGCGTACCACCGAATCACAAAACAGCAGCTGCAGGATTCTCTCCAGTACAACAACCGCCACAGGCACGCCGCTTTCGAACCTGGCGACCGTGTATGGGTGTGGACCCCAATACGACGTCGAGGGCTGTCGGAGAAACTTCTAAAGCGTTACTTCGGTCCCTACCGTGTCCTTCAATAACTTAGCGACGTCACTTACACCGTGGTTCCCGAAGAATGCACTTCAACGAGACGGCGTCGCTTGCGCCCGGACGTAGTGCACGTAGTGTGCATAAAACCTTATTTTTCAAGGACATAACACACCCGTGCCGGTTGTCGGTATGTCCACACAAGCATCGGGACGATGCTTCCTTTGGAGGGGGGGGGGGGGGGTAAATGTCACGTGTTTCATAGGCGCCAAGAGATGACTGTGAGGACGAAGAAGTGGTTGAGTGCGCGTGCTTTCTCATCATTGTCATTCAGAGCTCTGGCGCTCGCGCTTGGAACCCTGTGCTCGAGCTATCCCACTAAAGAAGCTCCGGCTGCTTGTACTGACCCGGTCGTCTCCTTCAAGGACCCCGGCTCAGCATCTGCGTGTCTATAGTACGCGACAATATCACGAATCCATATGCACATGCTGTCAATCATCGTGTATCAGTTCTGTGTCCATGAGCATTTCAAAACTGTATATCATGAATCCATATGCACATGGTGTCAATCATCGTGTATCAGTTCTGTGTCCATGAGCATTTCAAAACTGTATATCATGAATCCATATGCACATGGTGTCAATCATCGTGTATCAGTTCTGTGTCCATGAGCATTTACAGCTGTATATCATGAATCCATATGCACATGGTGTCAATGATCGTGTATCAGTTCTGCGTCCATGAGCATTTACAACTGTATATCAAGAATCCGTGTGCACATTGTGTCAATCATCGTGTATCAGTCCTGTATCCATGCAGAATTTACAACTGTATTGCTGTTGTTGCCAGCTTCTCTGTCTTGTTTCGAAGCGATCCTAACGGAGTCTCCCGTAAGCAAATTACCACCAAGTGCGAGTGGACTACCTCCAAGGCACGCTCCCTGTTGCTACTTACCGCCGAAGTGTGTAATATTTACGAAACAGGAGGCCCGTAGGCAGAGCTCTTCGCCCACATATGCGTAAATTCACCTCGTATGTGCAAACATCCTAGACAACTTCCGCATTCTCCTGGGCTTGTGTTTTCGGTAATGTAAATAGCTGGATAGCTACTTAGTATCGGCGTAGCCAGTTTTTTTTTTGGTGGGGGGTATACCACACTGCTAAAAATATAAAAAACAGTCTCCACCCAAACTATATCTCATTCCCTTTTAGATAGGTTGTTTTCATTCTATCCTTGAATTTATAGATCAAGTGTGTAAAACGCATGAGTGTAAAAAGCCGAAAGGTGGTGGTGACACTCCACTTCTAAAAGTTCAAGGGGTGTTTGACACCCAAACGCCCCTCTTGCTAAGCCCCTCTACTTAGTAACATACCCTGCGTTCAAGATGACAAAAAATCACGCATCTCGACGAAGTGAATCATGACGATTGGGCGAAGAACTGCGGATCTTTATTCCGAAAATCCCCCATGACACTCCCCATTCGCGCATGTAAATCAGTTACAACGCGTGTGTGCTGTATATATACAATTCCAATCGAAACTAATCCAATACAGTTCAATTTAATCCAATTCATTTAAATTCATTGCAATCCAATTCAATCAATTACAATACAATCCAAATCAATCCATCCCGATGCTCCTCGCGAATGCGCACCACGGCTCTCATGGAGCCATGCAAAACTGGTCATACTTGAATATTCAGAGCGCAAACGACACGAGGACGAAGAAAGAAGACGAGAAATGCGCAAACTTGCAACTAACTTTATTATGAAGAAACGCGTTTTTATATACACCAAATAATCACACCAACTTGCACAATTTGCCACACGATAGTCTGGGGAACGTTTTGAGACTGATCATTGATTACACAGCAACACCTTGGCTTAAAAAATACGCTTCTTTTTCGGTGAACGTGAGGGAGGGCTTGCTCACACAATTATCACCGGCACGTGTGATCCCATGGGTCTCAATAATTTCGTGAGTACGTTGACTCCTGTGTTTGGCGATAACGCTGCTCTTGTCAAACAAAGGTATACAACGATGGTCGCGACAGTGGACGCCCAAATGTCCAGTTGTGCCGTTTCGCTCGTTATTGGCGTGTTCACGCAATCTTTGGTTGAGGCACCGCCCAGTCTGTCCAATATACTTTTTGCCACAATCCAATGGGATAACATAGACGACGCTCTCACTGCAATCAACGAACTTGACCTTGTATTTATTATCACATGCACGTCTGACACAGTTGCGATAACTTTTCTTGCATAAAGCGCTGAGTTTCTGCGGCGCTGAAAAGATCACGTTTACGTCAGAATTTTCCCCAATCTTTTTGAGACGGTGGGAAACACCGTGCTTGTACGGAATGACGGCATATTTCCTTTTGTTTTTTTTTTTCTTCTTGTTTCCGTACATCAAAGCCCTGCTTACAGTGCTTGAGTACGTCATGCGCAACTGCTGTCAACTGATGCTTCGGGAACCCTGCTTGTTCCAGTCGGTTTACTTGTACCCCCAGGCTGTCATTCATTTTGTGCGGACAGGATTTTTTGAGGCTATTTATAAAACATAACTTGGCGACACCTCGCTTTACCACCTTGGAGTGTCCTGACGAGAAAGGAAGCAGTGGCTTACATGCCCGTGGCTCGTATTGCCAACAGGTGCGGTTATCAGAGAACTGTAGTTTTAGGTGAAGGAATTTTATGGAATTATCTTCCAAAAGTTCATGGGGTAATCTTAGAGTACGCAAGTGTTGAGTGAAAGCAGTTAGTGTGGCAGAAAC
This sequence comes from Haemaphysalis longicornis, assembly GCF_048455015.1. Lineage (NCBI taxonomy): Eukaryota > Metazoa > Arthropoda > Arachnida > Ixodida > Ixodidae > Haemaphysalis > Haemaphysalis longicornis. Next base: position 27,462,752 of record NW_027526385.1, read on the forward strand.
ACTGGGTTGATAGGGAACGGCACCAATAAATACAACAAGGTAATCATCAACAAAGCGAAAAATCCTAACAATGTTCAGGCTTTGCTGCAACGGCGCCAGTATTCGGTCCAAACGGCCCAAGAATAAATCACTGAGAAGTGGGGCCACACACGACCCAATGCACACATCACTCGTTTGCAGATAGACGCTGTCATTCCAGTTACGGTATTACGCTATGTAGCCTAATACCGTAAGCATCGACAGGCAAATCTTTTTTGAGTGTTCGCTGTAGGATGTCCCAAAAGAACACCGCTCCCCAACAGTCCAAGAACACGTGCTCAATTGTTTCTGGCTTTCGACACAGAAAACAGTGCAGCCACCCGGCCAAAGTAAAATACTTACTGCGCAATAGTCTTATGTACTGACAGCCAAATGTAAACGTCTAAGCCCGGTTTATATGCTCATACTTGTCAACTTTGTTGGGCAAGAACAAGGCATTACGCAAATATAAGACAGGAAAATAGTACACAAAATTCCTTACAGTGTTCCTTTATTAAAAAATTCCTGGGTGCTTGGTTTTTCAATAGCAAATAATATTCTACATCTACTGCATAAAACCGGCGCTTCCTGGCGGCATATGAAAAATCACGCGGCAACAGCAACGAAAGGTTCCACTAGCTAGGTTTCACGTTCTGCTTGGAACGCACGTGGAGCACAGCCACGCGGTTCTATAAACCTTGCAGTCGGCTGCCTCCAATCAGGCGCGTTTCTGTCGTACTGCAGCGCTGGCATAAAGGAACCCCGCCTGTAGCAGTGGAACGCGGTAAATTCAAATCGCCTTGAGCAAACCTTTACTGTGTTTACTTTGGGATGAGCGCGACGGAACAGGAACAGCATGCGAGGTGAGCAGGAAAGCAAAGGGGGGCATTTATCGTCTTTTGACGACATTTGCAACGAAAGGAGCAGATACGCGGCCAATTTTTTTCTTGGTACGTTTTTGCTAACACCACCGGACCCTTTAAACCGCCCATCTCCCATACCATCTCCACCTCCCGGCATCCCAGCCTGAAATGTAGTGTGAAGCGAGTGCAGACCAAGCAGGTGCAAAAGATGGAATAGGGACGATGGTAGCGTAATGGTGATACTGAGAAAGAGCGCAAGCAGAGAGAAGCGGCAAATGTCGTTGGTGAAGCGAGCAAACCTGACTGCGCAGGCGTGTCAAAAACGAAAAGCAGGGTTGCCATGGTATGCGAGAGGCGTGTGAGAAACGCCTTGTGGAATTCTAAACCCGGAGAAAGGCGTGTACAGCCGCCCAGTTTTTTTCCAATATCACGGTAGCGTCGACGTTCGGTAGATCAGCGCCGCGTGATGGAGTGATACGGCAAACTCGGCGAGAGCAGCAGCATGTGCCGTAAGCTAAGGCCGCTGCTGCCGTCGTTTGCTAGGCTGTTCCAAGAGCAAACGGACGCGGACGCCGCCTACAGAATTCTCCCCTTTCCCCGTCTCTCACTCAACATGCGCCTGCTTTAGCGAGCAAGGCAAAGAGTGTTCCTGTGTGCCTGTCTTAGTTCGGATCGTGTATGGACTGATTTGATTGAATATGAGGTTTGACGCCCGAAGCTACACAGGCGATGAGGCGCGCCGTAATGGAGAGCTCCGGATAATTTTGGCCACTGGAGATCTTTACAGGAGCCATGAAGACAAAACACAAGTTTGGTTCATTCGAAAAATTGCTTCGTTAGAATCATACTGACACCAGTTTTAGCGTACTCGAGTATTCGCCCAAATAAGCTATATAATTAGGGAAATGGTAATGGCCATGCCACCCGCTAGCTCATTTCCCGCAACAGAACCTATGATGTCATATGAGCCCAGCTGTGCGATTGGCTGAAGCCAGCAATAGCAAACACAATTTAGGCAGAGCTTTTAAGCTTGCCGAACGAGCAATTAGCGCCTAAATGCAATGCATATCCACTTTACAGCCGTAAGAATGATGCGGAAACAACAAAAGTTACGAAAATACACATAAACATAGAAGTACCAATGCGCACTGCTGTAGGTACTAGGAGCACTATGCTTGTTTTAGCTGCACAGCAGTCCGACGCTTTGGAGTTGTCTTGTACGACGCTGGCCGATTTGCGTAAGCGACGTTGCCTTACGGGACCGTTTGTCAAGAATACCCCAAGTTTCACGAAGCGATTACTTTCTACCGCAACAAAAACAAGCCAGGTGTAAATACGGTAAAAAACAAAGCAACTGCGGAATGCTGAGTCTGCTAGCCCCACCTTGGAGATTTGACGACAAGCAGGCTGCAGAGCCGAATGGCGCAGTGGACGTTTGCTTGTATACCCGCCGTTAAGACTCCATTGTAGACGTCACCAAAACACACCATTTGGCGGGAGAATCAAAATTTAAACATAAATTGATTAATTTCAGTGAATACGGCATTATTTGCTGCCGCGCAAATGCTGGGGACGCTATCACACCCAGCTTTCCCGCTCAAAATTCTAATCTCGCAGGAACCTAGGAAAATTACTTCAGGAAAGTGATTTTTGGCACAAAGCAAGACTTCAACGGGAAGATAGAAACACAAGAACTTTTCAGGATTCTGAATAGTTTATGTGTAATTCGCGATCAAATTTTACTTCCCATGCATTTGTATGGGATAGTTTCCATGGCTCAGGAACCTAGCCGCAAAACGTGCAAGACTTGGAACTGTGCGCAAAGCAAGTTTTCACCCCGAATATTACCAGCGCGAAAGAAGTTTACATTACGCTAAATAACTACAGATTAATCGCTGTTGAACGGACTGCCATGAGCGGGAAAGCTGCACATGAAAACACGAAATCTTTCGAATAAAATAAACTTGTATTTTATCTTCCTGGCTACTTTAAAGGGACACTGAAGTGATATGTAAACATTGCGGGATTACTAGCGCAAATTGTAGTGCGGAGTCCCCAGGCCATGTTTCGACCATTCTGGGCGCGTTTACGCGATTTTATTTAGTAGAAAAATTAATTCGAAAATGCTGTCCTCCTCTCTTTACGCTCCCCCCTTTTCTGTGGCGTTTTCGTGTGACGTCGGGAGGAGCCGAGCTCGCAATTGGCTGCGCTACTGCCCGGCTCCCCGGCCGTCAGACAGTCAGTCGGCCCAGCGTTTCGTCCGCCGGCCGCCGACGGGTCGTCGCATTCGTTCGCTCAGTTGAAACGAAGCCAGGACACGTTTGTGAATGGAAGAATGTGCCTTTCTTTACTTGGTTAGTTTGTACACTGTATCTAGCTCCAAGTCAAGGTCGCTTCACACCAGCGCTGCACAAGCGCACATGCGACGCTTCGCTGACTGGTACGCCAGTAGGAAAATATAAGGCCTCTTGAAGGCGGGAGAAGAGTCAGCGAAGTCAATATAGGTACTAAGGAAATAAAATCAACTGATATTTTTACCGTACATCGTAAAACTAGGACGTGGGAAGCACTTTTTTGCGCTGGGCGAACAAGCACAGCGGTCAGCAGCATGACCACGCATCTGCGAACGCTTTTCCGTCTAAGAAATGCAATTGCTAGACGTGATATAATGTGGAAACTTGGGGGATGCTTACTGCACGAGCGCAACACAACAAATAGTCACCGAAGCTGCTTGAAACGCCAAAACTAAATAAAAGTGTAAACTGGTTATACAATATATACCTTATATTACCAAGGTCAGCAGAGCCCGCCCCGTGGCCGAATGGTCTAGAGCGCTGGGTATGTCGTTGTCGTTGCAAGTGTTTTGCAAGTCGCGAGTTCGAATCCCCGCGGGTGCGTGCTTTTTTTTTGTAAGTTAACTTTTTCGTTTTCCGCAGATGTTTTCTATACTGAGTTCACCTTTTTGGGGCCGCAACTTTCATTGCTCCACGAACTAGTTCACAGAACGCGCGCAGGCTGGCACTGGCGCGCTAGCGGGTTCTCGTTGGCGTGCTGTTGCCATAAGCACCGACTGCTTGCGGGCAGTGGGCACAGGCCAGAATCAACAGACCCTTGGCCTGGTGCGAACACGCTTTTTACGATACAGGCATGAGTGAGGCAAGCTCCAAATATGTGGGAAAAGCGCATGGCATTTGAGCGTCTGCGGGTACGCTGAGGGCGTTCATGCAGTGCGTAGGCCTCGGCTAGTGAATGCTACGATTCCAAGCCGTCCTGGGAGGCTTATCTTACGCATTTTACAGCCGACAACATGGCAGAAGCGCGGTACGATGATTACTGAGATATTGAGAATGCCCATCCAACAACGCCATCGGTTGTGTTTTACAGAACCGAAACCGAAACCGAAACTTGTTTCATTGCTAACCTTGGGCATTGTCCAATCACGGTGCTCCCCCTCCTCCCAACGTCACAGCTTTAGTTGGTGCCGCCGCCGCAAACCGCACATAGTAGTTTTTCTTCTTTCGCGCTGTGTAAAATAATTACCGATTTGTCAACCGGATAAACGATGAAAAGTGGGCTAATTTGAGCCAGTCTACGCAGTGCAAGCAAAAACGGGAGCTTGACAAATTCACTTCAGTGTCCCTTTAAGCACAAAGACATTTTGGCTTTTCGCCTCCATCAGAAAAGGGCCACTGCAGCCGCGAATTGAACCCGCGACCTTGGGCTCAGCAGCACCACGACTTAAGCGCTTATCCACTGCGCGGGCCCATGCGCGGACCACTAAGAGGCGGCGGAACTTTTGCCCCTTCTGTGTCTAAATTCCACCCTCTCAGTGGTTCGAGTGGGTCGACATTGGCGCCTTAAGTAAGAGCGGCGCTCTGCCCGCCCACGCCATGCTGTTCCTGTACCTTCGTTGTTCATCTCTCGCCATGCAGTAAAGCCAGTTAAGTTTTTCGCTCGGCTTTTTGTCAACAACACGGCAGTCCCTCTGCTCGCCGCTCGTACACCACGCTACCCCAGCTTGACGGGGGCTACGGAGATCGGTACGTAGACGCCACAGCCTGTGTAACACGCGCCACGTAAATGCCTCTATTCTCTTTCCCGCCCTCCTCTTCCACTCCCGTTTCACTCCTACAAAGATAGACATAGTGGAGGTTTCTTTAAGTCAAGTCAATATTGCCTGTTCCACTGTTCGCGCCACCTACAGGAACCTTTTGTTACTTTTAAAGTGTGAACACTCACACTAGAGGTCACCGCGAACGTTTTTTTTTGTATTTTGATGTGAAAAGAGTTTGTTCAAGAAGCATTTCAATTGCTATCGCCAAAATCAAGCAGCCATGTATTTCAATTATACATATAGAAGAACAAAGCAAATATCTCATCTATTGCCTTAAATGCACCAGATATTTTCTTTTTGCTGAACAACGGAGAAAAGTACGAACATTTCCATCACATTTGGCAGCTGACGGAGTACTAGCACGAAATTTTCGTGTTAGGTGTTTTCGCGGCTATGAGTGTCTAGCAGCCCAGTAATCTGAGTTGCGGGTTGGATGGTCAGTCACAGCTTAATAATTACTGACAGCTTCGTTTATTTGATTCAGTATCGGTTTCGATCAAACGAACACCGAGGGGTCACCATGACAGGGGATGCTCATGACATCACTGTTCCCGTACCACCACGGCCAGTCTGACCACGTTCTCGTGCCTCCTGGCAGGTCAGGATCGCACGCGTGCGGGGGCAGCTGGACGTAAGTCACAAAACTGAAACTTGATTCACAAGGCGAAGCAGCCCGCCAACACCAGCAGCGCGTTGACTGCGTCACGGCAGCCCGAACGGCCGCAGTTCTGGGCGAGGGGCCCAGTTCGTCCTGCTGATACTGATGCCAAAATGGTATGCGTTGTGAGCTTTCTTGTGCGAGCAGAGTATAAAATTGAATTAAGGGAAGCTTTTTGCATAGTTATCTCAACGATGAATTTTCGTGTCAGTACGCCTTTAAAAAATGTGTTTGCTATAAAACGTCCAGTTCAAGAATCGTTTTAACTTTCGGCCGAGTGGCTAAAGCAAGGAACAGGCTCACCGAGCGGCAAATATACGCACTAAAATGTCGGCATTTATGTAGCCCTAGAAAGGCTATCGTCTTTAAAATTGGCAACGTCAGGTTGTTATATTCGTCTATACTTTCTTTCTTTTTCTCGCAGGTTCACTGCTGGAACGAGGTGAACGGATGCAGTGTCGTCCTTCCAGCTACCAACATCACCGAGCACGTTCGCCACGATTGCCAACATCACGTGACCCACTGCCCCACGTGCACGTCGGCGGTCCTATGTCGAGACGTGTGTTCACACCTGAAGTCCCGATGTACAACACTTGTATTGCATGCTCGTTCTGAATCGCAAGACGGAGTAGATAACGAAAAGACGCTCTTGGTAGAGTTTGAAAAAAAAGTTGAACAGCGAGTACGCAAGCTAGATGATAAGCTTGCTCAGCTCTCCTTGCAGTGTGGCTCGCAGAACGACAAACTAGTAGTTCAAGTTTGCCACAACATTAACAATTTGAAGGAAGCACTGACAGAACAGTTTGGGAGAGCCACGGCTCAAACAGTCCGCCGTTTGGATCAGATTGAAGAACGTATACGTGAACTGATACTAAGCATACTCAGCTCACTTTTAACAGTGGCTCTCTGAGTGAGAAACTCGCTGAACTTTTCCAGAACATTATTTATCTGAAGAAAGCAGTAACGGAAGAAATTGGGACAGCCTTTGACCGCAACGCATCTACGATAAAAACACTTTACGCTGAACAAAGGGAGTCCTTGAAAACCGCCCTAACAACAGCCCCAGTATCGACAGAGGTTCCAAATCATGCAAAAACGCATCAGTGGGTTCTGACAGGATATGTGGCACTCAAAGAAAAAGCACTGAAAGGTGGTTGGTCTTTTAGCATGAGCGACAAGGTATATCTACAAGGCTACCTAATGTCTTGGGGATTCCAATTTACACAAGACGGAGACAGCGTCAGTCTTTTGATGTCCATTCAACTGCACGAGGGTAAAGAGGACGGTTTTCTTGAGTGGCCATTCACAAAAGAAGTGAAGCTTACCGTCATTCACCCCTTGACACTACAAGAGCGGCTGCTTCGGGACAGGGGATCTGCGTCTGAGGCTGATAAGAGGTTTTTCTCTAGACCAATAGAGGGCACCAATGCACGCGGATATTTTCCTCATAGCAAGATTAAGTCAAGCGACATAGAACGCGATGGTTAGGTTAAGGGAGATCAACTGCTACTAAGGTTCGAGGTGCTCGTGTGATGTTTTGTTTTAAATAGATACAGTTCCTTATCAAATTTTGCCTGGACGGGACAGTTCGTGCATACAAGACAATTTTAGAAACATTTAAAACGACAGTTTTACAAGCATACCTTTCCATAAATTGTATAGTACAAACACCGATCTGCGCAAATAAAACGCACCAAACGAAGAGGTGGTTCTCATTTCGAGTAAAGGTACTTCAAACAAACTTGCTCAAAATAAAGTTCCTAGCAATGATTTTCTCTCTCCGGTGTGATTTGTTACGCAAGGAAACAAAAAACTTCGAAATCAGAACGAAGAAAACACACACAAGTTAAACGGCGGCTTGCATGTGCACTTATAAAATAAGCAAACATCAAGGCCTTGTATTGGTCTTGCAGGCTGGGACGAATCTGGACGACGAAACTAGGGTTTTGTTGTAAATACCCTTTGAAGGCCGAGGGTATCTTGTGGGCTAGGAAAGCGATGAAATTTCTGTTTGTCTGTGCTTATACTGCTGGCAATATTCTCGCAAGCAAACAAAAACCCGCGCTACGTAGATTTTAAGCAATTGTATGTCAAAGCGCAGCACCATTTGTCTTGGGATGATTACTGCGAGTAACCCATGCGCATGTCCTCGTGCGTGTATGTTACATTTCTTATGAAAACAGCTGCTATGACCCATTCAAATATGCAAAGGGAGCATTAGAGTGATTGAATGAATGCCAGGTAAGCTCATAGGCTGGCCCATAAAATGCGATAGAAACCCAAAATTGCTCCCCCGCAAAAGCAAAAAAAAAAAATCCCCTAAATGTCGTGCTGTCACAGTACCCGGAAGCGCAGAATGCGTTGATCACTGTTAACCTGCCCGGACCGTGGTTGACACAAACACTGGTTAACCGTTCGGAGTAGCGTACTAAGCTGCGACACTGCCATGTATCACTTTCAGGTAAGCCATCTGCACTGCTGCTGCTTTTTTTTCACAATAAATCTGTTAGTGCTTCTAAAAGTGACAGGATGAGTTGTACCGCCGCTAAACAACCCGGAAAGTTAAAATTAATAGAGAATACGGTGCGTACCTCTATGGTGAAGAATATGATGAAGTCCGGTGAAGGTACCACACGTAGTGAGTCGCTTCCCTGCTTTGCGAGAAATTGTTAAATGCATGTGTTCGGTCTCAACGGGTGTTATAGATAAAGCGCAGAGTTAAACTGCATTATACCGGAGAGCGGGAATGTTCAGGATGTGTGGAGCATACAGTCGGTGACGTCGAAGCGTGGTTTCAAGTGCGTAGTATGCATCCTTTCTTCTGCACTGGACGCAATAAATTATGCACGTAATTGATATCTGCAGATAATAGCGATGGAGTGAGACTTGTTGCATGTAGAGGGTGTAGACTTTGCCTGGACTTTTAACTTTATGATAAAAAATAGCTAATGTGTGTCTTCACCCTAATAATTGCTGCTATAACAAGGAAGCGCAATCTAGTAATAATAGTTCCTTTATTTTTCATCAAGAAGATGAGGGAGAAAAGGCCGATAAGCACTGCAAAACCTACAACTTGAACGATGCTGATAAGCAACTTGACTAGCTCCCCCCAGAAGTACACTTTGGCGAGTTTACAGCAAGCTGTGGTGCACATAATAGAAATAAAAAAGATATTGGTACATCGATAAAACAAAACAGGCTTATCAACAGGGTAAACAGCAAAAGATGAAAAACAGCCGTATCAGCAACAATACAACGCATTTTCGTTTAAAATAATTAATAAGAACACATTTCAGTAACTATGATAACTAAAAAAGAAAAAAAAGCATTTGACACAATCAATCATAACATTCTTTTTAATAAACCAGAAGCTATTGGGATAACTGTACCACCATTACTGCTACTGCAGAGCTACCTCTGTAACCGTAAACAAAAGGTATTAGTTTCTAATGTATATTCCATATCAAAAACAACTAACATTGGTGTTCCTCAAGGTTCGATTCTTGGGCCACTCCTGTTCCTATATACATCAATGATTTACCTACTTGCCTTTCTTCTTCTACATGCATACTATATGCAGACGACACCACAATTTTTAACTCCGCCAATAGCATTACATCTTTAACTGAGAAATTAAACTTTGATATGGCCAGGTTGGTGTGTTGCTACTACTATGTGCGTTTTATTGGCGCAAGGGCGTGTGAGGCCAAAGAGCGCCAAGACAAGGTTTGTTCACGTTTATTGCTAAAATACCATGGCGATGATGGTGATGTACTTGATAAAAAATAGTGTATAGATGGGTGTAAAGGGCCCTTACTCTAAAAGGGGAGGATGATTAAGATGAGAGGAAACAATGATGATGTTTAAGTGTGACAGTGCTGGGGGCATCATACCATGACCCTAGCTCCAGCGATGGCAGTGACGTCCCTGAAACCTGTTATGAAAACGCTCCGAACCACCCTCACTGTCATCGGGTGGCCCTGATGTCACACATGGTATGAGATGAGTGCTAAAAATCCAATGTCAGCGAGGTAGGCTAAAAGGCGTTCACTTCTGATCGGGGGTTGATCGGATAAAAACAAAGATGGGTGTAAGGGTATCGTGTAGGTGTATAGTTCTGGGAAGTGTCATTTCCTTGCTTCATGGTATGCCAAACATTCAGTCAATACGTGGAGAACTGTAAGTCGTCGTCCGCACTTCTCACAAGCAGGTGGTGCTGTTCCGTTTAAAAGGTATGAGTGAGTAGCATGTGTGTGACCTATCCTTAATCTACATATTGATATTTCTGTGAACCTGTTGTCGTTTGTCTGTGTTGTATTTCCCTATTTGTGGTTTTATAATGTGTAGTTTGTTTTCGATTTGTGTGTCCCACTGTAACTGCCAGCGCCTCCGAATCCTACTCCGAACTGATTGCTTCATGTCTAGGTAGGGAACATGTGGAATATCTACAACACTGCGGAGAGCCGCCACAGCGGCATTCTGGTCAGCAATTTCATTGCCCGAAATGCCGCCGTGCCCAGGTACCCAGCAAACTATTACAGTGAGTTTTAAAGCGTAGGCAGCCATTATGGACTTTATAAGTCGATTTGAAATGAAGTTCTTCGTTGGTTTTCCTGAATGAAGAGCTAGTACTACGCTTAGGGAGTCTGTAAAAATAATGGAACTGTGTATTCTGCTTTGTGTAATGTGTTCCACAGTTGTTAAAATGCCGTGCGCCTCTGCTGTGAAAATACTGGTACTTTTGTTCATTGTCTTTGTGATAGCAAAGTTTGGGCCATGTGCAGCGCATGACACAGAATTAGCAGACTTGGAGGCATCTGTGTAAAACGTTGTGTAGGGATATTTATGCCGTAGGTGTAGGAAATGCTGTAAGACGAGTTCTCTTGGTGCAGTTTTTTTTTTTTTTGTTAATGGCTCGAAAAGATAAATCACAAGAAACCGGGGACATTTCCCTAGGAGCGACAAGGTCTCTGATCGAAGTTCTGTAAGTCTCGGTAAGAGAAATCCCAAGCTCATCAGCTTCCACTTTCACTCTCAACGAGAAGGGCAGAGATATAGACGGCCGACTGAGAAACAAGTGCATGGCAGAGCTGTCGTGGATAATAAGTGAGGAAGGATGATTTTTTTATAGATGTTGTCTTCACAGCATACAATAGGTCTGTGTATAAGCGCTGGTCTTCCAGGCACCACTGATCACATTCCACGTATAGGCTTTGCGCAGGACTTGTTCGGAAGGCTCCAGACGAAAGGCGAAGCCCCAGGTGCAGAACAGGGTCAAGCATTTTTAAAGCGGTTTTCGAAGCTGACCCGTATACTACGCTCCCATAGTCCAACCGCGACTTCACGAAACTGTTGTAGAGACGTAGCAGGCACAGCTTATCTGCGCCGTAGGAGTGGTGGGATAGGACTTTTAGGATATTCATCGCCTCTATACATTTTATTTTGAGTAGCATTATATGAGGAATAAATGACAGCTTTTCATCTAGCAGAATGCCTAAAAACTTGTGCTCCTTTTTCACAGGCACACCTACTCCATTGAGCAGGACGGTGGGCTGAGGGTGAATACCACGCCTCTTCGAAAACAGGATGCATGTGCTCTTTTGAGGATTTAGCTTAAAGCCATTTTCTTCTGTCCACTTTACAAGCCTGTTTGTGGCAAGTTGTACCTGCCGCTCACAAATAGATAGATTACAGGACCGGAAACTGATGTGAACATCATCCACATAAATGGAGTAAGAAATTGTACGGGGCAGAGCTTTTCCGAGGGTGTTCATTTTAACTATGAAAAGTGTGCAACTCAGTACTCCACCCTGAGGAACGCCATTTTCTTGCATATACAGCGCAGATACTGCAGCCCCGACCCTCACTCTGAATGTTCGTTCAGACAAATAGCTTTGAATGGCATTAAGCATATTTCCACAAATACCAAAACATTTTAGGTCCCGCAGGATGTCGTAGCGCCAAGCAGTGTCATATGCTTTTTCTAGATCAAAAAATATAGACATACAATACTGTTTGTTCACAAAGGCATTTTTCACGTAGGATTCAAAAGCGACAAGTTGGTCCATTGTTGACCTGCCCGACCGAAACCCTGCCTGGCAGCTGTCGAGAATACCATTGTATTCCAGGGAGTATAGTAACCTTCTGTTAATCATTTTTTCGAACAGCTTACACAAGCAGCTGGTCAAGGCAATGGGGCGATAACTTGAAACGCAGGAGGGATCCTTTCCCTGTTTAAGCAATGGCACAATCACAGCCTGTTTCCATGTCTTAGGAAAGTGCCCGACCCGCCATATCTTGTTAAACAAAAAGAGGAGAGTATGAATTGTGTCTGTGTGAAGGTGTTTGATCATGGTGTACGTAATGTTATCAGCACCTGGCGCAGAAGGCTTGCAACCGGCCAACGCAGTCATGAGCTCGTGAAGAGAGAATGGACAGTTATAGGAGTCATTCGATTGTTTGTGGTCACGTATGGACTTCTGCTCAGCCGACTTTTTGTAGTGCATAAATGTGCTTGTGTAATGTGAGGAGCTTGAGATGTGTTCAAAGTGTTGCGCCAGCGCATTTGCCTGGTCCTCTAAGGTGTCACCAGTGGTGTTAACAAGGGGTAAGTTATATGTCCTTTGTCCATTTAGTTTTCTTATCCTATTCCAAACCTTTCGCGTATCTGTGAAGGAATTTATGGAGCTTCATTTAAGAAGGACCTCCAGCTATTGCTTTTGGCCTGGCGCCGAATGCGCCTTCCCATGGCTTTGGCGCGCTTGAATGCTACAAGGTTGTCTGCAGTTGGATATCTGCGAAGAATGCCCCACGCCTTGTTCTGTGCCTGGCGCGCTTGTCGACATTCTTCATTCCACCAGGGTCGCTTTAGGCTACTTTTGCTACCAGAAGTCTGGGGAATGAATTTCTCTGCAGCATCAAGAATATGGGCTGTGACAAGGCTACACGCTTCATCAATACCCAAGTGTTCTATGGAGGTGTGTGAGAGTTGAGATTTCTGCTTACATTTCTCCCAGTCTGCAGCGCTTTCTTTAAACCTTTTATTTGAGGTAGCAGGGTAGGGGTCTTTGTCTAGGCACTTCAAGATTACTGGGAAGTGGTCACTCCTTAACGGGTTTTTGTCCACCTGCCACTCAATGAGTGGGAGAAGAACCGCAGAACCTATTGCCAAGTCTATGTGTGAGTACGTGTTATGTGTGGTGTTATAGTATGTTGGTTGTTTGTTGTTAAACAGACACGCACCAGACGATACCAAGAACTGTTCAATTAAACGGCCGCGGGCATCGGTTCTCCCAGAGCCCCAGAGTTTGTTGCGTGCATTTAAATCTCCGACTAGGATGAAGGGTTCCGGAAGCTCGTCCACCAGGGACTCGAATTCTGAGGTAGACAGAAGATAATCTGGGGAAATGTATAAAGAGCATATGGTAATCAGCCGACCGAAAATGATAACGCGGACAGCAACCGCCTCAAGGCTGGTGAGCAGTCTAACGGACTGGGAGGGGATCGATTTTCGGGTCACAGTGGCAACCCCGCCAGATGAATGAGCAAAGACATCTCTATCTTTCCTAAAGACAGTGTATTGCCTCAGAAAGTTACTTTGCTTGTGATTGAGGTGTGTCTCTTGGAGGCAAACAATACTAGATTGATGTTTATAAAGGGGTTCATATACATCATCTAAGTTTTTTATGAGACCCCTACAGTTCCATTGAACTATGTTCTCAACAGCAATTATGCGTCAAAAATAATAAATCGAAGGTTTTTTTTTCCAGATCAGTGAGTCTTGTTTAGGGCCTGTGATGCGAGGAGCTGGTTTTTTCCCACGGCCAAGAGTGCTGCGGCGCTCATTTCGTTCCTGAGGTGCAGGTTCAAATGCCAAAGTGTCCATATCCTCATCTGACACTTCAGGTGTCATCGAATTGGTACCCTTCCGTCGAAAACCTCGAGGAATGGTCCCTGAGGTGGCCTCAGCCTTCTCAGTCGGAGCCTGCGGTGCAGGAGGGGACGGGGTCTGTGTGGAGCCCCGACAGTTCGTGCTCTCAACGCCCTCGAGTGTTATGGGGGCGAACGGAGCTGGACTGGAAGCAGAACCAGTCCCAACAGCGTCCGTCGCCACGTCTTCCACGGGCTCCGCAGGGGTAGAGTTGGGGCGCTGGGCTGTGAGTGGCAGCCCGGCAGGATCAGGAACCACCAGGGACTCTGCTGTGGAGGCAGGAGGAGCTGGTGGCCGCTCAGAAGGGGTTAACGACAGCGACACATCAGCTAGGCTGCACTGTGTCGCTGTACTAACGAGACGTCGCCCCAACCCCCGGCGGGCGGCGTCTGCATAGGATGTGGCCGAAAACAACTTGTGCTTCTGGCGTGCCTCGGGGAAAGTTATGTTTTCAGTCACTTTGATATGAATGATCTCCTTTTCTTTCTTGAAAGATGGGCAAGATCGTGAGTATGCAGCATGTGCGCCACTGCAGTTCGGACATTTCAGAATTGTGTTTCGGCATTCTTCAGAGGTGTGATCATTTTTGCCGCATTTAGGACAGGTGAGCTTGCCACGGCAGGCTAGTGTTCCATGGCCGTAATGCTGACACTTGAAGCATCGCCTCGGGTTAGGTATGTAAGCGCGAACACGACAGCTAATAAAAGCTGCCTTCACTGTCTCGGGCAGGGTAGAGCTGGCGAAAGTAAGAATGATGTGTCGCGTCTTGATGTCTGCCCCGTCTCTTCTCATTACAATTCTACGACCACCAACAACACCTTGGTCTCGCATTCCCTCAAGGAGATCAGCGTCTGTCTCATGCAGTAGTTCTTTGTCAGAAATGACACCTTGGACAGTGTTTAGAGTGCGATGCGCCGTGACGGTGACAGCCAAGTTGGCAATTTTTTCTTGCTTCAGAAGGTTGTCGCTTTGGTTTTTTCGCATTACCTCAACAAGTAGGTCTCCGGAGGGCATCTTTTTGGCATTGTAATCTTTCCCAACAATGTTCTCAATGCACTTGGTAATGAAGAACAGTGACAGGTCAGTGATTGGTGATTTGTCGTCGGTTGAGTGTACTACAAGGTACTTACTGAATGTTGCCTGGGATGGTTCGATTCTCAGTGCTTCGGTGCGACCCCGTTTAGGAGGCCGATCGGGTTTTCTGAACGGAGTAGGAAATGTAGCCATAAAACTTCGAGTGAATTCGGTGGCAAGGCCGGTCGCCCACCACCGAGCCCAACAAGGGAACGTGACTGTGCAGCACACGTTAACCGTACCTTGCCACTATAACCTTATGCTTGGACTCAAGGCTGACATCTTTGCACAAGGTTAACCCTCGCCACCTGGAAAAATGTAGAACAAGGAAGGAAGGAGATGACAGGACAGAGTTAAGAAAGAGGATAGGAAAGAGAAAGAATAAAGAGGAGGACAGGAAAAGGCAACTGGCTGATTCCCCCCAGGGCGGGTCAGACCGGGGGCACCGTCTGTGAGAAGCAGGGGCCAAAGTGGTGTGTTGCCGCTGTCAGGGGGCCATGAAGGTCCAAAACAACCCTGGCGTTGGCTCAACCACCAGGATGCCCTTTTCCTCAGACACGGCAAAGCCACGCACAGCCGGGGCGCGGGTGGGTCCAACCCACATGTGCTCGGGTCCGTGGTGTTGCAAGACACCAAGTGCCTACGGCAGTAGGCACCCCTGCGGAGCTCGGGACCGTGGTGGCGCTACTCACCACAACACCTTGAGTACACAAGGTGCCCCCTGCGGGGGGTTGGTGTGTTGGTTTACGAAAAATATGTTACAGATAAACGCATCTAAAACAAAATTTGTCGTCCTCACTTCACCCCATAAATCTTTAACTTGTGCTCCCCCCATCAAAATTGCTGAGAACAACATCCCTGTAAGCGATTCCTCTCGGTTTCTCGGTGTCGAACTTGACTGTAACCTAAAATACCATCAACACATTGCACTCATCAGAAAAAAATGACCTACGGCATAAGAATAATAATTAAAGCTCGCCCTTATTTCGATCAGGCAACACTAAGGTCATTATATTTTTCCTTCGTTCATTCGTACATTTCTTACTGCATAGTTTCATGGGGTAGCATACAGCACTCACCTCACGTCAATTCAGACAATCCAAAACCAAGCAATAGGAATTCTCACATCTAGCCCATTTCGCAGTAACGCTAGGTCATTGCTTCATGAGAATAACATATTAACGGTTAAGGAACTTATCAAATTTAATCTCGGTATATATATGTATAAGGCAATAAACAACAACCTTCCACACTTATCACCTTCAATATCTTTGCTTACAAACACTAATGTCACGAGGTTTGCCCTCAACAATAATTTCATCTTACCCAAAGTTCGTACTAACTACGGCAAGCAGACCGTTTATTCTTCTGGGATCGCATTTTGGAATACCTTACCCCTAGATATTAAAACATCACGTACACTGAATGAAATGAAAAACAAGCTAAAAAATATACAATGTTCAATGACTAGCCAGTTTTTGTCCTTCCACTTAATTTTGTGTTTTGCTCTTATGCACTTATTTATTGTTTGTTTTCATAAAGTGTATTACCTTGATAACTTTTCCATGATATTTCATACGTGTATCTCTGTCTTATTTGCTTGTACCCATTGTTACTGATGTTCTCTTTTTCTCTGTCTATCTGCTGCGTTTATTAAACTTTTTTTTCTCTTTTACATTGCACAGGAGGTCCCCTTACAGTCTTCGACTATGGGACCTCCTTCTGTATATTTTGCCCATGTTATGTATTTTTTGTAATAATAAACCGACTGATTGATTGATTGATTAAACAGAATCAAGGGGTGAACTTCCACAGGTGAAAACAAAGTAACATGCCTTTGGTTGTGAAGCGACCAACTAATTATGTTTGAAGGGCAACGCACATGGTATCAAAACGTATCAGAAAATTAGTGAAGGTTAATCTTTGAAGGCTAATAAAACAAAAAACTTTCAGAAATTTGAGAAAAAGGTACGCAGTTCTTTTGTGGACGATCTTTCCGGTGGAATGTTTTTGCTGCTGCATATGCTTAATAGCTCCTGCATATGTTTAATAGCTCTAGAAGTTAGTGTCTTAACATTTGTGTCCCGCAATTGGTTCGAAGTCTCTGGATAACGAACTCTGGATAAAGTATCTGGATAACGAACTGAATATTTCGGAATTCGCCTTTCTAAGCAGGCTAATTGAACGAGGAAATGGCCGTTATTCTTTGTTTCTTATTTGTATGCTATGGGGAGGCGTTAAGAATGCAGACAGAGTATTTGTAAAATATGATGCTTACAAAAAAGCGGTGCTGAGAGATGATCAAAAGCCACGTTATATATGTGGCTCAACATTTTTTTCTCAAGGCAGTGTAGTATTCGTAAATTCTACCAACTTGCATACTATCCTGCAAGTTAACGTGTTTCACCAAAAAATATACAGGGAATGTCATCAATGTCTTTGTTGTGAGGGTGCAGTGGCAATCACGTGGGTTAATCGCGTGGGTTAATCACGTGACAGTCACGTGGACTTCAAAAAGTAGCCATAGAAATAGTCGCAATCGTTACACACGTGCTTTACAGAGTGCTGGATAAGGCGCCGGGTTTCAACTGGCATGGTATTGCAGCAATGCTGTGTGTAATGCACGCGCAAAGTTAAAGGTGTGTGCCAAATTCCCGGCTTCGGCGACAATTTGAAATGCGAAAGTATTAATGGGGCATGCAACCTTTGTAAGCATGTTTTATTTGTGTCCTGGCGTAACTTAATGTGGCTTTTAGGTTTTATGCCAAGGGGAAGCTGAGGAGAGGTGATGTGTGGCAAAGCTGGAATAAAGCGGGTAAACTAATGCTTCATTTTTTCAGTTGCAGTGTTGTAGGGAAGATGCTAAGGAGTGATGCCAAGGAAAAGTGCCAACTTTGCAAGTTTGTAGGGTACTTCAGGCCTTCTAGAGGTTGTAACAAGATTTCGCACTAAAATCTTAGCTTAAAGTTGTCTTGCGAATTTCCAACATTTCGCAAGTCCATACCGACTTTTAGGGCGCAGTCCATTGGTGGCCGTCTCTGTGCTGAGCCACGTCATCGTCATAACCGAGTGAACGATGGAAAGACCGAAGTGAAAGAAAGCGAAGGAGCAGAGTGTCGCGAAATTGTGAGGAGTGCCGTTCACGGTGGCGGCGCGAGCCCTCTCAGAAAGTGTTCGGGGGGGGGGGGGGGGGGGGGGGAGCAGTATGCTGTGCCCGCACGAGATGCTCGTCGGCGTGACGCTGGAGAAAACTTGAGGGGGGTGTGTGGGTGACGATGGTGTGCGTTCCCTGCCTAAGACACGGATCGCGATTCCTTCCCGAAGCGCACTTCGCGCCGCCGACGCAGAGGTTCATCTCTGGCGTCGAGAGAACCCGCCAGTAAGTGTTGCCTCAGTGCAATGCTACTGCACCCAAATATTAGGGAGTATCGCAATCGCCAGCCCATTTTTTTTCTTTTTTTATTTTTTATCGGGTTTTATGTTTTCTCATTATTTACATTTACATTATTATAGCAAATTTCCCGCAGTGCTCCAAAAAAGCATGTTTGTGCTAATACAAGGCGTTACATGATTGGTGCTTTTGCAAGGTTTTTCCCTCTTTCTCTTTGGTTTTTTCTAGATTTTAAAATATTTTTGTCTTAGTCGTCTGATGGTAGCGCATGAAGAAAATTGTGGGCTTCACCGCTACAAACAAATGCATTGCGGTAAATTCATTTTTTAGTGCAGTGTCAGGGGTCCTATGAAAAGATGAGGGCACCACGGCCCTATATTTAATGGTATTTTCGTATGGGGCAAACGCGGCACCGAGCAAGCGACACAGCAAATTTCGAATGCAGTATGTATTACCGGGCATACATTTAAATTACATTGTAAAGGCACACTCTCACTCCTGCGTTAACTTGCCGACTGGAACCGCAGATGTTCGATTTGGAATATTCCCTTAGAGCGTGCACTTCATGCCAAGGTGTACCTGTCGGAGCCGTAGCCATGCCTTCAAGATTAACCAGTTATTTTCTTGCATCCAGGAAACCACTTCTACTTGCCGATGAATCTCGAACTCAATGGGGGGCCCTTCAAGACTACCCTTAAAGAAATAAATATCACGACCGGGAATTCCCGGTGAAGTTATGGTCGCAGTGGCTACACTGGTGCTAAAGAATAAAACTTGTATACCAAAGCTGTGACAAAAAGAGCTTAAATTTTTAAATGGCACCTTCTACTGATACACAGTCAATTGATGTTTCAAGCTGCAACAGCGGTAGTGGCCGTCACGTATCAAAACCTCTCACCCATTCTGAAAACACCAGGAGCATTCGATAAATGATCGAGTCCTGCAGCGCGGACTTCTCTTTAAGACTTGCTTCGTGAGAATTACGGTGGGCTGGTGAATTGCAAAGCAACCTTTGCACGGCGTCTTGGGTGGCGACGCACGGACGTGGCTGAAAAAAGTTTGCACCATTTGATTATATTTTTGTCGTTTTATCAATTTATCAATTTATCAGTTTTATCAATTTTTGTTGTTTTAACAATTTATCAAATTTAGCAATAATGAACACTATACTAGAAAGCGAACCACGTAGGGCTTTCGCATACCAATATTATCACGAAAATATGTAATAAATAGTTCGAGGATATTTTTTACAAGGTTCCACCGGTGTAAATTAGGCTGCGTAAGAATATTCAACGCGAACAATTGTCTCGCCTGGTGAGGATTTTCGAATTCATGGCGTTGATTCTAGTGTCGCGTGAATGCTGGGGTTAAAAAAAGACGCAGGCCCATAAATGATGCAAGCTGGGTCAATCGAGACAAGAGTCAAAGTAGGGAATGCATGCAAGGTCCCCTGCATAGCCCATAGGGTATGCCATGTGCAGTTCCAACAAGTAGGTGCTGCCGCCGACTTCCACGACGACAAAATAACCAGGAAGACTCTCGCGGCCCCGCATTCGTAGCACACAAAAATGCAGAAAAACATTCTCAGATTGCTCCTATCTAATACTTTCCGCATTCTATCCGACTGCACGTACTGTGTGCCACCCAGTACGACCCACAACAAACAAGGCGCACTTCCTGATACCACCTGGTAGTGCAAGGGCAATCAAGCTGTGGACTTCCTCCCGATCCCCCACCCTCAAGCAGTGTGAGATAATGCTGTTGTGCTCGCACCTTCCCCTCCCCCCCACGCTCTTCTGGTGGACAGAACTCTGCTGGAGAAGATAGTACATGAACTCCGAAACTGAAGCGCCACCACCGCCGGACACCTCGCTTATTAAAATGTATTCCTCGTCGTTATCGTCGTTTATATGTCAGTGTCACAAGAAATATAGTGACCATGGTCGGGAACCTAAACCACCATTCCATCAGTATAGAAAAATCACCATCATCATCATTATCATCCTGGTTGTGTCAACTGAAGGACGAAAGCCTCTCCCCAAAGTCGCTGTAGCCATTTTGCCTGAGCGTCGGGAAGCCAGACAATTCGGAGTAAGCAGCGCAGACTACAAGAACAAGAGACCACATTTTGGCTGGAAGTAGAGGTGCAACACGGCATGCGCAAAAATGAACCAGCGTACCTGTTTACTCTATCAGCTTGAACGACATCAAGATGTGCTGGGGCACAACAACTGGCACATCGATGCGGGGAACAGTCACGGATGATCCGTGAAAGTGCATAATAGGCACGTCCGGGAGTACACAGTCGAAGACACGCCCAAGTGCACATTGTTCATTCGTAGCTTGGGTGCGTTCGAATTGAAGATGCACGCCAAACCTGCTGGAGACCAAGCCGGAGTTTTCCCGGAAACTGCCCAAGGACCTCACCAGCCTGCGCTCGGACATTTTGTTGTATATCGCTGCAGACTTGACCTGCGCAAACAAGGGCACGCACGCGTAAAACCCCTAAATGAACAAGTCCGGCACAAGTCTTATGTGAATGACTTTGCAGTGCTCTTTTAAGAAATACAGGTGGAGTGCTGTTCTTAATGCATTACATCGGGGGTGTTTTGGAGAAGCCAAAAAAACCAGAGCCTTTCCAGCCTGTGAATAGGGAAGTCCAGTAAATCTGGAGCTCTGGTTGGATTTTCTGTAGTGGGTAGTGTTCCAACCCCTATGTCATACGCTTAGGAACCGCTCATTTGGTGAGCAGAGGCAACGTCGTGGTATTATAGCGCACCTACTCCCCTCACAACGTGGCCTCTAGAGCGCCGCCGATGTGGTCGCGTAAGAGCTCGAGGCATTGTGTAATGTCAGGGGGGATCTCCACGCGTCGCGAGGAACAACATGATTCGGGAAAGAGGCGATGGCTCTGGATGGGAGGATAAACGTGCGTGGGGGTGTCGCCATTTTCCCCCCGTAGAACGCCTTGCTTCAGTGTGCAACACGCACGTGGGAAAGCCAGCTTTCAAACACCAAGCCTACATGATCTCCTTACAGTCGGCTTCACCTCTCAACACAAATGCATTGCTGGAAAGACATTTTTCTTGAGACATCAAAAGCCGCCACGTCAAAATGTGGACGCCCTAATGCCCTTCTTTATTTCTGTCAATTTTTTATGGGCTGACCGTCGCATGCTGTTGCGCCGGTGGCGGGATACCTTGACGGCTCGGTAAGGACGAAACTAAAGTAAGGAAACCCAGACGAATAGCGCTGGGCTTTACTGAAATTTTCTGATCGGTAGGTATGTTGTACTCCGCTCTACTGCCCACCGGTACAGTACGCTTTGATTTGAGTAGAGCAGGTTTAACCTCCGTTATAAGATGGTCATTTATCTTGCTTGGCGGCGTGCTCTCCTCTAGGAGACGATTCTTTATTATTCAGTTGGTAAGAATGCAGGTAAGGACAGCCGCCGTTTCATCTGTTGAAGAAAATGCGCCGCGAAATTCTATATTCGTTAATGTAATTGCGCTTAGCAACAATCCTTTTTGAAGCAAGAATCTTCAGGTGCTAATATACTGTTGGAAAAGCTTTATTTTATTGATGGGTTTACATTTAATGATAAATCGTTCCAAACAGTTACACAAGTACTATTAGGAGTAGCTGACGGAACACACGGTGACCTATGGACGAACAATAATTGCACGTGCTATCAAGACCCCAATTTACAACACAATGACTATCCTATAGTCATGTACCAAATAGAACTAGAGAAGTTTTCTTGAAGTTTGGTTGCTTTTTTACCGTCCAAATTTAAGGTTTTCGTTTAACTTAGGCTAATTTTATAGTCACGACAATCAGGTCCCATTGGCCTCCCTTAGGGAGGATTCGTATGGCGTGGCGAGCCACACATAAATATCGCACAAAGACTCTATTGGAATGTTTGAGCCTATTGCACAAGGATGTCGTACGACATTCATATTAGCCTTTCGGCATTCTTTGCAGCTTTGGAACGGCACATGAGTTGTTTATCCTGCGGCAATGTGTGACATGCGAATGTATGCACTGTGAGCAGTAAAGAGCCAGGCGTTTTTATACGAAAAGCAGTTTTTTAAACCTTTCAGTTTTCTGTACTGATGGGATTCATTAGGGAGTGAAGGTGGTAGCTTCTCATATACGCAAATAACGATCCGCGTGGTGCGGTAGCCGCTCAAGTGTCGTAACGCTTAAATAAAAATGTAACAGGTACAACAGTGGCAGATTCTAAAAATTCAGGACGCCCTAGCCACCGCGGTCACCCGAGTACCTTTCCCGGGTCCGCCCATATCCTAACCAGCCCTGTACCATCCGCCGAATGTTCGTACTCAGCACCGCGCTTCCTGCCGTTACAGATTACACGCCCAACGCCTATCACGCACCCTGTACCCACCCCCAGTTCCTGTCTAACTCGCGAGGCTGCGTTTATCATTCAGGAGGCTCAAACCTGTTCACTACCCTTCCGTCACATTCTTCACCACATCTATCGGCGCCTTGGCCATCCTTCCTGTTCCACCTGTTTTTCATAACCGGCCATCCCTCAGTCTTATTGGGACTGCACCCCGCCACCTCTAGACCAATCGCTCATCTCCATCACATTTTGGGACCTCTGGCTGTTTCCGCCGCGGACAGTAAACATCCAGGCTGCCCAAGAAGATTTTTATGAACGTGTGCACCGGATCCGCACTGGACCCGGTGAATTGAACACAAATCAGGACCTGGACTTAGGTCCTCTGTAAAATAAAAGTTCTCTCTCTCTCTCTCCCCATGAAGCAATATGCACAACGCAATTATCTGAACACAGGTCTTGCTCGAAGGTCGAGGCGGCAAAATTATTTCCGACGAAAAGGCAAGTATTTGCTAATCCAACACATTACTACCTGTAGTGATCTTCCAGTGGCGCGTTCTGTAAACGAGGTGGTAGTGACCCTGATTCCAAGGCTGGGCTTCTCAAAGCGAATCGCCTTCAACGAAATCCAGCCTGCAGCGGCGTTGCTCCAATTCGCCCCCGTAACGAATTCCTCAATTGTGGATGGGGAGAAGTGGTCATGTCCGTCCTCGAGATCAGTTGCAAACCTCAGTACGAGTTCGTTGTCGGCACCCACTTCAAGTTGATCTGCTGGCTCACCGTCATCTTGTTCTACAAGCTCTGCTCCGTGATGTCCTTCCGGTCGAGGGGCGGTCGAGGGTCTGCGAAGTAAAAGCGGGTCGCTGATTGAATACCGTGTGCGGGCGTTGGCGAAACACGAAGGTTCCTTTTCTGCGAATCCAAAGCAAGAAAATTGGTCCTACAGAATTTAGAAATTGGGCCCATCTCCCCGCGAAGGGGACTCGAGTAAATGCGTCGCATAGGGGGTGGGTGTATTGCGTTAACGTTTAGTGTTTGGGGAGTTGGTGGTAGTGAATGCGTTGTATCAGCAGCTTTTTGACGTAGTTTGAATGAGTCACGGATATAAGGCGCGTTCGTAGCCTCCCATTCTGTGTCGGCTTTGTGGCGCAGTGGGTAGAGCACCATGTACATTGCGTTCCGCCCGCAGGGTCGAAGGATCGAAACCAGGCGCCGGATAGTATTTTTGTATATAGTGTAGGGGGAGGGGTGCGGACTACGACTACGGACGTCAAGGCGGGTGACATCGTGAGTTACTGAAATGCTCTGCGTTTAAAAACCGATGTCGAAACTCACTGCATCGTTCGGGGCAGCGTATTGCTGTCTCCACTCTGCGAAGTTATCCGTGCATAGTAAGCCAGCCTGTTTTTGTGCACTTTGAATAATAGGCCAGCCAAAATGACGGAGTGCTCCCGAGTCCCACAGCTGCAGTGGTATAATCCCGTGGTGAACATGATGTGGACGACGGGGCAGTCGGGAGGCAGGAGGCTGCGTATGCGGGTGGCTGCGAAGAACCGAAACGGAACAGATTTATTGCTTGTTGTACGAAACCATGAGCCGCTTCGGGGGGAATGAGCTTTTTGCTTGAGGTGGCGCTTTCCTGAAAAGCTCGTTCAGACATGAAATGTGTCCGCACTATTTATCTCACTGAAACAAATGCTGCTAACCTTTGCTAGTCGCCTGCAATAACGTTATACAAGGTGGCTGCGGATGCAAAAGTCTCGGATAAGGCTACGTTACCTCCGTCAGAAATCCCTACCGCAGTGCGGAGGAAGCACGTATATATGCTTTTTTTGTTGCACAACAGGTACAACTTTCGCTGACCACAGCTTTATCGCACCCGCCGAAGTGGCGCACGGATAGATTTTTAGTTATTGACTTCCTGGTTTTACGACACCTTCCCACGTAGGCCCCCGTGTGCATACTCTTCCCATGCCGTCACTTACGGAGAAGGGCGAGGATGAAGGCATCATCAGCATTTGCCCAGCCCCTCTGGTATCTACATGCCCGTTTTAACAGCAAGTTGGAAGGCAAATGACCTCCTGCACTCAGTCGGTAAAAACGCGTTTTATCTGACCAGCGCGGCACATAAAAATATTGAGAACACCGACCTAAATTACGAAGTTCCTCAGGTTGTATTCGACCTGCTCTTTAACAAAGCTCTCAGTTACAAATGAGACAGCCTTAACGACGTGTGTGCAACATATCCTTTAGAGACCGCTAGAACTGCCCGGTTACCTGAGCCTTCAGGGGTACCGACAGCGAAAAATACTAAAGGATCGGCCTCAGGATTACAGCAGCAGCAGCGTGCAAGCTGCAGACGCTTTTCCTCTTGCAATCGAATTAATTTACGCGAGAGTATGAACGGGAGACCCAAACCGAGAGCAAGGATTGCCCGTGGAGTGGTGTTTGTGAAACTAGGCATTGCGTAATCGCTGGAATTATGTGAGACATAGGTTTACGGATCTCACCATTTTCACAACGAGATCGGCAATGAGGTCGCATGGGATTTCACTTGACACTAATGCACATAAAGTTCCACAACTCTTCATGGTACTTTTGTACTTGGTACTTGGTACAACTCGTTTTGGTGTGCTTGAATGATTTGAGAATTTTCCGCAGAGAATAATGTCGCTTACCATTCGCGTTCTTGTGGAAATTTGCGTAGTTGAATAGGAACAATGCACCCGGTTGTATTCCGGCTAAGGCTGTCAGCCTTAAGAGTCGCTCAAGCGCCAATAACAAGCGCTTCACGTGGTAGTCCGGGCTGCCCACCGGGAACTCGGACCCTGCCTTTGCTTCACTCTCGGCCTGCGAGTAGAGACGTTGTACTGCAATATTAATGTCTGAAGTGGGGCCAGTTGGCTCATTATGAACTGAAGCAAAACAGCGCGAAAAAAACGAAGGACGAGGGAGAACACACACACGAGCGCTGACAACAACTGAGCATGTTTATTGCAAACGCAAATATATACGCTATACAAACAAAGATACAAAAACAAACACAAGATATGCGGACAGCGTAAGCATTTTTTCCCCCGCCGCGCCCGAACTAATCACACCACACTGCAATATTATTGAGCATTTCTAATGCTGTGGTGATTAGCCCACGTAATTTCAGACAAGCTTGGCCGTGTTGGCCATAGTACGAACCTCTTCTTTCTCTGCTTCCAGTGGCCATTCGTACTTCAAGCTCGCCCAGCGCCTTATTTCTCGCTGAGCCCTATCACATGGTTACAATGCTTGAAGCTATGTATTAACGTCCCATTCTTCAGCTGGTTGCACATACTGTAAACATATATTGAAAAACAAAACAGCGAAACTATGCGGAGCATTGACCTCGTTGCACACGTTTGCAAAGTCTTCAGACGGGTGAATATATGTGCATGCTGAGAAGAAATAATAAAATAGTTATCGGTCGAAACTGACGACGATGTCAACATTGCATTTCTTTGTTTTAAGAAGCTCACGCTAACTTCACGCTGTAATATGGCTTTCGGCGTGCGTAGCTCGGCGTTTGGCGCGCGCCATTTGGTAATGAAAAAGCAATTTACGGATATTTATGCACATTTATGCGTTCTCTCTATCGTTGTGATCATATGCTAGTTCAACGCCGGCACGCGAACACAATGGGCGCCAGAGGTAGGGGAACAAAGTGGAAGGAGCAGTTCTGGTATTCACACAAGCTGTGTCTGGCGTGCCATCCGACGGTAATATCAGCAGTGCTGTAAAGCAACGTCCATCGGCGTTTCGATGAAAAAACGCCACGTCTTCGCCTTCGCTAACGTCATGTAAAATAAGATAACCTAGCATACCCCAACCAACACAAAAAAAAATTAAAACGCCAAGAACTAACTAGAACCCTTTCAATTATCGTTATAAATTAGGATCATAAAAACAAAAGATGCAAGAGCCACACTCCAACCTCGCCCTTGAGAGCAGGGAGCTGAGATTGAACCACTGCGCCACAACGGCAGACGATGCGCCATGTGTGAGAGAAGCCTTAAAGGAGCCATGAAGGCAAAACACGGCTTTGGTTCATTCGAAAGATTGCCTCGTTAGAATCATGTTGACACTACTTTTAATGTAAACTTCGCTCAAATAAGCTTCATAATTAGGAAAAACAGCAATGGCCATGCGACTCACTAGCTCATTTCCCGCAGCAGAACCTATGATGTCATACCATACAGATCTGCGATTGGGGGAGGCCGGCAAAAGCAAACGCAAGTTATGCAGGGCTTATAATCTTTCTTCACGAGATATTTTTGCTTAAATGTAATGCATATATTTATTTTATAGAAGTAAGAATGGTGGGGAAGCATGGAAGCTACTAAGTACAAGCAAACATTGAAGTACCACAGCGTTCTGTAGTTGGTACTGCGCACACCTGCCTTGTCATAGCTGCACAGCAGTATGACGCTTTCGGGTTGTCTGACACGATACAGGCCGATTAGCGCAAGCGACATTGCCTTACTTGACCCTGTTTGTCGAGTATACCCCATGTTTCACAACACGAGTACTTTCTACCGTAATAAAAACAATTCAGGCGCAAATACGATCCAAAACAAAACAAAGGCGGGCAAATGTAAGCCACGCTATGGTAGTGCCATCTGGGAGGACTGACGGTAAACAAGGCTGTGTAGTTCACTGGATGCCTAGTGCCGCGTTCGCGTTCACTTCAAGGCCTGCTTTTCTGACGTCATCGTGCACGACGTCACGAAACACAAGATTTGGCGGGAGAATCAAAATTTTAACATAAATTGACTAATTTCTTAGTGAATGGTCATCGTTTGCTGCCGTACTAGCACTGGGGGCAATATAAAACACCAAATCTTTCGAATAAAACAAACTTGTACTTTGTCTTCAAGGGATCCTTTAAAAATTCGAATGCCACCGGACGCCCCGCCCCTCGAGCCATTGCTGTAGCGCTGAGCTGAAGGGTTGTCTGACAGTACTACAGACATTGCCTTCACAGTATGTCGGCTAGTTTTAGCAGGCCCTATGTGTGTTATGTAACGATTGAGACCAGCAGCGGCTTGGTTTTCGAGCAGACTGCACGTAGTAATCTAAACGCTGGCGCAAGCAGACTACTATCCTTACTTCTGTAAACGCAGCAATGTTCTGACTATTATCGTAATAAATCCAAAGCTAAAAGTCACTTCTCAGAAACTTTTATTTGAGAAGATCTAAGTACACCAGCATTTTTGATGAAAAGTTCCTCACGACAGTTGAAATTTGCTGTTGAATAGCATACGCCGGAGAATATTTTGTCGTGAGCTGTGTTTGAAAATTTTCCGTTCGAGGGCGACGCATTTTTCTAGCATAAATGTTTCATTTTCTATTACGTTTACCAGAAAATGGTTCCGTTTAAATCCGCTACCTGAATGTGTGGTTTGAGGGAACAGGAGTATAGTTACGAAATCCGGTTTTGCTGCTGAAATTGGGCGTGAAATCTAAGTGGCACTGTTTATACGATTTTTCTCTGCGCATTCAACGCGTATTTTAAACACTCTTCAGTTTTAGATGGAATAGGTGAAATAGATTGACCCAAGGCATTGCTTAGGGGGCGGGTTGCATACTTTGTATACGCCCGTGTTCCCATTGCTGTGCACGGTTCTCTAACGTAGGCATGGTTATCGTGCGTGTCAGGTACACTTGTTTGAGGGAGCCCACTGCTGCCACCTTCACTTTGGAAGCGACAGCTAGAGGAACGATGGCCACACAGCTCGCATTAAATGAATTCAATTCTACAGATAGCCATTCGTTCCCACGCAACTTGGAATCACATTGGGGATGGCAGCAAATCAGACGGAATCGCAGCCGCTTACAAGATTATGCCTCATGGTTAGTTGGATTTCTCCAGGAATCAAAGGCCAGCAAAGTGTGCGAACAGCGCAACAGACGTACACATTTCCTGCTGTAGTTGCTTACCGTGGGGCAGGGTATTTCGACGAAGACTAGGCGCCTACGGAGGTGGTGACCGGCGGCCAGCTGCCATAGTTGACTGACTTCCATGCAGGCCAAGAGTTCCTCGACGCCGGCATGTGCAAGTGCAGTCTCCACGAGGTGGTATTTGGCACAGGCGCCCACTCGGTCCATGACCGTCCGGTGGTGTGCTCTCCAGGGCCGGTTGTTTTCCTCTTCTTCTCATCATGATGATGATAACTCTAGAGGGTACTCTTTGCCCAACCACAAAAAATAGCGCATACTCATGCTTGAGAGTGGGCTGACGAGAGCTATAACATGCGGCATTCTATAAAAGGCGAACCGCTAAAAAATAAACATGAGCGTTGAAGCTCTGAACATGTTCGTAAACCGGTCAATACCTATTTAGTCTGATCATTAGTGACCCGAAATAAAGGAAGTCACCCGAAGGGTAACCAAGGCGGTATTTTACTTGATTCGACAGCATGTATATGTGGTAACTTATGTCGTTTGTTAGGTGCATTTTTTCAACTAGTCTTGTTATTGGTTAATATGAGCGTTAGGGACCAGTGGCCGTTAGCGACTTTGTAACGCCGCAAATACAGTTAACATGTTCCGTTCGAATGGTATGTACGTAAGGCTAGAGACCTTTGACAGTGCAAAGCATAGCGCGATCGAAGGGCTGGAGGTGTTAGGCAGTTTGATTATCGGCTGATAAATTTTACAAATTTCGACAATACGAACTGTTCTCGGATACGTTACTGCCCGTTCACACCCCCTAAAAATGCCCCTGTCAACCTTTTAAGCCCTTATGCTGTCGACAGCCGCATTCACGCAGTAATTGCAATATTGTCCATAGATAGCATTCCTCCACAAGCAGCCGGGAGCTAGAAACCTCCACGCGTACCTCCCGACTGCGGCTAGACCGCTGGAAGCCCCTGTATCGGCACTGTGACCAGGTCTTTCCAACGTGTGCAGACTGTCCACAACAAGAGACAGTTAATGACCTCCTCTCCTTTGCCCCCCCCCCATGAAGCCCCCGAGGGCAAAGCTCTGCACAGCGCAGGAGCGTCAAGGCCTTTCCTGCACTGGGTAGCAGGAGCTACTATTTGTGATTGATTGATTGATTGATTGATTGATTGATTGATTGATTGATTGATTGATTGATTGATTGATTGATTGATTGATTGATTGATTGATTGATTGATTGATTTCCCCTTTGTAGCGGGGTGATGACATGTCATCTTACCAAAAAGGACTAATATACCTATGGGCCTTCCGGAGTGGGCCCTCCGCCGCCCAAAGGGGGATTTTTCAGCCAGCTGCTCCACCACTGTACGGAGAAGACCGCCCTCACGCCGCCGCTGTATCCCGGACTGACCAGCTGCTAACTGGCGTGACCGGACAGACTAACGGGGTTACCTATAGTGGCCATCACTTTTTAACACGAAACTGTTTTATGCCCGGGTACACCAAGATCTCACTCACTTCATATCTGTCACGGAAGTGACGTCGCGATAAAAAGTGCCATTGACGCTGCGGCGCCCGGATTCAAGCCCGCGAGTTCTCTAGCCTCTCGCCGCAACGGGTGGTACGTGGCGCTCTACCGACTGCGCTATGAGCAGAGACGTGAGCAGCTCTACGAGCGCGTTTTATGTCCTTCCCTATGACTCATTCAGATGGTGCGGCCGTCTAGGAGAGGCGAAGCGAAGTAGCACATCATGACCCTAATGAGCTCCGACAGCTGTCGTCTCGATGCCAGTGCCTTCGTGTACGGGGGACGCACGTGAATTGAGGCAAGGCTGCGCTGTAGCGTTGTTTCCATGACCGTTGTGTTTCAAGCTGCTGCCTCTGTCCATGTCATTTTTGGTCTTGTTGTCCCGGAATAAATTGGTTATTTTAGAAGCGAAGCATCTCATGGTAGGGGCTACGTCCCTCCCTTGTTGTTGTTGTTGCGCCGTCCACACCCCCACTGCGCATGCTCGGCTTGCTGAACGCCCGGTAGTGTCTTACCCTTCTATGGCTCCTGGAGCGACAGTGTTGCCGGTGTCTTCCTGGGCCGGCACGAGAGAAGCACGCTTCCCCTTTAAGGGCTCCTGGAGCGACAATGTTGCCGGTGTCTTCCTGGGCCGGCACGAGAGGAGCACGCTTCCCCTTTAAGGGCTCCTGGAGCGACACTGTTGCCGGTGTCTTCCTGGGCCGGCACGAGACGAGAACGCTTCACGCGCCTTCGACGTTTCATCGTCGGTGGCGGCGGCGTGCGTCGGTGAGTCTCGGTGGGCCGTGATAACAAGCAGCCCACAACTATCCGGGGAACGTGCATCGACCTCATCTTCAGCAACTTTTGGGTTCATCCACTACAACAGCCCTTGACTTTACATTTCACAGACCATAAGGCGCGCGGTCATAATCAAAGCGAAACGCCAACCAGAGCGCGACGTCACCTACGTTGAACATGATGATGATAATGCCTAAATAAAGACAAACTCATACCACGTACAACGTCTGTCTCTCTCCCTCTTTAATGCATCTCCACTCTAACACCTCCCACCCCCACCCCCCCCCCCCTCCAATAAAATTACACCATCTTCCCGTAGGGGAACCCTGAGTAGTATGCGAAGCACCCATGGGGTCAACGCAATTTCCCATTTCGTAGTTCCGGTAAGTGAAAAGTTTGGTAGTTACCATGGAAACCAAACGGTAAATATAACGGTAGCTACGTACTTCAACCTAACGGATAAGACGAAGTGAAAACTAATGGGCACTTGAATCGACCCCATGGCTGCTTCGCATACTAATCAGGGTTTTCCTACGGGACGATGGTGTTTTTTATTTATTTCTTGCGTGTAGGCGTCACTTCGCCAGGCGGGGTCAGGCTCACGAAACCCTTCGCACATGAAGAAGGTTCCTTTACATTCAACTGCTCCTGTAAAGGCACCTTTCACTTTCGTGTTTTAACGATTCCTATAAAAGAGGTATCAACCAAAATTTTTCTTTTTTAATATCGTTCCCTATCGCTTTTACTCTTTCCTCTATCCTCTCATGGCCCTTTTCCTCTCTATACCCCCTTCCCTGCACTGGCTTGAAAGCAGGTGTGCTACCCGGCGAGCTCAATATCCACAGCGCACTTCCTTTGGTTTTACTTCAACTCAAACTACCAGCAGCAACCGCTGGCTGTAAGGTACGCCAAAAAGGCTTTCGCCTTCATATCCTTAGAAAGGTCCAAGTCTATGATGACAAGCTTACATGGCGTCCTCATATTAAACATATTGCTACTAAAGGAGAAAGAGCTGCAGGCGTGCTCCGCAGGCTATGTAGCCACAAATTCGGGTTGCGTAGAAATACACTGTTTATGATATATCGGAGTTATGTCCGCCCGGTATTAGAGTTTGGCTGCGTCCTATTTTCTGGTTGTGCGGCGTACAAATTAAATCCCCTCTTTATCGTTGAGAGAATGGCTTTGCGACTATGCTTGGGATTGCCAGATATGTCGCTAACCCTATTTTACACCTTGAGGCACGATTTTCTCCACTGAAGTATAGATTCCAATTATTCACTGTATTAACCTTTGTCAAATTGTTTGAACCCCACTGCATGACGCACAATTCATTTTCCGTCTGAGGCCTGATCTTTTTCAAGGCATTCAGTGGCCGCGGTTCCCGAGACCCTAGATGGATCTAGTACAGTCATGGCTTCAACCATTTCACGCAGACCTTTTTCGGCTCTCCTCTACTTGTATTAGTGTGTCATCTGTTGAAATAAACTTTGATAATATCTTCCCCCGAATGCAAAGATGTTGCCGGCCCGAATTCTCAATGAATTGCTGGAGGATCATTTGTCAACCCTTCATTCCGATATCGTCATTGCTACCCATGCCTCACAAGTTGATGAGAAAGCTGGAGTCGGGATATTCTCCCAGTACCCCGATTGGTCCTTTTCGATCAGGTTACCTGATTACACACCTATTTTCCAGTTGGAATTATTGGCAATAATTTTGGCTCTTCAAAAACTTCAGCATAGATTTTCCCATGTTGTTATACTTCCTGACTCGCTTTCTGTGTGTTCCGCATTAACACCCGAAAAAGATTCTCCAATTATCCGCACATTCCGATCATTTGTTCCTCATCAGCTTTGTGAGGTTCGGCTAGTGTGGGTTCCAGGACATGGAGGAATTTCATACAATGAAGTGGCTGATAAATTAGCCAGCATGTCTCTTGGTGGCCCTGTGGTCGTGCAATGTCCAAATGATAGTTTTCTATTGGGGGCGAGATTTAAACGTCTACAGCTACTCCAGGCTTACTTATAAGCAAGACGCCCTTCTATCTTCTAGAGATTATAGCCACCTTTGTCATACATGGAAGCCGATGCTTTGCGAAACAAGGCTATGCGAGGTAGCAATCACTAAACTTGTGTGCAAAATTCCCCCACTAAATTTTTATCTTTATAAATCTCGTCTGGCTACATCTCCGCAATGCTATTTCTGCGACGAACTGGAAAATATAGAACATTTCCTATTTAATTGCCGCAGCTTCTCCCCAATGCGAGGTGGCGCTGCGGTCGCCGAAGGGATCGGACGCACTTCGCATCGGCTCCGATGATTTCGACAAATTGTGCCAGGCCAATCGATTACATCGAAGTGATTCTGGTATAGGGTTGCGCAGCTTGACCCAGGGAATCGGCTGATACCAATCTTCGGCAAGTTGCATCATTTTTCACCCATTTATCGGCATCGACAGATCGGCCAACGTGGTCGTCCGGCTAAGCCTAACCTAGGCTTAGCACGACTTCGGGCCGGGCGCGCCGACGGCGGCCGCCGCGGCGAAGACGGAGACCACCCTGGAGGGAGCGGTGAACACCATGGACACCGACATCGAAACCACCACCACCACCACCACCATCCAGTTTCCCGAGTACGAGGAAGACGGCAATCACCAGCAAGCATCGACGATGGAAGTTAACTTCACGCAAGGACGGATGTCGGTAGCGGTTACCGGCGTGGATCCAACACCGAAGGAGGGAGGCGAAGGCAGGTGGCAAGAAGCAAGGCGGAGAATGCGGCGGCGAGCGACCGGGGAGGAGACGGCCGGCGGTAAGTCGGTTCCCTCTTCTGCCGTTTCCGCGGCTGCTAACGCTTCCGTTCCCGCGCCCGCCGCAACCCCCGCTAAGAATCAGGCGAGGTTCGCGAAACAGGTCGCGGTCAGGTTAACCAAGGCAGCGCGCATGCCGCGTGAGTTGCCGAAGGGCGATTTTAGGGTTATACTCCGGCCACGTGGCGGGCTGAACGTAGCTCGCACGGCGGCACCGTTACTCATGGAAGCCATTTTAGAGGTGGCGGGAATTACATTGCAGGAGTCCAGGGAGGACGCGATTTGCACTAACGACGCACAGAATATTATAGTAATTAGCACCCCGCACGAGCAGAGGGCCCAGAAGTACTCGAGCATCAGCTCGCTCAAGATAGCGGGCAGGGTGCACGAGGTGTGCGCGTACGTACCGGCGCCCGAGGGCACCGTGAAGGGAGTTATTAGGAACATTCCGACCGCGTACACGGAGAAGGAGTTACAGGAAATCATAGTCAGCGGAGAGAACCCGACGGCGCTAGAGGCGCACAGAATAGGTAGTACTACCACGGTGATCGTGGCCTTTGAGGGCACCACAGTGCCCAGTACAATCAAGTTCGCAGCTCTAATTACCAAATGCAGTCTCTATAAGCAGCACTACGAAGTGTGTCACTGCTGCGGCAGGTTGGGACACCGCACGGACGTGTGCCCCTACCCGAACACTAAAGTATGCTTTGCGTGCGGAGTGCCCAACCCGGGCCCCGCGCACGAGCTGCAATGCAAACCCCGCTGCAAATTGTGCGGCGGGGCTCACCCCACCGGGGCGGCGGGATGCCGTAACCGCTACAAGACCCCCCACTTGGTAAAGCAACGCCGGTGGGAGCGCCGGCGTGCGGAAGAACAAAGGCAGCAACAGCGGCGTGTGCCGACATTAGGCCTGGCCGACTTCCCGCAGCTGCAGCGCGCGCCCGAAAAAGGCGCGAAACAGCAACAGTCAATCCGAGCGGCAACGGTAACAACAACTGCAACAGATGGCAGCGCTCCGGCGGAAAGATCAACCGGCAGCGCGGGAAATCACGGAAAGAGCAGCAGCAGCGGTCAGCTACGAGAAGGAGTAGCGTGGGCCAAGGCAGTGGCGGCGCCGCCGCTACCGCTGCCGCCGCAGCCAAAAGCGCAGCAACAGCAACCAACGGCGGAGACGATCGAGCTTCGCGGCGAGGTTGCGCGTCTCAAGGAGCAGCTAGCGCAGAGGGACAGACAGATACAAGAGCTCAGCACCAAGCTGGACATGGTCCTTAACAACCAACTACACCAACAACAGCGGCAACAGCCACCGTTACAGGCACTACCGCAAGTCGCGCGTAGACAGGCGCAGAGGCGCGCGTACGAGCAGGAAGAGCAGATGCAGCTGCAGGAGGAGTCGGAGCCGGAATACGCGGCAGGCCTGCAGACAGCGGAATCCACCGAGGAAGAAGAAGAAGGAGAGGGAGAAGTAATAGCAGCGACAAGCGGAAGCGGCGAACTTACAACCACGGAAGAAGAAAAGGAAGCAGAGAACTCTAGCCCCAGAGCCAAAAGGCGGGTAACAATGCTAGAAGCGCTCGAGCGCCGCCACCAACGGTTGGACGAGCGTGTCAACCACACGGAAAGGGAGCTAGAAGCGATCAACCAAAGGATAGCAAAGGTGGAAGCAACAACAGCGGACATGAACACTTGCATGGCTAACGTCGAACGCCTGCTGCAACAACTACTGACAAGAATTCCCGATCTCACCCACCAACAAAAACAGCAGCCGCAGCTGCCACTGCAGCCACAGCCACAGCCACAGCCGCCGCAACAGCAGCCGCCACAACAACACCAACAAACAACCGAAGCCACTCGCCCAACATGGCCGGAACAACGCTAGCGCGCGAGCTCGTGGTGTGGCAATGGAATGCGAATGGCCTGCGCGCAAAGAAGGCAGCTTTACAACAATACATAAAGAGTGTCGGCAGAAGACCGGACGTTATACTCGTACAGGAGACACACACAGAAGACCCCCCGAGCCTGCCGGGATACCGCTCCTACGCCAGCCCGCCCAGCGCAAGAACGTCCGGGAAAGGTGCGGGGCAGGGAGTGTGTACCCTGGTAAGGAAAGGGATCACCTACGTAGAACACGGCTTACTACAGAACAGCACCATCGAGCACCTGGCAATCGAAGTCGTGACGGGTCGCAAGAGGAAAGAAAGCACCTACATAATTAATGTCTACAGTAATCCCAAACAGTTCCAGCAAAAGTTCAGGACACTCATCCATAAAACGAAACAGCTGGCCGGGGACGACACCGCGCTCGTGTGCGGGGACTTCAACGCGCCGCACACGGCGTGGGGGTACCCGAAGACCACGGCCAAGGGCCGAAGCCTACACGACGAAGCCCTCGAAGCGGAATACCACCTGCTCAACGACCCGAACACCCACACGCGACACGGCACGTCGGTACAGCGAGACACGAACCCGGACCTCGCTTTCTGCAACAAAGCCACCACCGGAGTCCGCTGGCGGAACACGGGCGAGACGCTCGGCAGCGACCACTGCGTCCTCGAGATTGCGGTGCCGCTGCACGGCCGACCTCCGGCCCCCCGCAAGCAGGCAATCACAGATTGGAACAAGTACAGAGAGGAGCTGGACGCCCTGACTGGACGGGTGGAAGACGACATCGAAGAGTGGACGCGAGCCCTGAACGCGGCCGCGCGGGCAGCCACCACGGAAATCGAGGCGGACGAAGGGATCCCGCAGATAGACAGCCGCCTAGCGCACCTGCTGGAGGCGAGAAACTCGCTGAAAGCCCGATGGCAGAGGCAACGTCACAACAGAAGACTCCGCAAACGCATTGCACTATTAAACATCCAAATCGAGAAGCACAGCGCAGTGCTCTGCCGACAGCAGTGGCAGGCGGTCTGTCAAGAAGCGGACGGCCAAATCCACAAGAGCAGGACCTGGCACTTGCTCCGGCACCTTCTGGACGAGAGTAAAACGAAAGGGACCCAACACCACATCCTCGCACGGACGATGCACAAGGCGAAGCAGGAGCTCGGCGAAGCCGAGGTCCGCCGGCGCATAGACGGCAAGTACCTCCCGTCCACCCCGCCGACCCCCCTCCCGAGTTACGCGGGCGAGGCTAACGCCAAGCTCGACGCCGACATCGAGGAGTGGGAGGTTCGGGCAGTCATCCAAACGATAAACAGCAAGTCCGCCCCGGGGCCGGACGGGGTTTCCAACAAAGCGCTGCGTAACCTGAGCGATGCGGCAATAAGGACGCTGACGGGGTACTACAACAAGTGCTGGCGGACCGGCAAGCTCCCAGCCAGCTGGAAGGAGGCCAAAACGGTCCTGATCCCGAAGCCGGGTAAGGCACCGAGCATAGACAACTTGCGGCCCATATCCCTGACGTCCTGTGTGGGGAAGGTGCTGGAGCACGTCCTGCTAAACAGGTGGCAAGCATACCTCGAAGAGGAAGGCTTGTACCCGGACACCATGCTGGGCTTCCGGGCCAAGCTCAGCACTCAAGATGCGATGTTGCTGCTCAAACACGAGGTCCTCGACCGACCGGCCGGCTCCATGGACAACCGGGCGGTGCTCGGCCTAGACCTGAAAGGCGCGTTTGACAACGTCCGCCACTCAGCCATCCTCGACCAGGTCTCGCGCCTCAACATGGGGGAGAGGTCGTTCGCCTACATTCGCGACTTCCTCTCGGGCCGCACCGCAAAGATCGTGGCCGGAGACATGGAGCTGCCGAAGAAGAGTCTGGGAAGCACGGGAACGCCGCAGGGCGCCGTGATTTCGCCGACGCTGTTCAACATCGTAATGATCGGGGTTGCCCAGCGCCTCCAGGGCATCCCGAAGGTCGGACACACCATATACGCAGATGACATCACGCTGTGGGTGTCCGGCGGCAGTGACGGCGAGATTGAGGCGTCCCTGCAGGAAGCCATAGACGCAGTCGAAGACCAACTACAAGACACGGGCCTGACGTGCTCCCCGACCAAGTCGGAGCTGCTGATATTAACACCAAAGGGAAGAAGAAGAAGCCACAAGAGAGGAGAAGAAGAAGAAGAGAAGCCGGGCATCAACCTAAAGACACGGGACGGGACGGCCATTCCGCGGGTGAAGACGCTTCGAGTCCTCGGACTGCACGTCGACGCTCACGGGCACAATGGCTTCACCGTTGCCAAGCTCGAATTGAAGGTCATGACGGCGATGCGATTAATCAAGAAAGTGGCGTCCAGACACGGAGGCATGAGAGAGGCCAACCTCCTTAAGCTGGTCCAGTCATTCGCCGTGAGCCACGTGGCGTACGTTGCTGCCTTTCACAACTGGACGGTGGCGGAGCGCGGGAAATTGGACGCTCTGCTCGCAAAGCATACAAGACGGCGTTAGGCCTGTATACACACACTAGCACAGAGAGACTCCTAGAACTGGGGGTACATAACACCCTTAGCGAGATCGCGGAAGCGCAAAACACCGCACAGCTCACGCGGCTTACACTCACTAGAACCGGTAGGTCAATTCTCCGCAGAATAGGCTACCGATCGGGAACGCTGCGGGAAAATGAAGGCAGGAGCGGCGAGGGCGGCGGGGGCGGCGGCGGCGGCGATTGCGGCGGCGGAGAGGAGCCGCGACGGCCGCTGCCGGTGCCGGCGCGGTCGCTGCCGCGCGGGCTGCTCGGCCTCATGCAGATACCGCCGCTACCGAAGCACATGGACCCGGAAGAGAACCGGGAGCGCCGCGCGGCCAGAGCGAGAGCCCTAACGGCCGTGCACGCGACGGACACTAATGCATACTACGTGGACGCGGCGGAATATCCGAACCGCCGGGGCACGTACGCTGTGGCCGTGATTGCAGCGACCTCCGGGAAGCTGTGCTCGGCGGGCAGCGTCAGAGCCCGGGACTCAACGAAAGCGGAGGAGCTGGCGATCGCGCTGGCCCTAGTGGACCCACGGTGCGCGACAGTGCTGTGCGACTCGCGAAGTGCAGTGCTGAACTACGCCAGAAACTCGGTGTCACAGTGCGCGATCAGGGTGTGCGGGGCCCTGCCCCGACGGACGCTACCGGTGGTCCTCAAATGGTTCCCGGCACACGTGGAACCAGTGGGGACCGGGACCAACCGCAACGAGGAGGCGGACCGCGCGGCGCGCGTGCTCACAAGTCACGGCACTGCCGCCGGCGCGGCCGCTGCTACCGCTGCCGCACCCGCAATGGGGGCGGCGGCGCCGGTGGCGGCTGCGGCCGCAGCGAGTCCGCCCCCTCCATCGAACGCGGAAGGCAACCAAGAAACGGATGAAGACGGGGATGACGAAGAGGAGACAACCCCACTTAGCTCCTACAGAGACGTGCTGGCATGGTACAGGGAGGGCAGACGAGCCTACCCGCCGCCACACCGGAACCTTACCAGAAGGGAAGGGGTGCTCGTGCGACAGCTTCAAACGCGAGCGATATGGACGCCCGTGTTCGCCAAGCACGTGTGCCCCGAACTATTTCCAACGGACACGTGTGCGCTGTGCGGTAGCGCTCGGGCGACCATGCAGCACATGCTGTGGGGTTGCCACCAATCACCACTAGCAGACGAGGACGACCCGCTACCACCGCGTGTGAAGCGCGCGGCGACCAGCGGAACTTACGAATACCAGAAGACGGCTGCCGAGCTCGCGCTTGCGGCCATCGAGCGCCAGCGGCCGAAATCGCTGCTACCCACCCCCCCACAGGGGGCTGGAGGGCGGCGTCAGTAGGTGACCTAACGGTTCCACGCAGGCTCAATAAAGAAGTTGTATCTCTCTCTCCCCAATGCGACGCACGCATCTGGAGTCAACCTTTAGACGCCTTAACCTTCCGCTATCTAGTTTCGAGGTTCTGTCACTAGGGGCTTCCGCCCTAGGAGTCTGCCACAGGGATGTTGTGTCTGCCCTTCATTCTTATGTTGCGGCGACAGGCCGGTTTTCCTGCTAGCCAGCTAAACGTTCACACTTATCTCATTTTTCTTCCTGAATCCACTTTCATATTATACATATCTAAAAAATTCTGTTCGGTATTTCCTTTTCTAAATTTTGGGATCTAAAATAATATACGTCACATCCTCATTAGGTACAAAACTTCTTGGCCAATCCCCCGCGTGGGTATGTGCCATGGTCTGAGGCAACCAACCAACCCACCAACCAACCAACCAACCAACCAACGAGGTTAGAGGAGCGACCTGCCGGACGAGAACGTTCGGGGAACCTCCGTTACGAGCCCGAGAACGTTCGGCGAACCTACGTTACGAGCCGCATCTTCCCCGTTGACATCGAGGCAGCTCAGCCGAGACTGGCCACGGAGCACCCGGGCCGAATCGCTCATCAGTCGCAGCACCGGCATCGACAAGGGCTCCGCGGCAGCGGTCCGAGCCTAGCGCACGAGAAATAGGGACCCGACTTTGCGGCGGCCAGCGCCAACGAGCCTGCAGCCACCACACCGAGCAAGTGTACCGCCACAGCTCCCTGACGCCGAGTAGTGCCAGACGCGAGCGGGAACTCTTTTGAGTTAAGAACTTTGTTTTGTCGGACATCTAGTCGTTTGATTAGATTAGTTCATATTGTTAATTTGTGTATCTTCATAATTTTGTCCCGTGAATAGTCTGTCCTTGTCTGACGTCACGGCCTCGCTTCGTGCAGTGCAAGTAAACCTGCGCTACGTTTAGATTAGACTTCCAGGAACACCCAAGCCAAATATTACACGTGCTCGTGAAGCAGTAAGCGCGCAAATCGCCGTGAAAGACGCGGAAAAACCAACCGCGCTCTCTTCAATTCTCCTCATTATGCACCCCTGGCATGGCCTCTGCGACGTCAATCGGGCCATGGCTATCCTGGCTGTCCTATTGGTTGTCGCTGGTCAACTTCGCGGCTAAATTCTGGCATTTCCTGTGACGATCAGCCGCCGTCGGCGCTGTGTATGAACCTCTTCTATGTCTGAACCTATCCGCATGCTTTTGGTGTTTCTTTTGTTTTGAGTGCGCGCGGAGTTTTAGTGACGAACTAGATATTCCACTTTCAACGAGCCCACTCGACAACAAACGTTTATTGCTCCAAAAACGCCCTACCAGCCTGAGCGCTTGCTTGCGAGCAGGCCACTATGCCTGCTTTTTTGTTGCACCAGACCGGAAATAGACCCCTCCACTTTCCTGGGAAAAGGACGAAACTCCCGGCCTGTGACATATCGAAGGCCGCCGAACAGAACGCCGCGCGCCGCCCCCCTCTCCGGGAGAGAGCGCGCAGCTTTCGTCACGTTGTCCGCGGTTGAGTTGAGAGGGAACATTTATGCGCGATTTTCCATCGCGCGCAGTTTCGGTGATAGTGAACGGATTTTCATAATTCTTGCGGGAGGATATTGCTGGGACAATAGATTATACCCCAAAATGCATTTCCGAGTAGTCGATGGTAAGTGTTGCAGGGTCCCTTGAACCTCCTCATCCACAAAACAACCCCCATCACAACAAAAGTCAAATTTACAACGACTTTGAATTGCTCAATGTGGAAAAAATGAGAAACAGCCACTACTGAGCACCAAATTAATCTCTATACAGTATAACCTCGTAACAAGAAATACTGTTACAAGAGACACTTGGTTTTAAGAGACATTTGAAAATTGTTTGGTTGGTTTTCCTATGTTCCCCATGCTAGCAACATTACATGCAAGAGACATGGTTACAAGAGACGTTGTTACTAAGGACAACTTTTTTGGGTTCCCTACAGTGAATTCATCACTAATTAGGCGAGACACGATGAAAGGGAGACCGCATAAGAATTGTGGAAAACTGCCCTGAAGAGGAGGCTTGGGGCAGCATCCATGAGGCCGCGGAGGTTCCAGAAACGTTTGAGCAGTTTGTGTCTGCAGATGTGGGCCTTGTGTGTTCGAGGAGTCTACAGATCGTGTGATCCTCGCGCAAGTAAATGGTGCCCTAGAGAATGAACCAGAGGAGTATATAGGATGACGAGGGTATTGTAGGACAGAAAGTGTCAGCACTTAAGCCTGGCAATTGTCTAAGAGTACTTTAAGGGTATTGTGAGAACGGAACTCTTGCAAAATGAAGTGGTGAAAAAGAAGCTAATACAATCTGCAGTTCCTAAAACTACTATGAATGGCCTTCTTAAGCCATAGTGAGAATTTTATTGTCGACCTGTCTAAATGCGCTTTGATACTGATTTATAACAAATTGGTCATGTTCGACTCCACACTGTTTTGAGAATCTTTGGTTACAAGAGACCTTGGTTACAAGAGACATGTTTCCCAGGTCCCTTGAGTGTCTCTTGTATTGAGTTTTTATGGTGTAATTAATGGCAATAACCAACAAGCAAAAAAGCTGCAGGCATCCTACTTTTTTTTTACTTTAAAGCGAAGCTCAACCTGTCCTTATCCCCTCGCTTTAATTCTATGTGGCAATATATGATGTGGTAGGAGCGAGGGCGTAACGACTGCGTAATGGAAAAATTCTCAAGGCTCCGCACGTGTTTGAAGCGCAAGGTGTTGGAAAATGGACATCCCAGTCTGTGTGCTATCTCGCAGTCACCCCCGAACTTGTACGCCAATGAAAACACGATTGGGACTTACAGCTTAGATGTCCATTACTTGGATATGCATCTCGAGAATATTAGTAACAGGCACACAAATTGCAAGATTCGAGCACACTGTTCCTTATTGATTTCACATCCTTTTTCTGCCTTTTTTTTTCGGCTCATTAAAGGGGTCCTAAACAGGGTTCCAAAGGTTGCGATTTTACATGCGCAATCGTTGGAGTACTATCCAAAGAACGTCCTGCCGCAAAAAGGGTTTAAAAGCGTTCTGTATTAGCCGAGTTATAGTTCATTTTAAAAAGGGCCCGCAACAAGGCCTGGCGTATTTTCTTTTTCACC
This sequence comes from Haemaphysalis longicornis, assembly GCF_048455015.1. Lineage (NCBI taxonomy): Eukaryota > Metazoa > Arthropoda > Arachnida > Ixodida > Ixodidae > Haemaphysalis > Haemaphysalis longicornis. The sequence continues at coordinate 27,505,105 of NW_027526385.1, forward strand.
GCGCCTCCAAAGCACTGTGGAAGCGGAGGCGTCACCGACTAGGCGCAAGACCACCTAACCTTTTCTATACAAATCGGCAAGGAAAGTGTAGGGCATTTCACCTCAGAGCGGGGAGTACCCCAGGGCTCTGTGTTGGCACCAGTGTTGTTTAATGTGGCACTCCTTCCCCTCGCGTGGCAGTTAGCTACCATTCCGGACATTTTCTTTTTAATCTACGCCGACGACATTACAGTCTGGTCAGTACATGCAGATTTGAACAGACAGCAAGCAGGCCTCCAGGCGGCCCTAGACAAAACGGCGCATTGGTGTGCCAAGATTGGATTGACACTTTCGGCTGCAAAGACGACCTTCATGTCGATCACAAATAGGTGGGGCCGACGTCGTTTTCCCAGACGCCCCTCTCCTTGGCCTTAAACGGCCGTGCCCTCAATCCCGCATCGTCAATGCGAGTGCTTGGAGTAGAAATAGACGCCTCTGGGTCCGCTGCTCCATGGATCCGCTGCTTGCGCGGCAAAGCCTCCAAGACGCTTCATCTCTTCCGACGGATCTCACAAAAGACCGGCGGTGCCTGTAGTCGCATGGCACGTATCCTAGTTCGATCTGTCTTGCAACCCCGGCTGATATACCAAGCTCAGTTTCAGCATCTCACACGAAGGGACTGGGACCTACTGGAAAGTGTAAACCGAGAGGCTATGCGAGTTATCACAGGCCTGCCTCGTATGACCCCAATTCCGACGCTACAAGCGGAGGCCCAGCTGAACACCCTCGACGAGCTTGTTGAACAGCGGAGGAGGGCACGTCACCTGAAAATTCAAACAATTCCCGTTGCTGCGGCATTGGCCCACTACTTCGATTCCAAGTCACCTGTTATATTACGAAAATCACCTGACCTTCCCCCTTGGAGCCGAAGCCAATCCACAGACAACCGGCCACTGACCCGGATACGCCGTTTTCATAATCAGTCCCTGCAGCCCAACCCTTTTCCCTCAGAGTCGGATGGCACAGCCGAGGCAATGCAAGTGTACGTCGACGCAGGCATGGCCCCAAATCTCCTACACACCAGCCTTGTGTGCCCCACTCATCCAGAACTGCAGCAGACTTGCTCATACCTCACCGAGGAACCTCTTCCCTCAATCATGGCAGAACTTCTGGCCATCCGGGATGGGTTATCCTCATTAGAGCCTCGATTACGCATAAACCCGCCGTCGTGCCTTCACCTGTACACAGACTCCACACAGGCAGTCCGGGAACTCCGACGCGTCGCCAAGTCGCTCGACTTGACCTGCGATGTGCATCGCATTGTGAACTCTTTTCCGTGTCCCGTGCGAGTTCTGTGGAATAGACGTTCAACACCTGCCCACACTGACGCTGACGCGGCCTGCCATCCCCAGAGGGTAACTGGGCCGCTACCCCTGCTCCAGTTGTCGCAGAGTTACACCCTCATCATTCACAAGGCGTCTCTCCGGCGCTCCACGCGTGCCCTTCTTCCCCCGCGTGGGTCGGACCTTCCTGGCGGTTTAACCCGCCGCGAGGAGGTGGCGCTTCGGAGAATCCGCGTGGGCGCAGCTTTGACCCCGGCGATAAAGGCCTCATGGAGGACGCAAGTTCCCCCAGAAACATGCCCCTTCTGTAAAACCCCTGCCACTGAAGCGACCCTGGACCACCTCCTTGGTTCATGCTCGGGCCTCCAGGCAGCACGAGTTCGTCACATGAGGGCCCTTGGGTACCACCCAGGACGACCACCTGACCTTCGCCGCTGGACGCACGGTCCCCAATACCGGCCCCTCCTCGACTTCATTGTGGAGACGGGACTGCTGGACTACATCTCGTTTATGCCAAAGGGCGTACTTGCGTAAATAAAAAAAAAAAAAAAGAAACAGGGTTGGTTCGAGAAGCGCGCAGCCATTGGCTCCGCCAGGCGGTACGTCACGCTTCTTTTTCTAGCAGCCGACGGCCAAGCTCCGCCTACTACATCCGCTACCACCCAAGTCACTGTGGAATCACTGGCAATGTTTCGGCTGATGCAGCTGCCCGGACAGGCCATGACAGTGAAGGGACCATCTTGCTTCCGCTTTCAAGGACTGATGCCGCTAGGCTGCTTCGTCAGTTTACGCAGAGGACCTCCATTACTTAATGGAATACACCGGACTTTGTGCATCCGCGCCTCCATAGCCAGGACCCTCTACTCCAGCGCCGTCTTCCGTGTGGGCTGTCTCGATCACAGTCTACTTTGTAGACTGTGGTTGGGAGTTGCTTTCACAAAAGCCTACTCCTTCCTCATCGGGATGGCCAGTAGTGCCCAGTGCGACGCCTGCGAGGTTGAAGAGAATCGAACATGTGATTTGTCGTTGCCAGCAGTATTCATCAAAAAGACGTGTTTTGGCCGCCGAGCTCAACTGATTGGACAATCAGTCGTTCACACTAGAGACTATTCTAGGACACCGACCCCTAGAATCGACTTCGCAGAAGGCAACAAAAGCCCTTTTGCGTTTTATGAAGGAAACAGGCTTAGTCGAAAGAGTACAGTGCCCGTAAAGGGACTAAAGTGTGTGCGCGACCCTGCTCCTTTCCCCTTTTTTGCCTGCCTTCTCTTTATCCCCTGCACACCGCTTCCCCAGTGTCGAGTAGCAATCCGGGCTCAAAGCCTGGATAACCTCTCGGCCTTTCCGTTTGCCTCTCTCTCTCTCTCTCTCTCTCTCTCTCTCTCTCTCTCTCTCTCTCTCTCTCTCTCTCTCTCTCAGCGGGGTTGGTCGGTGGCCGGCCCGCATCGAACGGCTCCTCGCGCCAGCCGTGCCTGCGTCGGCGGAAACGAGCGGAAACGAGCGTTTGAAGACAAGATTGGGGGCTTCCAAACACAACATGCTCGCTAAAGACAATAATTGAAGATAGCCACCGGTGACTATAGCGGTTCGCTAGCGCTTCGGCATGCGGCGCTGTCGCGATGAACTCGTCCCACCGAGTTCTGGGAAAAGGCTTAGCATCGCCGCAGTTATCCATACACTGCTCTGCGAGGCCGCGACGACGACGATCCCCCGCGCAATCTGATCACTGCACCATCACCCCCTTTCACGTATTTGCAAATTGATTTTCAGCAATAGTCCCGCTCTGGCGTGCGGTGACAAGTTTTAGCTGCTGCGGTGTGTGCCGTATCATGCATACAGCGCACAGGGGGCTGCTTGTCGACCGTGCAGGCAGATGCTTGCCGCGGTCGCGCGTGTAGCGGGCGTTTGTGACCGCAGAGAAGCTCCGTGTTTTTCAGCGTTATTCATACCTTGTAAACGACGCGCTATATCGACAAACTCAGCTAAGCTCGTGTAATGGATGGCGACGATCTACATTCGTCCGTGCAACCGGTGCAGGATGAATACGCCGTGCCGCCGGTGCAGGAGCGGCGCGCGCAACCGCGTTTCCCTAGAGTTCCCTGCGGGAGCTATATATAGGAACTCTACGTTTCCCCCAGAGGGCGGGAACGCTGATTGGCTACAGCATTTAACGGGGCCCACCAATAGCGCAGCCGTACTGTTGAAAGCTTCGTGCGTCACAGGGTGCGTCACAAGCAGTCTGCCGCACGTCAGAGCGCGGCAGTGTGGCGGCAAGGGAGCAGTATGTGAGCAACGAAGGAAGAAAGCATCTTTGTTGCGTGTTCGTGCGGCCCCTACTTTACGTAGAGGTGTAATATTTGGTATACATTGTCGTGAAGGGGTACTGAAGTGATTGCGCGATTGAAATGGCGATCTTCAGGGCCCCTTTAAGTTTGCCCCCATCTGAAGTTGCAAGCTGCCCCATTTGTGGGACTACCCTCTTCAATACGGATTCTTTACCAATTTGGCTAGCTCGCTTAATGTTGCGTTTAAATAAAGTTTTTTCCGCCTTTTCCTCCTCTTCAGTGCTGATTAAAGCTTGCTTTCTCTCTCCCTCTCTCTCTGACTGCGACCTGAAGCTTATATGTGAAGGAAAGTTTGACATCAACCTCAATGCAGCCTTGCGGCTACAAAGGAAAGCTGTGCAGAAACTTCGCAGTTGAAGAAAAGTTCGTCCTGTTCCAGGATGAATTCCAGTGATCCCGGGTTCGAATCCCCAACCAGGGCGACTCTGTCTTCAACTGGGAAGTTTCCGCGAAAGCTGTACAGTTTTCCTTTCTAGCCGTAAGGCTGCATTGAGGTAGAAGTCAAACTTTCCTCCGCAGAAACGTACTGCGCCTTGGGGATTTCCCCTAGATCTGGTCTCAAGCATATATGTTTCATCACTTGAACATGCACCATTTGCAAAATTAGAACATGACTCAGACGTCAAGCTTATGCCTCTCATCACTTGGACATTCATTTTGAGTAGACGTGTATCAATACGCTTCATTTTTAAGATCAGTAAACCCGAAATAAACGAGCGTGTGCACATGTATGCACGTCTTGGAGGGGCCTGCCATCAATGCTCAAAAGTAGTAAATTGAGTCATGATTTTCATCTAAATTCTGGGTTACCTCTATGTCGAGCAATAAATAGCTTTGCTGGTCATCCACCATGACACAGTAGAAGAGCTGATGACGTTTTTGTGTCGCGACAATTTTGTTTGCTTGAAGCGTGAATGGATGAATGCATTGCTGGTGGCCAAGAGCAGAGCTCTATTGTTGTTTTTGCAGTAGGAACAGTGACGTCACACGGCGCACAGAACGTTGCTCGCTGCCAGGCGTCTCTCACACACCCCACGCGCCCAGCGTCTTCGCCGACCTCCGTTCCGCACGCGGCGGCCCGGTCCACTTGATGATCATGCGAGGTGTGGCCGGGTGTGCAACCGATGACTCGTGCGTCGCAGCAACACCAGCGGCCGCCTGTGGAACCAGCTTAGCTCTGGGTCGATTGGTGACGCTGCGCCGGGGCCGCTTGATAAATATACATGTGTCACATAATACGTATACCGTGTGTGTGTCATTGAAGCAGCAGTAAGGATGATAATCAAGCTAATCATAGACAACGAGGAAAGCTAAGAATAGCCAGCTGGGCCTTAGCTCACGCTACGTATATGCTGGCATAGCCGAGCTAAACCACTGGTAATTTTTTTTTCGCACTACAACTCGTGACATTGCAAACCAGAAGACAAATTTTTAAATAAGCTAACGATACAGAGACAGCCGCACGCAGAGCTACTATTCTGGAGATACAAAGCTTTAAAAATGCTGGCAAAACAGTGCAAAAAAATACAAGGACAGAGAAAGATACATAACAGGGACTTCAGCTCAGTCCCTGTCGTCTATCTCTCTCCGTCCTGGTCTGGTTTTTGCGCTGTTTTGCCTAGATTATGTACCAATACGTCCAGTTTTTCACGTTAAAAAACGTCATATTTTATCAACCTGATCAAATATGCTCCCTCCGCCCCCCCCCCCCCCCCCCCCCCCCGATAAACCAGTGTGAACCTTGAATTGAAGTGCTATTGATAAACACAATTATGAACTTGGGGGGAAAGCATATTTGCTCAGGTTGATTAAAAAAATTGGCAGCATCTCCACTCCGTGGATGACGGCGAGGGTGCGGAGTACGAGGACGCGAAATGACATCCAAGTTGCGCCCCGAGTGACATCCTATTTGCGCCCCGACCGTCATTCGATTTGGGTTGCTCCTTGATTATTCTCTACATTAAACTGCAACTCACGGCTCAAATCGAATTTCGCTTGATTTTCGCTTGATGGTGGTGTGCACACGGATGGACGCGGACGGACATCGGGAGGTCCTAAGGTAGAGAGAGAGAGAGAGAGAGAGGAAAACTTTATTGAGCAGTTATATGCGTGGGGATGGCTTCTTAGTCCAGAAGTCCAAGCGTTGTCTTCGCACGTACCGCCCTCTCCGTCAGCATGACCTGGTCGGCGAGGTGTGCGCTGGACAGCGCTGTCTCCCACTGCTCGAGGTTGGGGCTAGGGAAAGGGGGTGGCAAGTCCGGGTTTTGGCTACATTCCCAGACTACGTGATATAGGGAGCCTGATTTTCCACAGAACTTGCATTGAGGTAGATGCTGATTGGGGAATTGCATATGGAGCCGGATTGGGTGAGGGAACGTGTTTGTTTGAAGTAAGCGAAGTGTCGAGCCTTGTTTTTTACTTAATTGTGGGTGAGGTGGTGGATAGACTCTACGTTCTAGCCGGTAATGCTCGGTAATGTTACGGTAAGTCACAACAGGGGTGGGGTCAGGTTCTCCTTCCAGGGCCTGGTGGGCGAGTGCGCAGGCCGTCGCGTGGGCGAATTCGTTGCCCGCGAGGGAGGAATGTGCCGGCGCCCAGACTATCGTGACGTGCCGTTTCGGGGGGTTTGTGCTCAGGATGCGGTATGCTGCGGGGGTCACCGATCCAAAAGTAAATCTTCTGCAGGCCTGCTGCGAGTCAGAAATTATCGTTGTTGCCTTGGTCTGGGTTATGGCAAGCGCTATGGCCACTTCTTCTGCTTCTTGAGGGGTAGTTTTGGGGATGGTTGCGCTGGTGAGGCATTTGTCTCTCGATGTTACTACTGCCACCATTGCTCCCTTATGGTTACTGCTTGCTGCGTCGGTGTAAACCGTCCCTTCGTCTTTACCGTAAATTTTCTCTAGAGCTTCGGCCCTGGCATGTCTTCTGCCTGCATGATGTTCCGGGTGCATATTGCGGGGAATTGGTTTAATGTGTATGTGCTGCCTCATATCTGGCGCAAGAGGTCGGGGTTGTAGCTGTCCTTGAGGCGTCCATTGAAGTTTTGTCAAGAGCTTTCTGCCTGCAAGTGTGAGTTCGAGTCTTAATTTTTGGCTGGAGAGGTGTCCTTCGATTAATTCTGATGCAGTGTTGTGGATGCCTAATTTGAGTAGTCGAGCAGTCGAAGCGCTCGTGGGGATACCCAGTGCTTGTTTGTAGGCTTTCCGTATAATGACGTTGAGCTGCTCCTCCTCAGTTTTGGTCAGAGTTACGTACGGGGCCACGTAGATAATGCGCGATAGAATGAAGGCCTGGACCAATCTGGTGGTGTCTTCCTCTTTCATCCCTCTTTGTCTGTTCTGCACCCTGCGTAACATCTGGGTGACCTGTTCGGCGGTAGTCTTTAGTTTCTGAATCAGTTCGTTGTTCCTTGTGTCCGCCTGGATATGAAGTCCAAGTATTCGTATCGCCTTTGTAGGCCTGATGGGATGGCCTTCCAGTGTGACTTGGATGTCGTCTTTGTCTTTCTTTGTGCGTCGTCTGCGTACGACCAGAAGTTCAGATTTTTGCGGAGCGCATATTAGTCCGCACTCTTTGGCATACTGATTGACGGTATCAGTTGCCTGTTGGAGTGTGTCTTGGAGGCCGCCGATCGAATCTGTGCCAGTCCAGATAGTAATATCGTCGGCGTAAAGGCCATGCTTTATGTTGGGGATCTTCTCTAGTCTTTTCGGCAGCTCTATCAGTGCAATATTGAAAAGCATGGGGGATAGAACAGACCCCTGAGGAGTCCCCCTGTCCCAAGAGTAATTGGATCAGAGGAGACATCCCCTATCTTTATGACAGCTTGGCGGTTGGAGAGGAAATCGGCAATGTAGTTGTACGCCCTCTCTCCGCAGCCTGTTCTTGCCAGGTTATTGAGGATTGCGTTGTGCGCCACGTTATCAAACGCTGCCTTTAGGTCAAGGGTGAGTATGGCCCGGGGGCAGTGTCTCGTGGCCGGAACGAGTATGTCCTCCTTGATTTGAATCAGGATGTCTTGGGTGCTCAGGTGCTTTCTGAATCCAAACATCGAGTTGGGAATTTGCTGGGTTTCATCGAGGTATTGCTGAAGTCGTAGAAAAATTATCCTCTCCATGATTTTCCCCACGCAGGATGTTAACGAAATCAGCCGAAGATTATCTATATGTGGTGATTTGCCTGGTTTCGGGATCAGTCGCACCTCGGCTGTCTTCCAGGAGATGGGAAGCTTGCCTGTGCGCCAGAAGACGTTGAAATGCTCTGTGAGGTCTTCTACAGCCCTGTCATCTAAGTTTGGTCTTGCCCAGGTGCGCTGGAGCGCTTGCAGGCTGCAATGGCGGCTCGGACCTCATAGACTTCAATGTCTCTGTCTAGCACGAGATTGGGTGGACCTTCATAAGGGGGAGGAGCACCTCCTTTTCCCGGACGTAGGTATTTGTTCTTCAAGTCTTGAATGAGGTCATCCGTGGTTCCCTGGTACAAGTGCATAGTGCGTGCTAGGCTTCTAGTGGTCTCTCCCTTGTTCTTGAGGGGGTCGATAAGGTGTCGAAGCAGGTGCCACGTTTTGCGAGTAGATAACGTTCCCTGGAGGCTATCGCATAACGTAAGCCAATTCTCCTTGCACAGGTGGGCCGCGTACTCCGCCGCCTGCTTACTTAGTTGTGCTATACGTTTCTTAAGCCGGCGGTTGTGCCTCTGCTTCTTCCAGCGTCTGCTCAGGCTGTGTCTGGCTTCCCAGATGTGCAGGAGTTTGGAATCGACATGCGGTGTTTGGTATGTTGTGGCTATTGTTTTTGTGTTGGCCTTTACATCTCGTATAACACTCTCCGCCCACTGGTCGTAAGATTGTCCCTTCGAATGATCACGATCTTTCCTTTCTTTTCTGAATTTGTCCCAATCAGTTAATTTGGCTGTACCAATGTATGACCTGTAGCTCAAGCCTTCGATGAGGACTTGTATGATATCATGATCGGATCCCAAATTCTCCATGGTGTTGGTCCACGTGATGTCGAGTGAGCCTCGGAGTAGGGATAAGTCTGGGCTTGTGTCTCGAGAAACGCTGTTCCCTGTGCGAGTTGGGGTGTGCGGATCGTTTAGGAGCGTGAGGTTGTGCGATTCTATAACACTGAGCAGATCTTTCCCCCTCTTACTGTTGTATGTGTATCCCCAAAGTTTGTGCGCTGCATTAAGGTCCCCCAAAATGAGGAGAGGAGAGCTGGCAGCGAGTTGGAGGGCTTCGCACACAGTATCTTCTATACCCGGTCGTTTTTTCGAGGGTCGGCAGTAGACGTTGAGAATAAAGATGCTCTCTTTGCATTTTGCTGTCCGGGGTATGAGTTCCACTAGAGTGTGCTCACATTCCCTTTGGGGGGTAAGGTGCTGTATTGCTGCTATGTTGCTCTTGATCAAGGTTGCCGTAGATCGTCCAGACGGATCCGTGTAAGTAACGTATCCTGGGAGCCTGGTTGGACCATTCGTCTCTTGGACTGCAATGATATCAGGTGGGGGAGAGAGTGTGCCGAGATACTGTTGTAGAGCTGCTGACTTGTCTTTGATTCCGCGGCAATTCCATTGGAGCAATGTGGTGGAGTCCTGCCTATTTGGTAGCATACTCATCGGGGAATGAAACCAAGTCCTTGCTTTCGGATACTGGAGGGCGGGAATACGGAGCTTGCCTTCTGCGGAGACTGTTGCTTTCAACCGTCTCCATTCTGCCTTCTAGCCGGTCGATGCGAGTTCCGAGTTGGTCGACCCGACCTACGACTTGATTGATTTGGACGCCGTTCTGGGCTACCTGAGCGGATAGCGCCTGTATTTGTCGGTTAATTTGGTCAGTTTGGGTCTGTATCTGGGTCTGGAGCGCCTTGAGTAGGTCTTCGAGGGAGGTTGTGCCTCCTTGAGACTGGGTTTGTTGCGAGAAGGGGTCTGTGGTGGGCTCCGACGAAGTCTTGTTTTGACCTATCGCTTCGACTTCAGCTTGTAGAGAGAAACTTGCGCACTCCCCCTGAGCGGGTGGGACAGAGGGAGCTGTGTCCATGGCATTCGAATTTGTTCCGGCGATGCGTGAAGGGCGTTTGCGTTTGTCTGGGTGCGAATCGTCACGGAAGCTTTCTAGTTCTGCTAGCCTTTTTTCTAATGACGCAATTATGATCTGTTGTTGCGCCAACTGTGCCTTAAAGGTTGAACATTCTGGACATGGGTGGGAATCTGTGTTTTTTGTTGGTGTGGGTGTGGGGTCGCGTCGAGCAGTGGGAGACACAACGCAAGCCCAGCTCACCTGTTTCTCGTCGTTCCCGGTCTTCAGTGTACGGTTGCGGGACCCGGATTTTGACCTGGTGCTTGAATTTCCTCTCCTTCTCGCGGATGGGGTTCTGGATCGGTCACGGGGCCGCCCCCGCTGGTCTGGTTGTGAGGCTGGATGGCCATGCTGCGATGCTTGCTGATCCACTTGGAAGGCTAGTTGGTTCACCCGAGAGGCGCGCTCCTCCGTCCTCTTCTGCTCGAACTGCCGTTGACGAAGGACGAAAGGCTCCCGGAAGCGTTTCGGGCAGCCCTTGGTAGCCGTAAGGTGGGCCCCCCCGCATAGCGAGCAGAGGGCCTTGCAGTCATGTCCGGGTTTCGGGTCTTTGACCCCACACTGGTGGCACACACGTGTGTTGGGCTGAGGACATGCCGTCGCCCTATGTCCGAGTTCATGGCATGCGTCGCACACAGGCACAGTCTTCTTGTACAAGGAGCACGGGTACTCCGAGCCGAAGAGGGTAACGTAATAGGGGACCTTGTTACCAGCAAACGTGACTACGACGATATTTGAATTTCCTAGTCTTCTGCATGCGTAGATCTCGTGGTTGGGTACGAACATATTGTCTAACAATTCCCGCTCCGAGAAACGGAGGGGTGCCCCTCTTATGATGCCCTTGACGGAGTGATCTGGGGCGAGTCCGTAGAGCTGCACTGGGTAGGTCATGTTATTGATTCGGATCTGCTTCACCTGACTCAAGGCTTTTGCTGCTTCTGCCGACGGGGTGCTAATTGTAGCGGTGTTCTGCACAATGTCATAGCGGACTCGCAGGTTGGTTTGGCGCCAGGTTGACTGAATTGCGCTCAGCAAGGCGAGCGAGACCTCGGCTAGGTCTAATTCCGCTATCTTGAGGCCACCCTGTGGTCGCAACACGAGCTTGTAATCGTCCCTGGGAAGGGGAGCTGGCCTTGGAGCAAATTTGCGTGTAAGCGAGGGCTTCGTGGTTGTCGGCTCAGCCGTTAGGCCTACCGCTAGGTTGGGCTTCCGCTCGCGTCGCCGCTGGGCTCGGGTGACGACTTCGATCCAATCGGCGTTTGAGCTTGAATCTGTCGCAGTTTCATCACATTCGCCTTCAGTTGGGTCTTGATGCATTAAGTTGTCCTCTGTCTCACTTGCGTCTGTGCTCGGGAGCACGGCGGGGCGGTCCCCTGCGTCGGCGGTCGTACCCGGCATTGGTCGTACCCGTTGTTAAGCCTAGTCCCGCTGGGACGAGGCCTAGCTTGCCGTGGTTCAAAACTGCCGTAAGTTGGCTGAATTCGCACTCACGGGGAAGTGAAATAGTGTCCTCCGGTGCACGAAGCCTAGCTGTCGATGACCGTGATATCCGCTTTGGCCCAAGGAACGAAATTACAGCACTTCTGAGTAAAACTCTGGAGCCCATGCAGAACACGACCGTTCGCTGTAGGCCACCTGGTGGCGCCCGCCGTCCTAAGGTACTCCGCACCGTTACAGGCGAGGGAGTAAGCCGTTTGACTCTCGGATACTAAGTCACGGTAACTGACACTAGCTCTCTCTGGCAGACACAGGCTCGGATCCTGCCGGTGCCTGCGTGATTTTTTGCGATTGTAAATGTTATGCGCACGGACGCGGACTGACATTGTTTGGTCGTAAGGCACTCCGCACCTAATATGACGACATTTTTTTAACGTGGAAAACTGGGCGTGTTGGTACATAATCTAGGCAAAACAGCGCAAAAAAATACAAGGACAGAGAGATACACGACAGGGACTGCGCTGAAATGCCTGATACACGACAGGGAAGTCCCTGTCGTGTATCTCTCTCTGTCCTTGTATTTTTTTGCGCTGTTTTGCCTAGATTATGTACCAACACGCCCAGTTTTCCACGTTAAAAAATGTCATATTTTGTCGATCTGGACAAATATGCCCCCCCCCCCTTTCCCAAGTTCATAATTGCATTTATCTATACTACTTCAATTCAAGGTTCACACTGGTTTATATTACGAACATCCAAGAGTTTTCAGGGACTTTCCAGGCCCTGTGCGTGGATTTTCGGGGACCCCATTGATTGTTAGAAAGCTAAATAAGACCCGTGTTCGGAGCACAGATGAGCTTCAAATGATAAGATATAGCTGAAAAATTGAAATGCGGAAGTGCTGGGATCATTGTGGGCCTGGCGGAATCGTCTGACTTTTATGCTGCTGGGTGCCATACTCTCAGGCAATTTACTCTTGCAGGTAAAAGTCACCAAACCTGTACCAGAGTCCTTCCCTTCCGTGCGCCTGGTGGCTTTTCCGCGCAGCTGGCGTGCTGTGCAAAAAGCCGACCTTCAAACCTGTGCTACGCCGAGAAATGGTGCCGTACAGGTGCCGTCAGAAGTAATTGGAGCACGAGAGCTGTGGCCGAACCGCATAGGAGCGTTGTGTAGCTGCACCGGCGGTAAACTGAAAGAGCAGAACACGCATGCGTGCCTGCCAACACCAGTAGCCCCTCAATACTTTTCAACTCACTCCTTTAAACGCGGCTACGAGCGTTGTTGGCAGCACGATGGTCTCGGCGATGGCGCTGATAGCAGAACCACGTAAAAATATTAGAAAATCAAAATTGTCACTTCAGATCCCTGCGATTGCGAAGCTTCTCCAGCAGCTCGCGCGCGCTGAAAGTGGGTGAGTGATGCTGCCAGATACTGCATCTGCTATCAGCGCCATCGCTGAGACCAGTATGCTGCGGATAATGCTGGAAGCCGCGTTAAAAGAAGTGCATCGAGAAGTATGGATGGGCTTTCACCGTCGGCAGGCGCGCATGCGTGTTCTGCTCCTTTCGTTTGCCGCCGGTGTAGCTACACGGCGCTCCAAAGCGGTTCGGCCACAGCTCCCCCGCTCCAATTATTTCTGACGGCACCTGTTCATACAAGTCGTGCAGCGAATGTACTCTTTTCCACACCCAGAAAGGTTCGGGAGAAAGGGAAATAGAATGGGGGGAGGGGGGGGGGGAGTTTCGGGGACGGCTTCTAGGACCCCCATTCGAGAACCACTAATCTAAAATACTACCCGGGCAGTGTTCTAAGCACAGGCCAGCCGAAACGAAGTTGTGTGTGCATCACCCAAAAGGCACAGCGCTGCAAATATACTACAGAATTGGGCCCAGATGAGTGATATAGGCGCCGGCTGTTACGTAGGAAAGTACCAGGCTTTGATGGCCAGAAGGAGATTCGCCCCAATGCCTGGGGATCGGTGAATGGGGCCATGCTATGCCCACTCTACTTCCTGGCGAGCTGATCAAGTACCAAGCACCTTCCCGGTTTTGGAAGTTCCTCAGTCCATCGCAAAGGGTTAGCTAATTTTCTCTTACTGGCTTGTTGACATGCACTCTGGAAGGCGATATTCCGTTCAAATATGGGTACAAACCCGACAATTCCGGTGCGGTGGGGAACGTTAATTGAACATGTCGATAGGTCGCAGGTCACCTCTAACCGACCTAAAAGGTACCAAACCACTCTTATTTACGAAAAGAATGCGCAGAATTTATCTGAGAATTTTACACCGCAAAAATATCGCCAGAAAACGCGTAGCCTCTGGAAGGGAGGGGGGGGGGGGGGAGTGCTGGTAGAGCTTGAGCCTCTCCCCCCTGGGCTCGGTACGATTAGACAAGTCGTGGCTTCAGAAAAAACTGCGTGGAGTGGTTCTAAGTGCGACGCTGAGTACGCCTGAGTCATTTTGCCAGAGCACACGTCCCCGGTGCCAAGGCTAATCGCTATTTAATTTTCCATTCCTTTGTTTCTTCTCTTCTTGTTGCCGCTACACTACTACGCAACTCTGCAACGGGATTAAATAGCTGTTGCATCACCCGTGAAGGCGTCTGCAAGTGCATTTCGAGTGTCGTGCAGAAAGTACTGCTGCTCTTCGTTAACCAAATAATATTTGCTAATGACATTACGAAGGATTATTGAAGTGGATAAAAGCTGATATAATTACAGTTACAGTTGAAAAAGCCAGAGCCGACCTCAGTGAAAAACTATTCAAACACCGAATGAAAACGCACTCCGGTTTTTATTACCACAAAAAGGCAAAATGAAGGGCGCAAATATATGTATGTATGCGCGTGTGTGACACACGCAGGCACACACACACGCGCACGCACGCACGCATGCACGCTCTTTGACCTTCCACCGTCAAGCAGAGATCCATCAACGTTATAAAGGGGTCACACTGCAGTAAATGTGCTGTTTCGATCGCGGACGTTACACAAGTCGCGGAATGCTGTTGTAGTAGTGGCAGATTTTTGGAGACCGAAACCTTCTTTTCGAATTTGCCGCGGGTTTAGAAATGGAGTCTTCCCCGCTAATCGCTCTATTGCACACAACAAAGGTCGTTATACTCACTTTGCAACGCAGATATATGCATTACATGTTTTGTGGCACAGTAAAATATACCTTCCGTGACAATATCCGCTAAAATAGGGAAAATGTGCAACAGCTGTATCGAACCGTTTTCCGCCGCTGGCAACCGGAGTGTGGCGTCTGGCAACGAAGCGGAGGCGGTCATGGCTGCATCCGTAGCGTTGCTTGCTTGGGCTTGCGATAATGCCAGTAGATCGGTATCTAACTTGTGACTGCTTTAAGTTTCGGCGACAGATTCCTAAATTCCACGTCGCCCAACTCAATCGCGGCAAACGCGCACTTCTCCGCACCTCAAGAATGACTTGAAAAGCGACGCCACATCAAACGTAAACAACTTCAGCTTCCCCGTGTTTTGCTCGGCGTGCGCTATCGGAGCCAACAGCTGGGGAGCGCATAGGCACAGCATAGCCGCTCTTCTCACCCACGCAGCCACTATGCCGCGGTGCAAACGTCGACGCGATGACGCCTGCGACTACGGCGGGGCTCCGAAGAGGCCGTCGGGCGTGCTTTCCGCGAACCTCCGCTCGGCCAAAAGCTACTTCACCGGCGCCAGTCTCGACTACCGTGCGCGATGCACCAGCGGCGACGGTCAGATGTGCAACGTCTTCAACGACCTTTCCCTGTGGAACGAGTTCTTCTGGCAGGTCGGACTCGAGCTGAGGGAGCTGTCTCCGGCCAAGCTCTCGCTCGTCGAAATGCACGGTGCCTACGTTCCCCTAGAGGAACCTGAACACAAACACCGCGCAGCCACGCTGCTGCATCGCCTTTTGACGCTTCACAAATGCATCGTCTCGGTGGACCTGAACGGCTACATATTCAAGGGCCACCACCGCCTCATATGCGACGCGCTGCGCAAGAGCCCTAGCCTGCGACGACTCAAGCTTTGCCTCCTCACCATGGACACGAACGCGTCGCAGAGCTTTGCAGGGGCGCTGCCCTACCTGGGCCGCCTGCAGGAGCTCGAGTGCCGACAGGTGCACTTCGACCGGACGTTCCTGGACGCGCTGTCCAACTTCCTGGCGGCCACCAAGTCTCTCACGTCGCTCATCATGAGCCACCTGCACATCGGCAGGCAGGACGCGGTGGTCATCCTGCAGGGTCTCAAGTGCAACTCGTCCATCACCTCTCTCTCCCTCAACACCTGCATCCTGACGCCCGTGTCGTCCAAATGCGGTTTCATGTTCGCCGACTACCTGAGGGAGAACCAGACGCTACGCACGCTGAGTGTCACGTCGCGCTACCTGAAGAACGTCATCGAGCTGCGGCTCATCATCCGGGCGCTGTTCAGCAACAAGACGCTCTCCAAGCTGGACCTGGTGCGCTTCTCTCTGGACAACGAGAACATCCAGCTCATCACCAAGCTGCTGACGGAGAACCGGACGCTCAAGAGCTTCAACATGGTCGGCTGCGTCTGGTACGAGCGGGCGCCGCACTCGCAGTCGGACTGTGAGATGCACGACATGGAGAACTTCGGCAAGGTGTCGGGCCGGATTCGGCCGTGGCTTGTTGCACTGGGTCAGAACAGGTCTTTGGAATCGCTCACCCTGGACCTGTCCTGCTTCAATGCCGACGAGTGCCGGTCCTTCTTCGAAGCCCTGGCGGGTAACCCATCACTGAAGAAGGTGACAGTCGAGCGTATCCGTCGGAAGGACGTGGCAGAGGTGTGTCAGGCCCTCCGGGAGACTGGCATCAAGGAACGCTTCTTTCTGGGTATACACCACGTGATCCAGGACCCAGTTGTGACCCTGACGAAGTGCAAAGAGCTGTCATGCATCAGTGTCGACTCAACGATCCTCCACGATTTCGAGCCGCTGCACAAGACTCTCTGCCTGCTGCCGTCTTGCAGTCACGTGACCTCGCTCTGCCTACGAGTGAGCCAGGAGCTGTTCAACAGCAAGGTCAGCACACTTGTCGCCGAGTACATCAAGGGCACCACGGTGCTCCGCGAACTCGAGCTCACCTTCTTCCTCGACTCCGGCAACTGGAACCCGCCGGACCGCCCCGAGCGCGACTTGGTCGACGCCATGTGTGCCAACATGAGCATTCGTCGGCTGTTTATCGGCGGCTTGTGCTTCAACGAGACGGAGACGCAGCTCCTCGCAGACATGGTGCTCAACAGCCGGACTCTCTGCGACCTCGCCTTCTACCCGGACGACCACCGGTCCATCGTGTCCTTTATCCGGAAGCTGTCGCCACGCTTCTCCGAAAACTACACGCTGTTGTGCATGCGCCTCAGCAAGCGCCGGGAGCTCGGGGCGGACTGGTTCGCCGTGGAGGACACGATACGGCGCAACTTCTCGCTGGTGACGCGCGCGGCGCACTTCGTCACAGGTGTGGCGGCAAGCCACAAGTACTGCGCGGCGGCTCTGGAGCTGGTCTCGTTCAACCCGGGCCTCGCAATGAAGATCCAGGAGCTCGCGTCCATAGACGAGAGCGAGGCGCTTGCCAGGATCAAGCACAGCCTCAAGAGCTACGTCGAGATGGACGACTTCATGCGGATGGCGGGCGTGGTGAAACACGAGGTTGCCTGCTACGAGCGAGCCGACGGCCGGAAGCAGCTGGTAGACCTCGGCCGGGATTGTTGGTTGCACGTGCGGCAGTACCTTAAGGTAGGCGACATTTTGGATTGAGGCTAACAACGCAGAGCTTTCGAAAACGGAAGCGATTGGGGAATGTGAGTAGATTGTCTCAACAGGGGTGACAATGTCTGATGTCTCCGTGCCACTGTATCTTTTTCGTTTTGGCAGTGTCTACTCTCACGGCAGCCGTGAGTATCATGGTAGGAAATTTCTCACGGCTGGTTCAACAGAAGCATGGCAGGCCAATCGCGGGCGGCCGCCGTGAGAAATTTCCTGCGGCAATTTTCACGGCTGCCGTGAGAATAGACACTGCCTTTTGTTTTTCTCACCGCTTGTTTTTAATTAATGTAATGGTGTTTTGGACGATTGAAGCCAATAGCCGGAAGCAGGAATGTGCTGAATTTCGGTCTTGATGGAGCCGGTAATTGTCAGCAGAATCGCGTATTGCACTGCTCATTAACAGCGCACAATCTGCTATGCCCTTGAAAATTGTCGCATTCAAAATTGCCCCGAGTGGACATTATCATCAGTCTTTTTTTCCTTTTGCTTTGAAGAGGCCCTTTTGTAGATTAAAAGCTACTCTAGCATTGCTTCAGTTTCAAACAAGGCATTCTCAGGCGATTTGCGTTTAGAGACTGGATAAGGTCTGACCGAACCACAAGCGATTGTGCAACGTTATTTTGTTGCACTACGCGGGGAATGAGGATTCCAGCATTGTTTGAAACTTGGATGGAATGGAGTGCACCGAAAATCAACCAACCACATAATGTTGAGTGTTTTGAATGTTCGCGGTTGTTTGTACTGGTTAGTCAAGGCGACGCCTGCCCTGTCTTTTTGTAGTTATTTGAATTGTGTGCATGGTTTCCCACCAGCTTCGGTTATCACTGCACAGAAGTTTAAGCTGCTGGCTGTTCTCTCTTTTTTTTTTTTTTTGTTGCAATGCTCGTTTGTGACGGGACTTTAAAGGAGCCATGAAGAGAAAATACAACTTCGTTTAATTTGAAATAACTAGGATTCAGTATCTCACTCAACTCCATTACAGCCGCAAAAGATGTTTTTTTAACGAAAAAAAAAAAGCGAGAAGTATTTAAAAACTTTCAAATTTTGCGCCACAGTGACTGACGTGTTATGAGCAAGAATGACGTCATACGGGCCAACAATAAAACATAATTTTTAATGCATTAACTGCACATTAGCATTCAAGTGATGCGGTCAAGTGGAACTAGAGGCCCCATTACAGACGTCCAGTCATGTGTCGTCGCGACAGGTCAGTTAGGCGGCCGCCAATCGCACAAACAAGGTTCTGTGACGGCGTAAAAAAGTTGCGGGAAATTGGCTGGGGGGGTCGCGACTGCTTCACACGTTTTCCTTAATATCTCCGTTATTTGTTCAAAGAGTGTGATGATATTGGTATCATTGTTATCGGGACTAAGCAGCCCTTCTAATAAACCCAACTTGTATTTTGTCTTCGTGGCTTCTTTAATGTGCAAGTAATCATTGTGGGCGTGTGGGTGAAACTGTTTGGTAGGGCTGCAAGAGCGGGCTGTTACCATCAAGCATGTCTTACTGCGCGTGAACTAACCACTTTTTAAGCTGCTGTCAAATCGTTGGTAATTCTGGCTCAAGCCTTTTTGTAAGCTACAGTTGCTTATGCGTTCCTTGTCACAGTGCTTTAGACGGTACAGTGCGAAGGCGAATTCCGATAGGACAGTTGACATGTGCAACTCGCTGATTTGAGCGGCCTGGGTTGAAATTCATCTGTGAGCCAGTAACCAGTCAATTTTGAGTTTGGATATTTTGATTCCAGGGTCAATTTGTTGTAGCGAACAGGCTGCATGCTTTTTGAGAAAAATTGCCGGAGTTCTTCTTCTTCAAAACAGTCAGAGTGCTGGCAGCGTGTGCGTTAAGGTTTATTTGGGATGCGGGAAAACTTGGCTGCGATTCTGCAGTGTTGATTATGTTGGCTATTTTACGATCATAGCAGGCCCTCGCTCATCGCAATTTGTTGCAGCGACGTAACTGTAATTTATTATTTAATACCAGAGGCTTTCTAATTGTACTACATTCCCATTAACATGAACTTCGAAAGGACCGTGAAAATGTGTTCGTATTATCCTAACTTCGTCTTAAGCAGAGCTTTTTTTGCATTGTGGACGTTACAAGAGAGCAAAAGTGTTGTTCGTATTTGCATCCAGGGATAAGCAAAATCTCCGCCAAAATTTGAAAAATTTTGATAGCTGGGCTCTTCAATTTAGTCTCGTACTCGCAACGGACTCCCCGACAAGCAGTCGGACATTCATTTTTTTTCCTGTATATTTTTAACAGTGACGCTGTTTAGCCAGTCATTATTTTTCGTGTCCGGAGTTAAAAATAGCAAGAAATGCTGAGTGCCTGTGTGTGCATGCCTCGCTGCGACCTCCCAGCGTCCCTGGCGCATGTTTTTCAAGCCAAGCATACCCACTTAGGAAAATTGGCCGAGATTCACAAAAACAGAAAAAAAAAAAAAAAAAAAAAGAGCTCCTGTGTTCACCATAATCGTGGCAACAACACTTGCTCGGAACGAGGAAGACGCGCCACAGCGCACGCTGCTCCAAGGTGATGTCCAATGATTATCACTTCCAAAAAAATGAAAGAAGCTCGCACTTATAGCAACAGTGATGGGAGTAAAGGTCGTTGCGGCAGCGATGAACAAGCAAATCGGCTGCAATCGTGGACCTAAACCGTCATGATGGTCATGAAGGTTGCGTACAGCTTCGCTACCCTCAAGTCTTGCACATTACTATGAGCTTCCCTGAATTTTTTATGACATCAAGAATCCTCGGGCTACATGTCAACTACCGCATTTTTGCGATTCTAAGCACCCTGCCCTACTTTCGGGGAAAAAAAATTGGAAAAAAAGTTTGCATGTGAATCTAAGCGCCCCCTTTTATAAGCTACCTTCGCATGGTGGATTTTAGACGTGTGGAAGCGGGCGCGAGTTGATATTGTGGCCAAGCCTGAAGTTTTCAAAAACAAACCACTTCAGTGGAACAGAAGATGACCTGGTGGACTTGAATGGTAGTAAAGGTTACTGAATATCAGATCTAAGCAGTGGATTCACTGCCTGTACCTATTTCTCTCTTGAATGGTTGCAAAGTAAAACATTTATTCTTTGCGCCAGTCTCGTCGAGATACGGCCACAAGAAAAAGTGGCGGAGGAAGGAAGGAGGGGGGTTAATTTAGGTTTTTAGAATCTAAGCACGCCCCCTCACTTTGGGAATCGCTATTGTGGGAAAAGGGGGGCGCTTATAATCGAGTAAATACGGTATTTGTGGTGAGTCCGAGACTGTAAATCAAGGAGTCCGAGCGTCGGCGAAAATCTCAAAACTTTTGCACGTTATCGCGCCAGATTGGTGATCGCACTTCATGGCGGTAAGCGTGACAATCAATCGTCAGTCAACTGCAGCAGCACCGAGTTTTTATCCTAAAATGGATACGGCTAAGGGGCCCCGAATGGCAGATTAGCCTCATTTTTAGGGACCGTAATTGAATTGATTTGTTGACTGATTGATGGCTTAATAATGTGTGGAAGATACACGTGGGCTATGAGGTGACCGTAGTGGATGGCTTCGGATTAATTTTGACCTCCTGGGGATCTTTACTGGTGCAAGAAAATAGCTGGTGAGTCGCATGCCTATTCTCTGTTAGCCTTTTAGCTTATGTAAAGGGACCACGCAGACAACAAAATACAAGTTTGTCTTATTCGCAAGATTTCGTGTTCTATAGTGCCCCTAGCACTTGTCTGGCAGCAAACAATGCTGTATTCACTGAGAAATTAATAAACTTAGGTTGAAATTTTGATTCTCCCGCCAAATTGTGGGTTTCTGTGATGTCTGCAATGAAGTCATAACGGCGTGTGTTAAAACGAACTTCCACTGCGTCATTCGGCTCTGCAACCTTGCTTGCAGTCAGTCCTCCCAGATGGCGCCACCATGCTCAGCCATGGACCGTTGGCTGCGGTTGCTTTTACACGTGGCTTGTTTTTGTTCATGGAACAAATAATCTTTTCGTGAAACATGGTGCTCGCTCGACAAATATGGTCACGTAAGACACCGTTGCCTGTGTCAATCGGCCAGGGTCGTCTAAAACTACCCCAAAGCCCCGCAGTGCTGTACTTTCCTAATTGCCACTGTTTACCCCACCATTCTTGCTGCTATAAAAAGAACGTACCCTAAATTTAAACGCAAATAGCTTGTTCGGCAAGCTTGCAAGCTCTGCCTAATTTGCGTTTGCTTTTGCCGGCCTCAGCCAATTGCACAACTGGGCACATATGAGTCATAGGTTTTGTTGCGGGAAATGCACTAGTGATCTCATGGCCAGTCCCTTTTTTCCTCATTATATAGCTTACTTGAGCGAAGTGTGCGTTAAAAGTGGGGTCAGTATGATTCTACGAGGCAACCTTTCGAATGAACGAAACTTGTGTTTTGTCTGCATGGCCCCCCTTTAAGTGGAGTTTGCCCCAAAAGTGGTACCTGTGTTATTCTAACGAGGCAACCTTTCAAATGCACCAAGTTCGCATTTTGTCGTCATGGTTCCTTGAAAGTATTAAGTTGGCTAAAAGCTGACATAACAAAATGCTTGCACTGCAAAGCAGTTATAGTTCGTGTCGGGATGAATTTTTGTCAGTTGTTTTGCAGCACTTTCTTTCCGTTCTACCTTTTACGCAGGTTATACCGCCACCAAGGGCATTTACATTTAATGAACTCATTAGGTTTTTTCATTTGTTGTTTGAGGGTTCTGTTGAATGGTGCCAATTGTGAGCCAAAGATTTCATAGCGACGTGTTTTTACCCACCATGCAAGGTTATCCGAGAACATATGCTAAATGCTAAACAGCATATGCTAAAAACACATGCTGCTAAAAACGGCTAAACATTAGAATGCGATTTCCTCCCCCTTTTTTATTTGTACACTCTTGTACCTTTTCTTTTTCGGTTTTGGTTAGTGATGTGTGCTAGGTTGAAGGTGTACTTTTTTGTTGTCGTCTTTCTCTGAAGTCATGTTCCTTTCCGATGTGAAGTAATAAACATCAGCGAGACTCCTTGGTGAGCTTTATTGTTGGTTTGATATTGCAACCTCAAAGGTTAGGCACGAACTGGTTATTTTGTGTGTGCGCGTGTGTGTGTGTGCATTCAAGTTCGTGTTTTCTCTCGCAAAATGCATTCAAACTCTTTCCACAAGAAGCTGAGTGGTTTATTTTGCTGGAACACAAGTGTGTGGCTGTGAGTGAAGCTTACTGCTTGCGTAAAACAGTGCAGTAAACTTGCTTGAGGAATGTGGCATCTGTATGTCTTACTCCCTACTTGGACAAAGCTAAGGTGGTCCTGTTAATTTCGCAGCCGTAACTTTAGTTGAGAAGCTTGTGTCAGACAAGCCAAAAAACGACGTGTCCTGTGGTATTGTTGTAGCTGTACAACTTTGTTGATTTGCCTTGCCCTGTGAATAAGCTTGGCCCCTGAAAAGTGGCGAACTTGTACGGCCTTCCTTTTTTTCTGTGAATAAATTTGGCCTTCAAAGAGGGATGAAAGCGTATCGTCTCACTGCACTGGACATCTGGTCTGGCTGCACGGCTTGATGTCATCTATCTACCCTTCAAAACAAAACGGTCGTGGAAATGAAACGGGTCACTCAAAACTTATTGCAGCTGAAAATTGAATTGAATCCTGCCCCATTAAGGGGGGACACTGCTCTTAAAACAGCTTCCTTTGATTGTTAAGTAAACTCTCTGAAACTTGTCAGCCTTGCTGCTTTTTTTTCCACTGATTTCAAATATGCCATTATTTTATGAGTGAGTCGATTAGTTCCCAAGATAATTAGAGGTAATTAACCATTTTCGGAGGAACAATAGACAAAGCTGTGTTGGTCATAAAACTGTAATCTTCACATTTTCCAACACTATGAACCCTGGTGAGTGCAATAAGAGAATCGGTTTTTGATTCACCGCTCCGAACTAGGTTTACAGCTCATTAAACCTTGGTGTTTGAAATGGGCACTCGAAATGGTTCCTTGTCGCTGATGCCACCAAAGTTTAATGAGCTGCAAAATTAGTTCTAAGCAGTGCATCAAAAAAAGTGATTGTCTTATTGTACTCACCAGGGTTCAGAGCATAGGAAAATATAAAGATTACAGTTTTATGGCTTGCTGTTTTGTCTAGTGTTCCTCCAAAAATGGCTAATCTCCGATTATATTGGCAACTAATTAACTAGTAAAATGACAAACTAATTCAACTAATTAAATGACACAAAAAATAATTCCATATTTGAGTTTAGTGAGAAAAAAGGTGCAAGGCTCGGAAGTTTCAGAGAGTTTACAACCTTGGAGTTTACTTCAAAATTGAAAGACATTGATTTAAGAGCCATGTCCTCCCTTAAAGGGGCCATAACAACTTTGTTCAGTTTCAAACTAGCCTTTGGTTACTCACTCAGCTGTGTTCCAGCCGCCAAAAACATTTCTTTAATCAGAAAAACTAAAATATTAAAAAACTTTCAAATTTCATGCTATAGTGAAGTAATGTAGGCCAGCACTGAAGGCATAGTTATCCATGTTAACTGCATGGTAAGTTTGTTATATAACACTGGTATTATTAGTGTCAGGACAAGGCAGCCTTTCAATGAACTATTCTTGTATTTTGTCTTCATGACTCCTTTACATCACTTTAGACTTTGCTGCCACCATTTTTAAATCGAGGTCTAGAACTGATTGAGCCATCAACCAGACGCACAATTCCTCAAAGTTTTGATGTACAGTCTATAGACTGTACTATCTGCATATACTATAGACAGTATAAAGTACAGTATAGGCTATATAGACTTGTATAGAGTACACTATAGACCTGTATAGACTACACTGAATTTTATAGACTAGAATACAGTATAGACTGTATATAGACTATAGACCTATAGAGTACAGTATAGACAGTATAAAGTACAGTATAGGCTATATAGACTTGTATAGAGTACACTATAGACTATACTGACTTTTATAGACTGTAGAATACAGTATAGACTATAGAGTACAGTATAGACTATATAATCTACTATATAAACTATAGACTACAACAAGAGCGATTTACATGCTCTAATTCAAGTAAATGTTGCCCACTAAAGCCATGCCTTGTGAAAGAGGAAGAAACGGCACTCTCTGTAGAACAGTTTCACAGTACCTTTATTTATCAGTATCGTAAAGGGTCGACGGACTGCCCTGGTTAGAGGGTACGACGTGGTATAAATCACACTCAACACCTCGGAAAGTTTGCTAGACTCGGCTCGGTAGCCAGGCTGGGAGAAGAAGCAACAGTGCCACGTGGAGGAATAGTGAAGCCCGTACACATCGTATCAATCCGAGTCAATCCAGCGGATGCAACGACAAAACTGTGGGCCTTGATCGCAATAAGCGGGAAATTCAAACACGATTAGTAGAGTGGATCGCGCGCGTTCAAACAGCCTCACTTTGCTTTCAAAAACAGCCCTGCTGCTTTCAATGCATGTTTTTGCCATTTCACAGCAGGCATGTGTCAGAAGTTTTTTTTAACTTGAAAGTTTGTTTTACACGTTTTATGCAGGATTTTTTTTTAGCCGGCCCGCATGAAACGAAAGAACACAATGCATGTGTAATTGGATGAAACCGAGGTGCTATTTTCATTGAACGCTTTAAATGTCTTTACGATAAAAATAATATGTGCTGTTTGTTGCTTAATGCAAACCCCCGAGAGTAATAGTAAAATAGCTGACTAGATTATTGACGAAGGTCTTTACAGGTTATGCATAAATGAGATAAAATTTGCCAAGCCGAGCTCGCAAAATAAACTGCCTTTGGTAGAGGATATTGCACAAGAATGAAGCTATATATAGCATATTTTGCTACATCTGTTGGCAACAATGACTGCAATAGCTGTATGTGCAAGCAAGCAAGTTTGTAAAAGTGCAACCTTAGGGTAGCAACCTACCAGCAACATATATGCAAAGTATGAGCTACAACAGCAGTGGATGATTACATAAAGGCTAAACATGTGAAACAGCGAAAACATTGCTCCTTTTCATTGTCAAGCTGCAAACAACACTTTTACATAAAAACAACCATTGCCAGTCCAATGATAACACAAAAAAAAACTGCTTTGAGTTTCAAAATACAGAACTGTGGAATCTCATCGGACTAGAAGCAATTCAGCATGAAAAAAACATTCGGCTTCAATGAAGAAGCTACACAACATCTGCTAGGCTCTTGGGAATGTGAGTTAAATGAAAAAGAACCTTGACTGAACGGCAATGCTTTCGTAGGTCAGACTGTCGGTAAAAAGAAAAAAAAAATGAAAGCACAGGCGTTCCTTTCACATCATTAACATTCACACAAAAAGCATTCACAGATTCTTTATGCCCACAACAAGACTAAAGTTCTCCCTAAAGTAAAGCAGCTCTTCACATGAAACACAGTCCGAACAAAAAATAAGCAACTTATTGCGAGAGCAGCAATAGGTGAATGTAAACATCTTCACAACATCCCCAGGACATCCTACACATAACACAAGTAAAAATTGCAATAACATTCACTTTCCTGAAGTGTGACAGCGCTACTCGGTCAAGTAACTCGACGAAAACCTCAACAGAAGTAGCTTCGGATACACACAACTTAGTGTAAAAGCTGCATTAGGTAAATAAAATCGTCTTCAAGATGTCTTGAAAACATCTCCCAGATGTTCTACATACGAAACAGGTATAAATTCCAACACTAATTTCCTTTAAGTGTACCAGTACCAACCATTCCAGCAAGCAACTTGGTGAACTTTTTAACAAACATAGTGCACGTTAATACACACAGCACAATAAAATCTCGAAAGCTTAGCAAACGGATCCGCTAAACTCAACATTTCTTGCATCGTACATTGCGTAAAACCTGCAACAATACAACATTTTGCAAAAACATTTCACAAAAACACGGTACGCTTGCAACAAAAGGAACCTGACGGAATCTTAAAACCCTTCCCTCACCCCTTTTTCGCCAGACGCTTACCACAGGAGATTCTTGGCAAACTTGACCACACTGCATTTATGGCAAACCGGCAAACAAGTTGCTTGGTTTAAGCAACCGAAAAAAATTGAAACAAAAACTATTCTGGGGTTTAGCGTGCAATAGCTCTCGTTAAATGCAACTTAAGATAGTGGAGCACTTTAATTCGTTTCGCTTGTCCTTCTCCTTCAAGCTTTGTTTCATGAGGGTTACACTGTACTTTGTAATGCGGAATCATCATACCAAGCAAGGCAGGCAGTGCTGGGGTTCGACCGTTTGTGCGGGCATTATGTTTTAGGACGCTAGCATCTGCCTACAGTTCAATCCCCTCACCACCTCCCGATCTGTTCAAAACCCTCTCCTTTGCTATGAAGGAACCAGGCGGCTATTGTCAGCTTTTTTCCCCGCTTACCCGGGTATCCATCCAAAGCCCCAAAATGCATCCAACACTCAGTGGCTAGGAACATCCCACAGCTCCATTGGATTTTGTCGGCTACAGCCAGGAACGAGCCAGACTGTACATACAATTAAGAAAGGCTGCCTGATGTCTATCTAAGCCACACGCAAAAGCCAAGCCGTCTGTGACCTTCCAAGCGATCTTCCAAGGCAAAACGAGAGATTCGTGGCAGGCTTTGTGAGTCTTAAAAAGTTCAAATCGCATCAACAAAGAAGCCAAGCATGCGCTAAACCACTAGATTGTCTAGCATCGCGAGTCTCTTCGCAGCGAAACAACAACAACAACAAACGTTTCTCGTTTTAACAGGTTCGTATCTGCAAAACAGCTCAAGACGCAGTGCAAAAATGGAATGCGGGTTTTTGTTTCGCGACAGCAAAAACTTAAAAACGCAGCTACGCTACAAAACGAAGACGACGAAAAAAATCACAGCACACGGTACGCCTTGATAAGAAGTGTCGAACTATTCCTGAATCATTAAGACTTACGTGCGACACCTATTGTGGTTGTTCTCAAGGAACAAGTCTATAAAAAAAAGGAAGGAACCGCGAGACACAGGAAGAGCGCATAAAGGCCCGAACAATGACAACAACTGTATATATAATTATTCATCAGCCGCTAAGAACGTGGCCCGTTTACCTGAAACTCCTTGCCGACGCCAAAATGATGTATATACCAACTTTTTGCTCCACAACATGCACACGCGCGCACTACCGCTACTACATATTTGAAGGCAGACACTGTTGAACACTGGAACACCTTGCCCCGACAAAATGTAAAGAATTCTGTGTCCTGGAAACTCACACGAAAGACGTCTGCTGCAAAGAAGCACGTCTAGGCAGAATCAAAATGACAGCTCTATTGCAGCACAAGCTTTGGAGAGTGGATACGTGTAAGCCAGTACAAAATACATCCCAGGCACCCAGGACGCAAAGGGTCGACAGCAATATTCAGCTAGTGATGTTGGGGAAGTTCAATTTTAGGGGCCGACAGCATGAAAATCCTAGATGACGTAAGGTTTGATGAGAAAAATAGAAAAACAGTGGCACAAAAACATTGCCAATGAGGCTAAAAAAGAAATGCCGTGCTCAGCAAAGCTGAAAAGCATTGAAATGCAATTTGCCTACCTTTGCGTTGTGGTGGAGATACCACGACAGTACATGCCAGAATAAAAAAATAAATAATCGGTGTGCAAAGGGTTAAAAAATAAAGCCCAATAAAAACACACTGCGTGCAAATTTAGTTTGAGGAGCTAAAAAAAACCACAAAAGGCCTCGAGACAAAACTAAAAAAAACTTTCCGAAATTTTCACCACATAAGATGCTCTTCGGCGTGATAATAGTACTTAGCTATTTCACACTCCTCCGTTGACTATATAAAACAAATGTTAGGAATGTGTTACAAATAAATGGCTCCGCTATTAACCGAGCTTTATGTGGTAGGCCAACGGTTGGAACCAAGTCGAAGCTCGCTTCTTCAGCGTTGCCAACCCATCATCGCGTCACAGCGAGAAAATTACACCCATCACGGTGAAATTGATCAACCTTCACATCTTCAAGTCCCAGAAAGTTTTTTTAATAATAAGAGTCCGCCGTCGGACCCTTTTTAAACTGTCGTGGCAAGATTTCGTATCACACGAACAAAAACCACGTGCCAGGCGAACTAAAAACATTTCACACGGCCTCAGCAAAGCGTCGAAATAGAGGCTAGAAAAAACGTGCATCTCGCAAGGCCCTAACACAATGGCTGCTGCCCAACCTCGTAAGCCACTCGACTCAAATCGGAGTAAGCATAACAGGCTATACGACCATTCATCATCACAATGCGAGGTATAAGCAACTCATGAAATGCACGAACTGCATTCACTTACACACAGTCTACTGTCATCGACCATGCGCTTAGAAAAGGAAGCTACCACACTGACACCCCAATTTACACCCCCGTCACACAGCAAATCTAATGTCATTCAAAGCGAATGGCTTTAGCTGTTAATGACATTTGGTTCGGCCATGCGGGTCTACACGGCAAAACAAAGGTCAATTGGGAGTGACAGCAGCGACCATTAGCGAGCATGCAAAACCGCAAAATTATATTTCAGGCGCATCTAGAATGTTTTCACGCATAACATCTTTTTTAAAACCTTAACAAATGGTGATTTTTTTAATAAAAATAAGAAAATCACCGGTTTGGGTGACATCAGTAGACATCATAAGCCGAGACAAGCCCGTAAAAAATCTGTATTAGGCTAGCGCGCGCACTGGGGATGAGATTTTCTTTTTTGTTAGTACTTGTTTGTCTTTCTTTATTTGATGAACAACCACACGAAGAGGAAAATATAAATTTTACTGAGAGTTTCTAGAAACAGTATTCTTTGGTTTATTACTGAACTTTCTTTAGTGTTGCACCACTGCTGTCGAGGCTACTCATTTGGGTGCTAACTGAGGTCCGGGGCCTCAGTTATCCGCTAGATGTCATTCGCCTCAAATGTCGTTCGGTATTCTCGCGTAGCGCCGAATTAATGACATTTAGAGCAAATGACATTTGCTCTAAATGTCATTAGATCTGCCATATGACAGGGGTATTAATCAACCTTCTTCCAACAAGCACCGTGATCAGTCACACCACGAAAAGCACGCAAGAGAGACAACTAGAAGCGGTTGATGATGTCTGAGGGACACAAATGCACACGCAACTGACTTCATCAATGGCCAGTGACAGTGTAAGGCTACAGAGAGAGCTCGCGAAGCCGTCTTGTCTGATATCCGTTATCGCAAGCTCTCGTGGCATCGCTAGTTTACTAATATCCCATTCTACAATGTCCTTTCAGTTTACCATCTTCACAGTTCTCGCTTTATTAAAGCTAGTACAAACGGGGTTATGGAAAAAGTGTCCGAAAAAAATCAAACACCAGCGACGATAAGTAACTCTCACGCACACGTCCACTTTCTAAATTCTCGCACCAGAATCGAAAGGACAATGCTCCTCTTTGTGTATGCAAAAAGGAACCCCCAGCGGTCATTACTGGGTCAAGTGAACCACCAATACGCCTCCAAGAGTGAAAGCCTGGAAAGAGGGCTGATCGACGCCGCAAGTGTACAATGTGCAGGGGTTATCCGGGATGTCCTTACACTTGCAAAGAATGCATTTGCAGAACACATCATTCAAAACCAGCTGTTCTCCTTTCCATTCGTTCTTTCTGTTTTCACGCCTTCTTAGGTGCGCCCTGCTCAAATGCACGACACGCAATGAACATTTATGGATTTACGTACAAAGAGATACGGGAACGGGTTTCGTACGAAGAATCGCCGGTGCACAAATATTCAGAAACACACGCACACTAACACCTGACAAACCCACAGGTTACTTCATAAACAACGACGTGCGAGATGCGCCGAAAAATGTGGGACTTCGGCGCTTTTTGAACTGCGTCAGGATGATCAATCAATCAATCAATCAGGCTATGTGACGGATCTCCAAATCCTGTAATCACGCAACACTCCTAGGAGACACCTGCGTCAGCATCCTGTGGCGCTGTAACCTAAGCCTTGCCAGCAAACTTTCTTCCCCTCCGAAGACGCAAGACAAAAGCGAGATACACTATTGGAATGACAGGACAAGTTAGCCTCGCACAAGAGCAAGCCGTTCGAAATTCCTCTCGATAAATCTCTCATGACAACGGGTCCATTGGCACTGCACTGACTCCCACAACGGAAAAAGAAGCCGTGTAATTTTATTAAGGCAATGCTTGCGCTTTTACACATGCCATCTTTCGAGACAGGCAGCAGGAACCTTTGTGCCTGCAGTAAAATGCTACTGCTAGCTGTAACGGGCAACTGTACAAGACACCACCAACAAGCGGTGAATTGACCACCAATCTCGTCTAACCTATGAGCAGCCATATGTAGACCTTGAAGAACTTATCTTTAAAAGTGCACCACAACATTAACATCCCCACAGTCAAACCTCAACAGCAGTGTTCCAGTGATTACATTTTGAGTAGTGCAGCGGACGTTACAAGTAGACGCCACTGAAAGTGAAAATCAATTAAAGAACTTTTCCCATAGTGGTTACCAGACCAGCTGCAGACGCCTAAACGTTATGCAGATAGATAAGTAACTATCCATACCAGCATTGCGTAAATAAGATGCCTCATTTGTGACTTTCACTTCCATGCCTACAAGAGAGGTCTTCTTCTGAGAGGCACATTGCTCAGAAGAAGGGATTCATCTTCCGGTACTCCCCAAGGACTGGTACTAGTGCCTGCACTCTTCCTTTCAAAGCCTTGCCCTTTACCACACTCCACCAGAAAAAAATGAGGCATTGATCGATGCCATGGTCAAACACTAACTCATCTTCGAAGAACCAGACAGCTGCGCTGTTGTAAAGACAAGACTTCCTAACTTCGCTTCTCTTGCACACCTTAACCATGATAACTATATCCAGCCCATCATTGTGAACAATACCAAGTGAGAAGCAAAGAAAAGGAGTGCCAAGGCCTTCAGAATGATTCCTCAAAGTGTTGTCTTACAAACGGTGCATGAAAGCTACTGCTGGAAACTTCTATTAGGTAGCCCAAGTCGAAAAAAGTAATTGAAGTGTAGACATTGTCATTTCCTGCAGACAGAAAACATCTTTGAAGTACTGAAAGCCGTAAAACAGTGCATCGTGCAAACAATTCTCACTCAACCTTGAAGATAAGTGCAGGTCAGGCAAGTGCAGTATCACAATTCGACAAGGTAAATAATAAAAAAAACTATGGCCTCTAAAAAGAAGCAAAGGAAAAAAGGCTACAAGCTTTGTCACACTCAAGGTTGCCTGGCAGATAAGGCAGAGGTTTTCATGTTCTTATACCAAGAGGTGATTATCACACTTATACAATACGCCTCGCAAATGAAGCGAGAAGGATTGCACAAACTATACTCATTCCAAGTGCTAGAGACCCAAAGTTCACTGGTTAAATTCTGCATGGTGAACTTTTGCAGGAAAACAATCTCGCCTTTTTTTTAATCCTCAGGGTAACGAGGTCACCAGCGCTTTCATCTTCACTCTTAATTCATTCGACACTCCGTTTTCAAACAACGAATCAATGAATTCAGTTCTCACCCGAACTCAAAACTCATGAGCACGTTTCCAGTGCCACGAAATGAGTGACTAGTGTCATGCAGTTCGCACTAAACCCTCAAGTCTTCGGAAAAAAACAGGCACCTCGATTACACTGATGCCCAGCACTGACCTGGTTTAACTATTGGAATAATAACCCAACAGATGTTAAAAGTTGCGAAGCTTGTATAAAATTCTTGCTTCTTTTTCATACAAACACAGGCCTTGATACCTATTTAATTTTACCTTAATATTGTACATCAAGGCCTGATGTACAGGCCTTGATGTATAATTTTACCTTTAATATTAGGCTCCACTTGCGGTAGCAAACGCAATTAAACTGTGCCTTCAGCATTCAACCCTAAAATATTGATTGTAGGAAAACAAAAATACACATTTTGTGCATTGATTCAGGCTAGTTCTTCACGAATCAATTGCAGCCTAAAAACCTGCTTCAAACTACAGCCCGGCAAGTTCTCCTAGGCAACTCTTCACCGCACAGCATACAACTTACCACAACCTTCCCTTCCCAACAACCCCAACAATAGCAGGCATCTCTACTCTTTTCGTTCTTATACCCAAACAACACAGTGCGGCAGCCTCACCCCAGCAAATAACGAAATCGGAGGGCGTTCTCTCACTGCCTAACCGTGATCATGGTGCAAGTAGCTTAAAAGACTGGAATAACGGGGAGCTGGGAACAGAAAAGACGTACCGACACGGTTAGCGGACAACTCGGATCATCGTAAGCGAGGGCACACCACCCAGAAGAAGGGATACGTCTTCCGGCATTCCCCAAGGACTCGTACTAGTACCCACGCTCTTCCTTTCAAAGCCTTGCCCTTCACCACACTCCACCAGAAAGAAGCGAGGCATTGATCGACGTCATGGTCAACTGTGCGAGTGATTCAAGCTAGTGCTGTAGAACTAAAACTGGAGCTTTGGCGTAGCGAGGTTACAGACACGCAACTATCTCCTTTTATTGACGATACCGGGTGCAGTCGCTCTTCCAAAGCCTCCTCCTCAGGCGAAAAAGAAGTTGAGTGCCCGGTTGACGTCATAGTCCGCAGCGAGGCTGACTTGAACTAGTGCCTCGCGTGGAACCGCCTCGCCGACGACGTCTCGGAGTTGTTCCACGCACACCTCCAGCTGTGCGGAGTCCTGGGTCAGCGGAAGCTCTTCCAGGGAGCTCCACGTGCTGGAGTGGGCCGCAGCCTGGTCTGCCTGGAGTGAAAAATGATCGAATTGATTGATTGATAGATAAATTCTTTTACTTGGAAGGGAAACACCGGAGATTACTGGTGTGGGAAGAGGGGGATAGAAAAGGAGGTAGGCACCCACTAAATCGCTGCAGTACTTAACTACACTTTACGACTAACCTGTGTGGCGTCGGTCTCCTTTCCAGAGATGCTCAGAGCAGAGGCAAACTCGTCAATGTCCAGCAGACTGGACGATGCTGAGCTTGGGCTCGTTGGCTCGAACTGGCAACCAAAAGGAATGACGTCCTCTGGGCGCTGAGAACTCCTGAAAGAGTTGGACGTTTGAAGGATACAATGGGGACGTTAAAAAAAAGTGGAAAAATGATGTAGATACAGTGCAGACCATTTACAACGTAACCACTTATAATGCGGGACCGGATATGAAGCGAGTTTTCCCGGCCACCGGTAGGCCTCCCATAGAAGGCAATGCATAAGCTTACCACTTATAATGCGGTTGCCCGAAGCACAATACCGCTTATTGTGCAGTTTTGTGGCGGGTCCACTGATCAACTGGCCCAGCTGGGGCATTGTTTTAAGGTTGCGAGAAAGAATAAAAAAGAGGGTTTCAGCCATAGCACGCAGTTTGCACTCCCTGCTCTCCTCTCACTTTGACATAGAAAAAAACAAAATAAGGTTGATTGATTGATTGTAGGGTTTAACGCGCCGACGCAACGCAGGCGATGAGGCGCGCCGTAGTGGAGGGCTCCGGATTAATTTTGACCACCTGGGGATCTTTAACGTGCGCCGAATAATTTTTTAAGCACTGGCTATTGTCATTATTGGCAGTAATAAGGTACCGTTTAGTTCGCATGTGTCATTTGCGCGCACGTGATAACCACAACTGTCCCTGCTTGACGCTCCTCGGAAGATAGTGAGCCCCTCCACTCCCCAGCATTCCCCCACTCCTCGCGCGGTAACTTCTTTCTATTATAACCTCCTGCAGATAAGCAACCGCCCTTTCACTTTTCGAACATCTAGAGATAGCGAGCCAAAGGTTTCCCCTCCTTTACGCTGTGCTGATAAGCAACCGCCTTTGGCATGGCGAACGCAAGCTGGGGTGAAAAAAAAAAAGAAGAGGATAATCCCGCTTGTGTTATCACGTTGTCAGGCGGCATCCGTTCATAGAAACTAAGAAACGTAGACGCGCTCCCTCGAAACATACACACAAAGAAGTTAAAGCCGCGCTCGCGATTTGTAAGACTGCGCAGCAGCTTGTAAAGCCTGCAGTAGCGTCTGATGTGGAAAAAAAGGGCGAAATAAAGATGACGACGCTATTTTTAAGAGGCCGTCTTTTGAGTGATGATAAATAAAGAATTAATGAAAAGTGGATGGCGATGTGATGGGATTTGCACATGTTCTGTTTATAGTGCGGTACCGCTTATAGTGCGGATTTTTGCGGCTCCCGCGACATACGTTATAAGCAGTCTACACTGTATATGCTGGCATTGAATGGGAGGGGGGGAAGAAACCACTGTGAAAATGCCCACAAGCACATCATGTAGCGCAAATCGTTCCACATAAATTAGCCCAAGTCTTCAATAAAAATGGTGAAGTTCAATTGGTGAAGTTCAAAGCACCATGTGCTGTTTGTGACCACTGCTGACGTATATGCTAGTTTGCAATGCGTTTTCAGGCTGCCTCGTCATTCAAAATATATAGATTTTTGCCCATTTCACATTTAATATCAACTTTTTGCTCTTTTATCCGCAGGTTGTGCAGGTTAAACATGCCAGCAATGTGGTAAATTTACAAATAAACGCGAGGCAGAGGGAGAGAGAAACGGCAGTTTCAGACCTCAGTTCGAACCACGTTATCGTCTCCATAATCTCGGTCTGCAGGTCCTCCGGAAGATCCGAGTAGCCATCACTCTTCACGACGTCCTTGTTGATGGCCACAAACTCGAGGGCTGAGTTCTGGATACAAACAAAGATATATATACAAAGAAGTATATATCACGCCCTTTGTGTACTTTATCTATTTTTTGGTTTCTTCCACAATGCCAATAAAGACGCACACATCAACTGCAAACTTCCTTTTATTGCCTGTATGTGCCCGGCAACACCTGTCTCCTGTACCCTACCTTTTTGTGTACATTGTTTTAACAACGATGATGTTTAATAAGCTGGTGGTTGAGCTGGCTAAAGTGTGCAGGAAAACTTCGCTGAGTGATGATCTTATCGCGCGCGCCGACACCGCTTTATCACAGCTTTAGTGGTAAATTTTCACATTTTTGGTGCGGGGTAGATGTACGAAAATACGGCATTCACTTGTGTCTGCTTTCCTGCACCTCTGTATCGTCCAATTTTGTCCTCAATCAGCAACAGTGGCTGCACCAAGTGTTCACTTTCAGTGGTGTGGATTAAGTGTTACAGGCATGAACATGACTTG
This sequence comes from Haemaphysalis longicornis, assembly GCF_048455015.1. Lineage (NCBI taxonomy): Eukaryota > Metazoa > Arthropoda > Arachnida > Ixodida > Ixodidae > Haemaphysalis > Haemaphysalis longicornis. Next base: position 27,540,250 of record NW_027526385.1, read on the forward strand.
ACAAGCAGCCAAGTATGCGTTCCTACAACGTGGAAAAGAATTCATGGTTGTAGAACGGCACCACAGCAAGTCAACAGAAATGTGCACGTTAACCGGACGTCGCTTACAGGCTGACCAAGAGTGACGACACAAGTTTGGAATGGGACAAGAGCTCTAAACGTTTTCTGCATATCGAATGGGCTTGTTGGCCAAAAGACAGCACGTTCCACAACAAGCATCTCCAGCACTTGTGCCGCACAGCCAGAAAGATTGCAAAGCACTTCAGGGAAAGAAGGTTGACTTTGTCATGTTTGTGCATAAAAGTAAAACCTGCGCTAGTGGGCACCCCTTAAGGGGGCAGTTGGGTCTTTGGGGCCGAAAAACGGTCAAAAAAAGTGTTTTCTGAAAAATGGCATTTTTATCCTCCACGGCCATTTTTCTATCAGTCTGTAAATTTCTTCATCAGAAGGCACCATATTTTCTTGTTATTATATTATAATAGCATTTTAAAGTGCACTCTACAGCTCTGTTAGTGCAGAATTCGACCGTGAAACGACACTTTTCTTGCAATGCAAAGCAAGCATTTCATCCTCAGATATCTTGGCACCCAGAGCAGGTACAACTGTAATTCTTTTTGCTTCTGATACTGAAATGTGTGGAGAATACAATGTTGGAAACAAATTTTTCAAATGGAGGTTTTGGAAAATTATTATTGTGTTCAATTGGCCCCACCTGCAAGCCATTTCTGGCAGAGCGCGGGAGGAGCGAAGTTGCCTGTGTTGTAAAACGGCCAAAAATAGCTGAATCAAAAAAGTTCTTCCTATGTTGTATTCTTTAGTCATTTGTCTGCCTAGCCACGTGGTAATTGCCATTCTGTATGGAACGGTTATTTTGTAACTGTGACCCAAAATAATGGCAATTAATCATTAATTAACTCAAAATATAATACACTTACAAAAAATCTAATGGCAGATTTGAAATCAGCACAAAAAACTCTATAACACAGTGCAGTTTCATTAAAATTGGTTAGTAAATAAAAAAAATAGCTCTAAGAACAGTCTGCCCCCTTAATAGAAGAGACTCAGAATAATTTATACGTCTTTGAGGATTCCTAATATCATGCTTTAACCACAAATAGGATGGCCACGAGGAATAAATGCGTCAAGAAGACACCCCCTCACCCTGAGGTTCCTGGCATTCAGCTGGTCAGCCAGGTTGAGCAGGAAGAGGGCAGAGTCCTCGTCCAAGTGGTCGCGCAGGGCATCTTCCGTGATCTGCTTCAGCATGTCCACCTGACGAGTGCCCAGGGAAAAAAAAAAGAACATGTAAAATTTTACATTCCACCTAAATCTTCCTGCGGAATTGCTGAGGTGCGGAATTGCCGACGCAGGCGCGAAAATATCGCGCGCGCATCGCCGACGCACCCGAATCGTGTGCAAAAATGCTCCTGTAGTGAGCTTAGGCACCGCGTGTGAGGAGACGAAAGTCTAGAAAGGACCGCTCGGCGACATCGAGGTTAAAAAAAAGCAGAAAAACGTCACGGATTTCTTCATGCAAAAGAAAAGAAATAAACTAAAACTTTTCTTTAGGGCTCAATTTTTTGGTCTGTGTTGGTTCATACGAATTTCGGACGATACGAATATTTTTCGCAGTCCCGCGTGATTCGTATCATCGAGGTTTTACTGCACCAACTAGGCCAGTCAATTACGTTACTCCTCCGTCCCCCTCACCTCGTATCGGTCCCCCAGCTGCATGAGCTCGACCAGCTGCTCGGTGGTCAGCTGGCGGGGGGAGTCCAGGCAGCCCCGGTAGAGGTACTCCAGGAACAGCTGGAACACCTCAGGGTGCGTATCGTGCACCACTATCTTCCTGCAATGGCCCCGGCAGTGAACAGGATAAAAATCACAAGCCATTCCACCCTGCCAAGATGGATGACTAATTAAGCTTCTTAGCACACAACACAGTGGGGCTCTTTGATTTACAGTATTTGATTAACTACAGATATACCGCAGCTAGTCCAAGGATTCTCCACACAACTGGAATATATAGGCATAGCTGCCAGGTTTCCCAAATTATCCGGGAGACACCCGAATTTTGATGGTTTTGTGCGACTGTACGAGCAAAACAAAAATCTTCCAAAAACTCCCGTTTTTTTTTTTATCCTTCTTCAAGTATGGCCACATTGCGCCGGAGGTACCTGACAATGCAATGGAATCCTACACTACTTGACATCGCCATCAGCGAAGAGATTAACCCTTTGAGGGTCGAATTTTTTCGCCAAATGCGACCCCCCAGGGTCGATTTTTGTTATTGCCGATTTAAATTCTTTGGGTGAATCTATTTCGAGAAAAAATTATCGTAATTTTTTTAGGGTGACCATAAAGTGACAAAAAAAAAAACGTTTGTGTTGCTAAGTACATGTGGTTTATTCATGAGTAACACAAGAAAAATGCTAAATAAAAACGAGAGAGTAACAAGCCGGTACCTTTTGAGTGAATCGAAATCACATAGACATCAGTTTTGCGGGCGCAAAAAGCGGGAAGCGCCCGGAGGACGATACTGAAACCAGCCGCTGCGCGCGGGCGCACGGCCGGATGCGCGAGTGATAGACGGCGCACCGCTCCTATAAAATACAAAAAAAATGAGAAAAGAGCCTCATCAGTTTCACAGGCGCCCTTAGTCTGTGGCAGGAACAAGAAGCGAGAGGCGCCTGGGTGCCCAGTGGGCGATACCCGGCGCGCCCCCTCGTTACCGGATGCGCAAGCGATAGCCGGCGCACCGCTGAAGTAAATCATAAAAAAATAAAAAGCCATCGGCGCAAGAAAATAATTTGCCGTATTTCCGCAGTGTGGCAGTATGTCGCAGTGTGGCAGTATGTCGCAGTATGTGTTAATGCGTAGTGAACTTCAATGGAGGCAGGGCCTCCTTGCATCATTTTGTGACGGCACGTGCTCTCGCTCTTTCCCCTAACCCCTCTCCACACCTCTCCCCTCAGACAAACAAGCAGCTTGACGCGTTCACTGTGCAACTGTACAAGGCGCTGACTTGACCTTGGCTGAGCGCGAAGGTCACATTGGCACTACGAGAAATGAGCCATTTTCAGGGTTTGTACCTGGAAATTAGCTTAGCTTCAAAGACAATCCTAAATTTGCAAACTGCAAACACCAAAGTGAATCACAAAGAGGTTTCAACAGTAACCTCATTTTCGCTAGAAACCTAAAAACCAACTGCCTTCTTGAAAAACCCCAGGTTGAAGCTTGGTAACTGACTCCTGCCCAACAGGGCATAATATCCTACACTTCATCTCACAAGTAGCACCGAAAGCTACGAGGCATCACATAGAGACCCCTTCTCCCTGCACAGCACAGCATAATAATAATAATAATCTTTATTGCACAAGAGGTGGGTGGAGAGGGGTAAAGAAGTAAGAGAAAGAGGGATAGCATAGTACCAGAGTTGAAGGATTTTTTTTTTTTTTTTGTTTTCTTGTCCGCACCCCCAAAATTAATCTCAGCTGACTGCGCCAGCTTGTTTCATGGCGCATTATAAGATGAGAAGTCTCTTGCTGCTTGGCTTTTCCATGTCAATGTAACGAAGCGCTGTTTCGAAAAACGGTGGGGACAAGGCACCACCTTTGGGAGTACCAGCAAACTTTACTCCACAGGAAGGAGCCCATCTGCCCCAACAGAAGGAGAGAGTGGAGAAACACCTATTTCATCCACGTGTTGATCCTCCTGCCAGGTACGGAAGAGTACCGTATTTACACGATTGTAGGTCGACGACCCCTTTTTTTCAAATTTGACAATCCAATGTTGGGGGGTCGACTTAGAATCGAAGTCGAACCGTCTACCGCTAGTAACGGCAAGAGAAACGAGAAATCGGGGGTGCTACGAGGTGGGGACAGCTTTGCACCCTCGTTCCCATAATTATGGTCTAAACTATGAACCGCATGGGGCGTCTTCTGCTCGTGAAAATGCGCCGCACTGACGCTGCCGCGAATACCACCCGCATGCTGCACGCTACGCGATCGGCGGCGGCAACATGGCGGCCCCATTCGCGAAGAGGTGCGCATAGCTCCAGCGACCGCTACTAACCGCTCTCTAAGATATCACTGAAGGCACAAACGAAGACGTTTGTGCAGGAAAGGAGCTGATAATGTGGTCGAAAACGACACTATAAAGCATTATCCGCACCGCTAGGGAAAGCGGCAATCAAATATCCGTCACTGTGGTAAGCCGAAACATTTCCGGCGGCGCCAGCCGGCTGTCCCGAGCGCTATCAAACTTCCACCATGAAGAGCGCGCGTCGTCAGGCTCCTCCCGCTGCCGCGTTCGGCGCACGTTTTACCGAGGTAGAACTGGTAGAATTTAAAAGCAGTAGAAGGTGCCGCGCAAGCGGAATCGTCGCCGCGGGCGTGAAAAAGTCGCCCGCGCAATGCCGACGCACACGAATTGCATCCAAAAACGCGTCAAGAAGTGTTTTATTCAACTCTAATAAACCAAATGAGTATTAGCGAATCCCTTGATTCAATGCGCGGCGCTAACGTAGCCCATATCATATCACATTGTTCAGTACACTTCCGAACGCGGTGGTGAGAGGTTAGTCACTCAAAAGTAAATTGCGCGCGGCCGCTTCCGTCAGCCGCCATGTTGTTTGTTTTGGTATCGCGCGGCAGTGGCCGCTGCCGGTTGCTTCGATGGTTGTCATCTCGCAGCGAATGTGTTCTTCCCGCTCAACCCACAGCAAATGGTTATTCCGGGTGCTTATACAAAAGCTTTTCTTTTTTTATATCTACCGCGCATACTGCGAGCGCACGGCTCTTACGGGAGCATCGATCATTGATGGTAGAGCTGCGGTGTGGGTTGACGGAAGAGCTTCTCTTTGTGCGTGGCCTCCGCAATCTGTTGCCGGCGGCGCCTGCGCGATGTGCTGCCGGCGATGCTGCCGGTGGCGCGCTGCCGGCAGCAAATTGCGGAGGTCACGCTTTGTGATACAATTTTCTAGGCGGCGCTCGCATTTTTTTTTTTTTTTTTTTGAGAGATGCAATTTTGGGGGGTCGACCTACATTCGAGTCGACTTACAATCGTGTAAATACGGTACAGTGCCTGTGCACTGCAAGCAGCTGGCGGGATGGACTACAGTTGGTGTAATGTACCGGACAAACCAGTTTCCACCTTTTACGGAAATTTTATGGCCTTACATTTATTTTCTCTCTCCCAATAAAGTCAGAATAGCCATGAAAAGAAAAAATTCTTTCACACTCTTAATGGACCCTCGTAATGCGGACAACAATGTCTGCTGTATCTGAACAGAAGGGGGGTTATGAACGTATGGGAACTTTGACCAGTATTGCATATAAACGCTACAGAAAATTTGCTGTTTTTACACGCCTGCAGCATCTCTGCACAGCGTTCACGTGGGGAAAAAGAATCACCTAAACACCATTTCCAAAGCTTAGCACTGGCACTTGGAAAAGGCCTCGCACATGCGGTCGAGTTGTAGAGACTTGTGCTAAGCTGACCAAATAAAGCAAGTAAATAACTAGAAGCAATTACAAACCAGCTATAAAAATCAGTCAAGGCCAGCGGAATTAGCCAAGCTCATTTTGAACCCTTTGTGACGAGGCAAGTCTACCGGAAACTGTTTGTCAAACGGTTCGGATGCTTGCTTCCACATTTTTAATGATCTTAGTCTAAACAGCTGATACGAAATAATCTGATGAAGAACAGCTGTGAAACCGAAAGTTGGACTGTTGGACTCTGCTCGGCCAGTGGCAAATCGCACACAGTGGATGAAAACCATCCCCTGCTTAAAAGGCATTTCTTACCACTTTTTCATCGAATGGAACGGGAACGATGCATGCATGGGAATAATAAATGCCGAACTACACTGAGCTTGAGTTGTTTATTGCATAAAAAACTGTGATGAAAACAGACTTGACTTCCGGGTGCACTACTTAGCATATTCGAAAGCGTTGTTTTTCAATCTTACTGGAGTCACGTTTATCAGCAGCGGCCTTGTTCTCGACGGTTGAGCAGACAATGTGCTTAGACAGGCCCACACCTCTGGCAATATCGACCTGTTTTTCTCTATGTTCAACAGCATTAATTATGCTCCGTTTATCCGACAGTGAAATTAGCTACCCTGCCGCTGGTCACACAAAAAAAGATGGCCACCGGCACTGTCTTGGCTTGGCTGCGCCAACGACCCGTTCTACGCCGAGAATGTTGCCGGACATAGTAGTTTCCTCGCCAAAATAACAAAAAAAAGCATGTGGGGTGCCGGCACCGCCGAAGTCCGCTATTAACATTCAGTCAAAACAATTTTCACCTAAAATTGAGTCTGTTGTAGCCGATAGTCTGCTCTAGCCGGATCTGTTATAACCGGAGTGGCCTCCTCTTAAAATGCATGGGGACCATACAAACCAACAGAAATTGTCTGTTGTAAGCGGAAGTCCATTGTTGCCAGATCCGCTGTAATGAGCGCAGACTGCACCCATTTTATTCGTGCACATGCATACACACGCACACACACACAAAAAGACCTAATGGTGAATTCCACTGATTGATCTGAATAGGGCAGCCAAATTATCAAAGGAGCAACAGAATCCCACATGGAACAACCACATCTGAACTAACCAGCGACAAATGATATCGTTTTGGCAAAAAGGTTGACTTCACCATAACCTATTTGCAACAGAATTCACCTCAAGTTCTTTGCAAATCCACACCCACCTGTCAATGGACTCCCGCATCCCGCTGAGCAGTGCCTTCTTGAACCAGTTGCATCTCGTTGCCACGACAACCCGGTGAGCCCCAATCTGCCAGCGGACTCCCGAGACGGAGGACTCATGTCCGGCGGACTCTGGACTCGAGTCTCCTGCGAAGCCTTGGGGTAGGCAGCAGCCCGGGCAAGTTTTACTTGAAATGTTCATAGGTGAGTGGCTAGTGGAGCTTGCCTGCTAGGGTTGTCTACTACTTTAGACATACCTATTTGCTAGAGCAAGTTTTGCTAGAGCGAGCTTTGCTAGAGCAAGGTTTACTAAGGATGTTCACAACTAAGAATGTTCACAACTAAGAATGTTCACATCTATAAGCTCACAGCAGGGTCATGAGCTCTTTCACATGTCAACCTGGACAGGTCATGCTTGCAGTGAAAACATCTAGTCTTTCCTCAATTCCCATCCATTTCTTACTTTCCCATCCCCAGCTTTGTCGCTCAAAATTCTGACTGTTCAAAAAGGTAGTAAAACCATTGTAGAAAAGAGACAGCAAAGAGTTGACATGACCATCAATACTGTAAAAACACTTCACGGAACTGTGAACAGTTTTTGTACAATTCGTTGTCAAAAGTTACTGCCGGTACATTTCAAAAGGATAGTTTCCACGGCTCTCGAACAGAGTACAGCAATATGCTAAACTTGAAAAAAAGCTGTGCACAAAGCAAGCTGTTGGCCCCAACACTAGTCATGCAAAAAAAAAAATCACATTACACTGGATAACACGAGAGTAATAACATTCCTGAATAACACTTCTGTAAGAAGTGAGCTGACCCAGAACCTGTGCCTGCACATCATTTTGGTAAGGACAACTCACAGAGTGGTGGCCCCCTATCTGCAGATGTGTTCATGAGAGAAAAGGAAGGTTGCGAATATCACGCTACTGACTTGCCCAGGCTAAAGTCATCATCATCATTGGCCTGTCTACGCCCACTGCAGGGCAAAGGCCTCTCCCATGGATCTCTAATCATCCCAGTTTTGTGCTAACTGCGACCAATCTATCCCCACAAACTACTTGATCTCATCTGCCCATGTAACTTTCTGCCGCCCTCTGCCATGCTTGACTTTTCTAGGGATCCACTCGGTTACCCTTAATGACCAACGGTTATCTTGCCATCGCATTACATGCCCTGCCCACGTCCATTTCTTCTTCTTAATCTGCTAATACGTCCTTAACACGCATTTGTTCCCTGACCCACTCCGCCCTCCTCTTATCCCTTAATGTTACACCTATCATCTTCCGTTCCATTGCGCGCTGAGCCGTCCTCAATTTAAGTTGAACCCCTTTAGTGAGCCTCCAAGTTTCTGCCCCGTATGTGAGTACCGGTAAGATGTAACTGTCATACACTTTTCTTCTTCAGGGACAATGGTAGGCTGCCATTTATTATCTGAGAATGCCTGCCGTATGCACTCCACCCCATTCTTATCCATCTGATTATCTCTGCCTCATGGTTGGGATCCGGAGTCATAACTTGGCCTAAGTAAGTGCCGCCAAAATAAAAAACTACAAAAGGTACCTGACGCAGCGACGATTTCAAAGGACATGTCCGTGTCCTTGCCGTCCAGGAAGAGCTGCAAGCTGCTCTTTGCCAACCGACTGTCCTTAGCGGCCGGTGGCCGACACAGCGACTCCATCGGTTCCCCTTGCGGCCGGTCACTGTCAACGGTCACGTCAGCAGTTGCACCGCCACCAAGGAGTTCTGCTTCTGCCGCTGTCATCGCCGATGGTGCCTTGCAGCCGTTGTTGTCCTCGGCCCCCTTCTCGCCCCCCTCATCTTCTTCGGTGCCGTTCTGGTGCGGTTCCGGTGTTGGAACAACGATCCCCAGCTCAACAAGCGCGGCCGTGAACTGATCACGAGCCACCAGGTCACACAGCCGCGTCATGACCAGGTGTAAGGTCTCCCGGTGCGACACCAGCTTGTTGATCACCCATGTCTGGGAGAGAGGGTGTCATTGCATCTGAACATGTTTGGAGGCTACAATAAAAGATGTCTATTGACGTAGAGGTGCAATCAGATGTAAACGAAGCATAGGTTCATGAAAAGGAGTTAATTTCTCGCGAATGTGGCTGGCGGCAATTAATTTTGTTTGTATTGGTAGATTTTAGTTTAGGATGAATTTTTTAAGAAGTCGCTTAAAGGCTACTAGCTTGGCACATGGCGGGAAAATTCTCTTAACTTCTCCAACCCGTGCTCCATTTACTTTTGATTACACGGGTACATCCGCTAGTGTCAGTCACTGCAAAGTCTTAAATTTACACAACTTACACAGAACTATCAACCTGTCGCGAACTTTTACTACACTATTACACACATCAAAGTTACGATACAATACATTCACGATACAATACATTACGATACATTCAGACCTGCCACTTATTGACGACAACACTTCTGTAGACCACTACATTTGTTCCTTGGCACGGTCCAAAATCGGCCAGTAAAGCCGCTCATTCCTTTTTGTTTGAATTTTGCGGGCACCACTGTGTTTTGACTAAACTTGGAAGTCTCTTGAATCCCTCCCTCCCTGCCTGCCTCCCTCACCACTTTGGAGGTGCCCAGCTTGAAGAGGAACTTCCAGTCCTTGGAGCTCTGCTTCTCCACCAGGGCCGAGCGAACTTCCTCGATCCGCAGCAGCAGCATGGGAATCTGCACGACCAGAGAAGAACAAAAAAATCATGCACCCCTCCTTCTAACGACAACGATGGTATAACGTGAAGTTTTCTCGTGATGGATTCTTCGGTTGGCCAATCCCGCACTGCGAGTATGTGCTACTCTCGAGGTACGCACCACCTTCCTAGAATACCCACAGCAACTCGCGGGTGTGCACTCCGTAGGCCTAACGTTTCCGTTTGCAGTGTATGGCGCGAATCAGTACCTCTGCTGCTTATTGTTCAGTGAGCAATTTTTTGAGTGGGTACCAGTTTTTGGTGGTAATCCCCAAGATGTGACATGAGGCCTAACGGCCTAAACCTCAAAATGGGAAGTTAGGCCTAACGTCTTGTGGCTAACAGCCTTATGGCATGCAGAGCAACGCCATTCTTCTCATGATGGATTCTTTGTTTGTTGTCTGAGTTTTCCAAACTGCTTCAAGCATGTCGAAATGGAGAAATCAGACAGACGCTGGCTTCGTAACGCAAGGAATCCAGGTTCAATTCCGGCCACAGAAAGTGTTTTTTAAAGACAATAGTCTTTCTTGGGCTACTTAAACCCAGAAATTTTGTTCTGCCTGTATGTATGTCTGTCTTTGACTGGATTCAGCCACCCGGCCAAAGTAAAACAATGCCTGCGCAATAGTCTTCTATAGTCACACCTAAATCTACCCGTCTAAGTCCGGTCTAATGTGCATACTTGCCAACATTGTTGAACAAGAACAAGACACTATGCAAATATAAGACAACAAAATAATACAGAAGTGATATTTGCAGCGTTTCTTTATAAAGAATCATACATGATTGAATTTGGTGAAATTAAATACTTCATCAACTGCAGAAAAAAAATTCACTCCGCCGTCGTCTGCTGTCGCCCGCGCCACTATAGCTTCTGGCGCCATTAAAAGAAATCAACCGGCAACAGTTACGAAAGGTTCCACTAGATAGGTTCCACGTTCTGCTTGCAACGCACGTGGAGTATGGAAACGCGGGTCTATAAACGTTGAAGTACGGCTCCTCGATTCACGCGCGTCTTCGCCGTATGGCAGCGTTCGCATCGAGACACCCGGTTTGAAGCAGTGGAATGCGGGAAATTTAAAATGATTTAAGCAAACCTTTGGCGTCTTTACCTTGGGAGGAGTGCGACGCAAGAGGAACAACATGAGAGGTGAGCGGGAAAGCGAAGGGAGGCATTTACTTGGCAAAAGTCGATAAAGACTATCGTCTTTCAGCGACATTTGCAACGAAAGAAGCAGATACGCGGCCAATTTTTTTTTTCTTTCACTTCACCCACAACCATTCATCATCATCATCAGGGGAAGTTTGCTTCACTTCAGGGCGTATTGGCGTAGAACGTCATCGGTGAGGACACTGAAGCTTCGCATTAGAACGTCGCACAAGTGTTCTCGCTTTTTCGAAGCTGATTATTTGTGCCTAACTCATTCTTATGCTAACCAATCTGGTGCCTAACTCATTCTGACCCATTGCAGAGGATACATCCTGCTTATGTCTTCAACAAGGCACAACTTTGTGTGTCCAAGTTCACTGAAACAACTACCCGTTTGTGTTTTGGAAGCTCAAATTGTGTTTTTGGAAGAAGTTTTTGGATTGGGTTACTCAAGCTTAAGCTGTATGACATATCATATTATTCACTTTGACATTCAAAAGTTGCAAGCCTTTGCAGGAGACGCTAGCAACATAAAAACAGGGAGCACCTATCCCTACCCAACAACGGTGTGCTATCCTACACCGCTGGGAATGCGGTTGCAATTTCTTAAAACAAAACTGTTCACCAACTTCTCAGCTAACTTTGCTTTTTGGTTCTTGCAAAATCGATGAAATAGCATCTATGTAATCCATCAAAACCCACGAAATTACGAGCATCATCCTATACTTGGCTGGTTTCTTGAGTGATACGCTGCTATCAGTCTTCAAAAAAAAAACGAATGAACCTGAAATTTGTTCCCCCTAATTTTTTACAGAAGACTGCAAACGTGAGAAGAAAAAATAAAATGAACAAACTAGCCACCTAGGCAGTGCAGAACCCAGAAAGACAGGTTAGTCAAGAAGCCAGATACCAAATGCACTACAATGGAAATGTGTACAACATGAAACCCTGCATTCGATGCCAGGTGAGATCCCAAATTTATCATTGCGCTGTCATTTAGATGCGCTTTGTGCACCAGCAACATGTCCGTCATTCAGGAGACGTCATTGGTGGTGAAAATCTCACCTCATCGTTGAACTGCTCCAGATTCTTGGCCACCGAGCGAATCTTGCTGCCACCTCCCATGTCACAGAAGCTTTCCCTGCAAAGCAAGATTAGAACAGAAGCAACAGAGCAGAGACGATGAGCCACAAGTTTGTCACAGTATCATCTCTCTCAAAACTGCCACGGCCAAAAAAATACCACAACTTCAAAAGTGCGGGAAAAAATCAAGCAGCGCAATGCCTTAGCCACGGCGGCAGGCATATAAAGTGTTTGAAATTGAGAAAAAAAATTTAGAACAGATACTTCGCCCTTAACTTTTATTTGAACTGTTTCTTGAAATATAGCTTTTTGTCATTTCGATGATGCTTTAAAAGCACCATGAAAGCACAAAATGCAAGTCTGGTGCAATCAAAAGACTGCCACGACAGAATAATAATCACACCAATTTTAAAGCAAACTTCAAACAGTTAAGATTAGTAGTAAGACAAACAGAAAGAGCGGCAATTTACCAGCCACTGTTTGTAATGCCTTTGTGATGTCACACGGACCAGTTTGCGCAGGGAATAGTCGGCCGCCGACAAAAGGCAACACCATTAAGCATGATCATGAAATCATACTGATCCCTCTGCTTCAGTTTGATGGCGCTGCTTGGATGCTAGCACGAAGTTAACACAATGATTACTCTGTTTCTGCTACCTCCCATAATGTTGCTGCTGACGTTGCGTAGCAAAAACTTAAAGGGGCCATTTAGACAAAATACAAGTTTGTTTTATTAGAAAGATTTCGTGTTCTATAGTGCCCCAGTGCTTGTCCAGCAGCAAACAACGCCGTATTCACTGAAAAATTAGCCAATTTAAGTTAAAATTTTGATTCTACCGCCACATCATGAGTTTTCGTGACCTCTGCTCTGCAATGATGTAGAACAGGTCCAAGTGAAACCAAGTGCGCCATTAGGCTCGGCAGTCGACTGCGGAGCCTAGTTTACCATCAGTCCTCCTAGGTGGCACCACCATACTTTGCCGGGCCATTTCATGCTCTTGCCTTGTTTTTTACCGTATTTGCACCTGGCTTGTTTTTGTTAAGGTGGAAAATAATTGTTGCATGAAACATGGTGTTCGCTCAACAAATATGGTCACGCAAGACTTGCGCCAATCGGTCAGTGTCATCTGAGGCAACCTAAAAACGCTGCAGTGCTGTGCAGCTAAAACAAGCATAGTGCGTCCAGTACTAACAGCAGTGCACATCACTACTTCTATGTTTATGTGTACTTTCGTAACTTCACTGTTTAACCCACCGTTCTTACTTCTATAAAAAGAATGTGCCCTAAATATAAGCGCAAATAGCTCGTTCGGCAAGCTTGTAAGCTCTGCCTAATTTGCGTTTGCTTATGCCGGCCTCAGTCAATCACAGAACTGTCAATATGACATCACAGGTTCTGTTGCGGGAAATGAGCTAGTGGGTCGCATGCCATTCCCTTTTTTTCCTAATTATGCAGCTTATTTGAGCAAAGTTTACGTTACAAGTGGGGTCAGTATAATTTTAACGAGGCAATCTTTCGAATGAACTAAACTTGTGTTTGTCTGCATGGACCCATTAAAAGTTTGTCAACAATAGTGGTCTTTTTTGAGCACGTGCGTGTGAATGTGTCAAAACAATGTCCTTCGAGGTGGGAATGAAGTTCAGCACGCTATTAAAGGTCACTTTTCTGAAACAAAACAAGAATGTATCTTGTCTTCTATGTTCCCCTGTAGCACATTAGTGGCGGTACCTTGGGAGACTTCCTAGCTTAATCCTGTTCCCACCATGACTAAAATTAGCTTCGAGGGGGTGAAAGCTGCTGTGAAACATGTTCACCAACATGCTGCAATTTTACACTCAGAAATGAGAGAGAGAGAGAGAGAGAGAGAGAGAGAGAGAGAGAGAAAGAGAGAGAGAGAGAGAGAGAGAGAGAGAGAGAGAGAGAGAGAGAGAGAGAGAGAGAGAGAGAGAGAGAGAGAGAGAGAGATGGGTTCTACTTGTCTACCACCTTCCCCTCTCCCCCTGAACGCAGCATTTGCTCTAAGCATAGACATAAAGCCTGTCGGCACCCTTTGGGAAAGCCAGGAGGTGGCCAAGTGGCACTCACTTTTTCCGCATGAGAGTGATGAAGGTCATGAAGACCTTTTCGTAGAAACTCCGCAGCTTCACCAGCTCTCGTACGTTCAGGGACTGCAACAGCAGCAGCGACAACAAGAGCATGCCAGTTCTTCAACAATAGAAAGAAGAAAACTAAAAGAAGGAGTACCATATTTTCGCATGCATAACCCGCACCAAAAATGTGAAAATTTCAGTGGCAAAGTAGGGGTGCGGATAATACACAGGGTTTTTCCTTTAGTGCTGCTTCACGGCAATGGCGTTGTGCCGTGAAGCTCCTGCGCAGTAACACTGACTACACCTTCCATGGTAGTGATTGTGCAAGACATACGAGAACAAAGAAGAAAAAACAAGGACGAGCGCACTCTAACAACTCAATTTTATTAGTGAATTGTGACTGTCGCCTTGCAGTCAGTGTATTCGGCTTTCTAAATTTACACTTTTTCTGTCTACATAGTATGTGATGTGTTGCTTGAGCAGTAGCTTTGGGGCAGCCTTTCCTGTATCAAATGTGCGGGCAGTACGCAAGGATTTTTTCGTCTTTTCCGGCGGGCTGAAAGTGGGGGAGTGGATTATATGCAGGGGCGGGTTATACGCGCGAAAACACGGTAAGTAAAAGTCACCTCAATACACTTCCCCAGAAATTGCTATCACAATTCAGCTTTCTCCGCAAGGAGAAAGTTTCCGCCAGCAGTGAGCAGAAAAAAATAATGTAGGCAACATGCCGCTGTAACTTCTGTCACAAGCTGTGCTTCACGCTACCGCACAAGGTCTGGGCTTACACAACCCTGGCGTGCACAGTGCCTTACAAAATTGGCAGTCAACACTTTTTGAGCGCAGAGAGCATTCCTTGAGCAGCACTTGAGCATACTTAATCACATAAGTGAGTACTAAACGAAGAATTGATTTAATTCACCCGATGCTATCAGCAAACTTCCGCATAAACGGAGAAAGTGGAGTAAGTTCAGTTCCGGCCACGAAGCAGTGAACACTTTTAATATTCCTGGCATTCGAAACTTTAAGAAAGTTTAAGATTTAACTCGCCTTTTTAAGGAATCGGCAGCAGCATTGTACGTGATGACACTTGACTGTTTACAAGCACACACACACACACATCAATGATGACAATCACAATGAGAGATATGCCTTAAAAAATGAACCCACAAATTTTCGCTCAAGCACGCTACATACTCCATGATAAAAGGCAACCGCTCACGTTTCTGAGGTTCCGGTTAAGCAGCTCGCCAACGGGCAGGTCGGCGACGTACGGCTCGGCGGTCAGCTTGTCGTTGGTCATGCGACTTATGATAAGGTCCAGGGCCCGTTTGGCCTCCGCAATGAGCTGGAACAAGGACTCCAGCGAGGACTCAATCTGCGTGTGCGACGGTGTTCACGTCAGGGGGTGTTTATCCATGCTTCGCAATAGATAAAACAGTCTTTGACAAGGAGGTTAAACAAGGGTTAACTCTGCCAAGTCAGTTCTTGATATAAAAAGTAACAGCAGCGGAGTAAGTACAGAGCCTTGCGGAACACCGTACCATTGAGGTGGGAAAAGCATAATTATCCACTGCCATGAGGTACGGCAAGTTTATGCCCTTATTTTCCACGTTCCCATCATACTGCAACCGAGCATTGTAGCATGGCTCAGCACTTCCAAGATCACAAAAGGACCATAAATTTCAAGCGCTTGGCAGACTTCCAATCCAACAAAATTCTAGAGTGCACCAAGACTCCCACCATTGTTATTTTGTAGTGAAAGAGGCCTAAAGGCTAGTACATTACGCAAAGTCCTATGTGACGTTCACAGTTCTTGTGAGCAGTAGCAAGCTTCGGACAATAGACACATGCTCACCTCAGGCACTACGTATGCTGCAATGACGGTTCGCTCGGCGAAGGACAGGTTTCCAAACGTCCGCTTCACAGCCTCCAGAAGCTTCTGCAGCTGGTTCATGAATGTGGGCAACCTGGGTAAAGCACGCAACAGTCACGCAACACAGTTACATGTCATAGCCTGCAATTTTTGTTTTTAGCTGTGTGGTTCACTCCATACATAACAATGATGTCAAACCAACTAGCCTCAATGTTAGCTCCCATGACATTTACATGCGGGCACATTCAGACATGTACGCAAAATAAATTTGCCCGTCATATTGGTAGTAAAAACTTCCAATTCTCTTCCCGCTCTGTCTGTATAACGAATACCTTACCCTGTTTCCCCCAGAACAATGCAAATGAAAAGCACCAATTAATGACATGCTCACCACAAAGATGCAACAATCAACACAATTCATTATCTGCCTCACATTCAGTATGAAGAAAAAAATTTCCCTTTGCACCCCAACGCCCACGTTTTCATGCACATCACAGAACCCCAATAGTGCCAGTTGCTCCTTCACACTCCACTACAGCGTCACTCATAGGTCATGGGTAGCTTTAGAGCTGAGTGCACAAACCTGAACTGTATATTATAGCATATATGGGGCATACAGGGCATATAGAATGGGGCCTACAGCAAATACCAGTATACCGTATTTACTCGCATAATGGTCGCACTCGCGTAATGATCGCACCCCTGGAGTTAGTCGTGGAAACACGGCTTCTTTCATTTCCCGCGCAATGATCGCACCCTGAACTTGCCGCAGGCATATGTCGTATGTCTGCCACGTTTGATGACGATGGTCGCGCTTCCCTAATTTCCTCCTCTTTCAAAGTGGATTGGCTACGTTATTGGCGCGGACGTGATGATATTAGAGATATCGGCAAGCATGAGTTCATTATTGGTGCGGAAGAAACTCTCCATAAATGCACATAATGTACTCACAGGACAAAAAAAAAACGCGCTCGGCTTGCTGCTTCGGCAGCCGTGTGTTGATGTCCCACACTGTGACAGCAGCAGCCACTTATTCGTCGACTTGTTCTCACCTCAAAGCAAACTCGTTCCGGCGCATTTCGTAATTCCGTAATTCCGGCGCAATGCGAAATGAAAACCCTGCATTTTGCGTCACTAAGTGGTCATTCGGTGCTCGGTAGAGTTTTTATTATGTTATTATTAGTTAGGCTTATTAGGCTCATGTGACTTATCGTAAACATTTTGACCTGCAACTTGCGTTTTCTGCGCTGAAACTTTTTTCGCGAAAAATTTTCGTCGCGAAAAGATCGCAAACCCCAATTCATTAACATCATATTTTTGGGAAAAAAGTGCGACCATTACCCGAGTAAGTACGGTATAGCTCAACGGTATACAGCTCAATATACAGTATACAGCTCAATGGCATGTAGTATATATGGGCTGATACCGGAAATATAGCATGTATGAGGTGCATAGCATATACAGGGAATACGAGGCATGTCGCATATATGAGACATACAGCATAAACCGGGCATTTAGCTTGCAGCATATATCAGGAAATAGCATATACAGGGTGTATGGTATAAAGTAGACAAACAGGGAATATGGCATATACGAAGCATACAACATATATGGGCATACAGCGTATACGAGGACTATAGCATGTATGCGAGGCACACAAGGCATATAGCTAGAAATGTAGCATATGCAGGGCATACGGAGTGCACAGCACGTACGGGAAATATAGCATATTTGAGAGGCCACACAAGGCATATAGCTATATGCGGAATATAGCATTTCCAGGTCATAGGGATTGTACAGCATACACGGGGCATACAGCATATAAAGGGCACAAACAGCATGTGGGTTCGAGCTAGTTCGTAATCCATGATAAGACTATCAAGCACCAAATATTTAGACAGGTGACGTAAAGTCATGTCTCCCTCCTTTACGTCCCCTGTCTGTATATTTGGTGATTGACAGTCTTATCATGGCCCACCCAAGTTGAGCATCCACCCCCACCTGGACACGCAGTGGCGCACGATGTCCTGCCGCTCGTCCCGTGACAGCAAGTGCTTGTGCCGCGAGAACACCCCGCACAGCAGCAGCAGCTTGGCACCCGCCACCGCACACTCCCGCAGGGCCTGCCCCACCAGGTAGCAGAGGCGCGCGGGGGGCGTGGTCGCCGCCGTGGGGCCGTTGCTCCCCTCCCCTTCACCCCCACTGCTGCTGCTGCCACAGCCACCGTCGCCACCGCCACCGCTCGCCACGACGGGAGCACTGAAGCAGTCGGCCACCGTGGTGGCACACTGGTGCATGTCATTCACCAGGGACATCACCTCTGCGCACAAGCCGGACAGGGAAAAACATTACCAGGTGCACTATCATCATAATCATCATCATCAGCCATTTTTTTACCACTGAAGAGTGTACGCTTTGTCCGTAGATTTTTGAACCATTTTTATCCTGCTTCTCAATCCCTTCTTTCCTCAAAATATTTCCTAATCCCCTTCCTACAGTGAATTTGATTGATTGTAGGGTTTAACACGCAGATGCAACGCAGGCGATGTGGCGCGCTGTAGTAGAGGGCTCCTCTGGATTAATTTTGACCACCTGGGGATTTCCGACATGCAGCAAAATCCTGTACACACAGGCATTTTTACTTTTCACCTCCATCAGAAAATCGGTTTTTACACTGAATTTCCCGTATTCTTTCACCCCATTTTTCAGAATTTATGTTGTTACTCAGGAGGTCAACCCATCGTCTGTCCTCCACATTGCTTCACTGGACAAACCCTGCTTTTCTTACCTCACTCTGAGGGTGTTCCGCCTGCATTTGTTTCCTCATTAAAAATGCTCATTTCCGATCCCTAAGCCTTATTTTTAACACCCTTCTTTCCACAAGGGGTGTAAAATTGGCTGTACACCAACCTTTCAAGGTGCTAAAGATAATGTGCTGTACAGGTGCCATCAAAAGTAATTGGAACAGGGTCTCGTAAATTTACAGGAATTTCTTCCGGAAACTGCCTGGCTATATTGGTGTGTGCTGAAAGGAGTCGTCCCTAATAGAAAAGCTTCCTGTAAACAGGGAATGGCTGTCGTAAAGCCCATAAGACAAATATTTTACGATACTCACAAAACCTTGTTCCAATTACTTATGACAGCACCTATACATTACTCCGTAGTGCCTCCAGAATGTTCTCTCTCAGAACTCTCTCTCACTCTCTCTCCATCTTGCTTCCTTATTCCAAAAGAGATGCACATTACACTCACGCTGCTTAACAGCCATGTTTCGGAGGAAGAGTTCGCAGAGGTGCACAAGCCGTTCGAAGCCGACAGCAGCCGGTGGGCTCAACAGCGCCACACACGCCCGGGCCGTCGCCTCCGTCAATGCTGGAGGCAAGCAGTCGGCGTAAATGCAGTGGAGGGCCGCTGCAATGACATCCTCTGGAAGTCCGTCCAACGGACCGGGGTGGCCGGCGGACCAGTCCACGGCCGGGCAGCTTAGCCGCAGCAATGTCAGGTGCACCGGGAACTGGGGGGGAGGGGAGAAAATCGTTATTGATTGATTAATTAATGGACTGCAGGAGCCCATGGAGAGAGGAATGAGCTTTACCTAATTACTTTGCGCTGTTATAATTTAGAATTTCTGCGCTGCTGTGCAGACTTTTTTCAGTCCGTTCAACTGTCAGGCTACAGTACATCAAACTAGGATAACCATCACTACTGCTTACAGCAAAGAATTTAAACTACCCTTTGAAAATATCTTGCACACATTGTACACTTTGCATACGGGATTAGTGATCAGCTCAAACTACTTTCTAAACCCATTTAGTTCGATATATTTGGGTTGAAATTACTTGGTCACGGCATTTACAAATTTGGACATGTTTTTAAGCCATGTCTGCAAGTGCACTCTAATCGCCAGACTTTAGCCAGACATATGCATACAATGTATGCATATATGTAAATGTATTTATGCCTGTATTTATATGTATGTGCAGTATTCATGTTATAAATACATGCATAAATACATATACAGTAGAACCTCGTTGATACATTTAACAAAAATGCGAGGGAGAAACGTACTACCTGGGAAGAAACGTACTATGGGGCATTTTTAGTGCTCACAATTGAGAGCATAGTAACCGGGAAATAGTATGAACTGGGAACGCATCAATTGGGTTCTACTGTACTTATGCATACAAATGTATGCATACATATATGTAAACATATTTATGCATGTATTTATATGTATGTGCAAGCAGTATTCACGTGTATATATCAAGCTATGTCACGCCACGCACACAGCATACCCACCTCCTTGCCACCGCTGGCCGTAATCACAGCGTCGGAGAAGTAGCCTTCCTCCAAGGCTGCCAGGTAGCAGAAGGGCTCGTCCCAGCCCACCTCCTTCTGGGCCAGCTGGGTGACAAGGGGGAACGAGGAGCTCTCGCTTCACAACGATCCCTTGACGGGTACGTAGCAAGCACAAAAGAATGTGACGAACCCAGATGTTACCATGCAGGACCGAATACAAAAACAACCGACTGGTTTTCGGAAAATCAGAATTAGGAAAATAGAGATGAAGAAAAAAAGGACATAGTCACCTTGACACACTGCAACACACACCAACCCTCGTAGATGAGGTTGATCCCATCTTCGTCCGCATGAGCCACCTGCATTTGGTAGGCACACAATTAGAACGACAAGCCAATCCTTGTACAAGGAACACAACGCGAAATAAAGGACTGCACAGATAAAGTACAAGTGCCAACGGACGCTTCGGAGCCAACACGGAAGTCAGTTTGAAGTTGATAGCTCCGTAACCGACAGCAGCGCTTTCTTGCTATAACGCGGCAACAAAAAACAACAAAAACCAAACAGAAAACAAATCAAATTAAATTAAATCAAATCAAAATTCAAATCAAATCAAATCAAAACAAAAAACAACAACAAAAACCAAACAGAAAACAAATCAAATGAAATTAAATCAAATCAAAATTTATCAATTTCATGAAAAGTATACAAATACATTGGAGTAATACAGAAAGAGGTCCCAAAGTGAAGCACTGCTGAGGGGACCTCATATATTGAATGTATGACAAGTAATTAAGACTGAAATCCAGTTCAATCACTGGGTTAAAATTAAACTTATTAAAAAACTAAATTAAAATTAAAATTAAAATCCAGTTCAACCACAGCGATCAAGCTTTGTAAAGTAGCACACACACAGGTCCAGATATCGATGTGCTACCAAGAAACATACAAAAGGAAACATCGCAGCTTTGTATAAATACTCACACCCAAAACACCTCATGATAACTAAGAAGTGAGCAAGCACGTTTATTGGAGAGCCTGAATCCTCCGTGGTACAAGTGAATACGGCACAGATTAATTCAAAAATTAAAGCCGTTCCACTCAATGTGAAAGGTGTCGGAAGTGCAGAGCAGTGATTCACCATAATGGGCTGTAGCGCCGTTATCCGCTCACTGCTACCACCCACTGCAATTCAAATTTCCCGCCTTCGCAGTGCTGCCTGAAACTGCGCCAGCGGGAGTTCTGTTTTTTCTGTGCTTGCTGTTCCTCTCGCACGTGCCACTTTTTTTCGCTTACTGTCGTAAAAGTCAACCCAACGAGCGCCCTAACTAAATTAATGCAAGCGCTACCGGTTAATTGGGTATATTTTGCCTCAAATGTACCTGCAGTTTTCTTTGCTGTAAACAACGGGGAGACGTATGACAAGCGCCACCGGTTCGCAAGTTTCAAATGCTTATGACTAGATAAACTGCTTGGCTTCCGAAGCCTCTGGGTTACGCCGCGACGACAGCCGCTACGACGGAACGCCATGTGGCTCTACTTGGGTCCAGCAAAAGCTACGACGACAAGGTGAGCCCCTAAAGAGCTCTGCACTTAAAATATAGTTGTATTGATTGATACATCCAAGTTGACAGATGTCATGCAACGATGCCACAAGCCACTCACCCGAAACTCGATCATGTGCCCGGCGAAGGTGCCAAAGAACCGAATGTAGTGCGGGTTTCCGAGGAACACCTGGTGGGGAACACAGAGAGACGAAACGAAACATCACATTCTGTGCACTGGGAGTGTTCGCCTATGACAGAAAAAAAGCAAACGCTTTCTACTCAAGCACAGGACACGGTGCTCACTGTAAATACTTACGCTGGGACCCCAATATCAACCTTTGAAAGGGAAAAGTATAGCAAGGAAACTGCAATCAGCATTTCGGGTTTGGCAAAATCAAAGCACACTAATTTGAACCAATTCTTTCAGGGCTAAACTCAGGAGAATGAGGGAATAGGTGAGCCGGAGAGTATATGGAAGGCAGGGTGAATGAAACGCAACGGTTCTGTTTCCTCCATTTGTTTTTTAACTCGTGTCGGAAAGAGCCTTGAAAAAATGGGGGTTTACAACAGTGACAGAAAGTACCCACCTCATAAGTTTCGCAGCTGAAGAAAGGCATGGGTGCTGCATTGTCCGGGACCTTCCACGACAGGTCACCGCTGTCGTCTAACGTGAAAACAGTGCTGGCCATGGGAAATGGAGAAAAAGACATCTTGAGTAAGAGTAAACGTGTAGTTTAAAAAACTATGAGCTTCGCCCTGGCTTTTCACTTTTTGGCAATAAAGGTGTTTGATACTATTATTTAACTAGGACCGTAGCAGTAGAACCATTTGCAATAATGTGGTAAAATACGCAATACAACAATTCAGTAGAACTGCCCTTTGACGTAGCGAGCTTTTAAGCAAAACAGATGTTTATACGGTGATAAATACTAAAAATAAAATGCGCAGGCCAGTCTTGTGGACCTAAATTATAAGCATTATTCATAAATACCACCACAGCCATTACGCAACTCCCAGGGAGATGCACATATTCGAGTCTAGGGTGAAAAAACTTTCTTGTAAAGCTGCCACTGGACCGATTACTGAGCCCTTGTGAAATTACGCACAGGGCAGCAGAGCTGCTAGTCTTCCATCCCGAATGCTGTTCACATAACAGCATAGAAGGCACGTGGATTCTGAGCAGCCAACTGCAAGCAAGCAGTTACTAACCAAAAAACATGCCTTAGTAGACTATTCAGAAACTGGCATTCATTACCTTGGCACACATGCACTACTTGACACCTCGTAAAATTAACGGGCAGTTGCCACTTGTGAAGCTAGGCTAAAATTGTGTTGTCGGCCGCAGTACCATATTTTCGCGCGTATAACCAGCCCCTGCATATTATAACCCGCACCACCACTTCCCGTCGACGAATAAAAAAATAGGTCCCCGCGTATTGCCTGCATATTTTACACATAAAATGATTGACTAAAGCTACTACTCAAGCAACATTACACATTTGTTTATGCAAAAGAACTTACCTAGCTGACTACGTAACTACATGATTTGCCGCATACATTTTTGGGGGGTTGGTATATTGTTGCGAGTGTAAATAGGATAACAGTGGCTTAGTCGCTATTGCCGCTTAGGGGCATCACAGCCCAATGCGCATTGTGGTGAAGCTGCTTCAAAAGAAATAACTCGCATGTAATCCGCACCTCTACCTCACCCCTGAAATTTTCGCATTTTTGGTGCGGGTTATACGCGCGAAAATATGGTATAGAGAAGACATTGGTGTACCAAAGTACACAGAACTAGTATTTAATGCTTCTCAATAGATAAAACAGTCTTTGATTTGGCACGAAGGTTAAGGGTTAACACTGCTGGGTAAGTTCTTAATATAAATAGTAACAGCAGTGGAGTAAGCATACAGCCTTGCAGAATACCATACCAGTTAGGCGGCAAAGTAGGTGTCATGAATATCTACCACCACAAATAAAAGGTTGCTAATGACGAAACTGCGCAGGCAGATAATTAAAACTCAGGTTTAGTTATTGTGATCTCATTTTAACTCGTATAGCAAAACATTGCTACTCAGTACATGGCAAGGAGATGAAAATACAGCTTAACGGCACGGAAATTCTGGGAAAAGTGCTTTCAGGGATTCGACATGACTTGTTTTTAACCAAAAGGCTTAATGAGTAGATACTAGTTCGGTTCTACAATATTAGAATTCTTTCAATTATATCTACCGGAAATTTAAAAAAATAATACACGAGAAATAATAGAGTGAGCACGTGCATGAATCTACTGAATCGTGGGAAAACCACAGGGCAGCGTATCTTTACAACATGTAATTAAAAATTCATGGCATCGATAATGAATCAGGTCCGTATCCTTCAAAAAGAAGAGGTTCCACAAGACACGACATTGTTGACAAAATTGTAGTTACCCTTCTACTTCCGTGACTTCTGTTCCAGCCGCGAGTGATATGCATTTTGTAATCTGCAACAAAACAAACCCATAATAACAAGCACTGTCAAGCAGGGCCCACATGCAAAACATTCAAAAGGCACAAATGTTACCTTTCAGGCTGTAGCCTCGTAGAATTTACCAGTTAAAGTTCATCATCATCATCATCATCATCAGCCTCTCTACGCCCAGTGCAGGGCAAAGGCCTCTCCCATAGATCTCCACTCATCCCGGTCCTGTGCTAAGTGCAACCAATTTATTCCTGCAAATTTCTTGATTCATCTGCCCATCTAACTTTCTGCCACCCCTGCCATGCTTGAGTTCTCTAGGGATCCACTCTGTCAACCTCAATGATCAGCGGTTATCGTGCCTTCACATTACGTGCCCTGCCCACATACATTTCTTCTTAATTTCTACTAATATGTGCTTAACATGCGTTTGTTCCCTGACCCACTCCGCTCTCTTCTTGTCCCTTAACAATACACCTATCATCTTTCGTTCCATTGCTCGCTGAGTCGTCCTCAATTTAAGTTGAACCCTCTTCGTGGAAGTTTCTGCCCCGTAGGTGAGTACGGGTAAGATGCAGCTGTCATACACCTTCTTCTTCAGGGACGCAGTTAAAATTTTTAGGCCCTAATTTATCACACTTATTTTCTTCATTCTTCTTCGTCAATGAGTGGGCGTGGGAGCGGCATTGTGATGCGGCTTCTAAGCGACGTGCGTCTGTTTACGCAGGTTACTGCGTGGCTTCAGTTCTGCACAGTTTCATCGCCTGAGCGCAATCTTGGAATCCGGTCAGCGCCGCATCATGACGAGTTCGGCTTCACCCCCGTGCCTCGGCTGCAACAGTGCTGGAACTTTCCTCGCTTCAACAAGGCGACCGGATCACTACTGTCATCAACGCAGGATTGGGATAAAAACGTCGGACTGAGCCTTCGTCACTTCAGTGGGCGTGGGAGCGGCATTGTGATGCGGCTTCTAAGCGACGTGCGTCTGTTTACGCAGGTTACTGCGTGGCTTCAGTTCTGCGCAGTTTCATCACCTGAGCGCAATCTTGGAATCCGGTCAGCGCCGCATCACGAGTTCGGCTAATCGCCTTCCTCGGTCCGTAGCTGAAATCGGCAATGAGATTGCTTTTCGCTCAGCCATCACCAACCTGTTTTCATAACAAGCTGTTATTTGTAATGTTTATTGTTGTTGCTGCTTTTGTCTGTATTATTGTGTATTTCCCACTCCCCTCTGTAACGCCCTCGGGCCCTGAGGGTAACACAAATAAATAAATAAATAAATAAATACTGGTAACTTATGCTTGCAGCTTCACCGTTAGACAGACTTCAGAAGACTGTGGACGCAATAAGTTGTAGTAAAGACGTTTTCAAGTGCATCAGAATTTCTATGTTGACTCAACTAGAATACTCGCCTGTCCATCTGTAACTCTTGATCTGTCGCACTCTTGCCAATACGATAAACCTATTACATACTTTGATATCAGGCTCCCTACACTGTCTCCCTTCCATGCAAGACGTTTGTGTACAACAGCAGAGCTTGCTTTATAAAGGGACCCAGTGCACCGTGCCTTGTAGGGATACATAGTGTCATAGGGGGGGGGCCTTTATTAAAAGGCACTTTGGGCCTCCCTACATTGGTTTAAAACTGCTTATATGGTGCACAAAAAAAACTTATAAGCAGTGCATCTTTCTACAGTAGTGAAGCCAACTTTAAAAGAATTCGGTATAGCAGATCTTAATCTGACAAAGCTCAGTACGAAGTTACAGCTTTATTTTCTATCATCTTGTAAACGTATGGTTTTGCAATCTTTTAAAGATGCTTCAGTTGGCTGAAGTTACAAGAAACGCTCAGAAGTCCGGTGCAAAGAGTAGTTTCCTCCGTGTTGTATAAGTCTCAAAAACTTTCTTACGGCGCGCAAAGCCATGCATCCAGGAAAACGCAGTCGCTTCAGAACTAAAAATCAACATCCAAACGTCAGGATTATGTCAAAATTCGGCAGGACATTACAGAACAGGGCCGAAACGGTCGCTTCGCCCCCACCTACACGCTAATTTCATTGACCTTAAGATAAGCATAGGTTATCTCTGTCATCTTTCCACCGGCACGATTACGGCGCAATGAACCGCTGAAGTCCGCCAGCTCCGGACATCGACTTGCTGGTGGCTTGCGAAACTGAAGGGACTGAATTCACCGGTGTCGAAACAACCACTACGTTGAGGAAAAAAATCTATTATGACGCCTTCCTTTTTTGAGGAATTCACCAAACGGCGTTGTGTTTGCAAAACGAGGCAAAACCCAGCTAACTGAAACCGGGGCTAAAATTTTACACTCGAAGGGTACTGCGCCCATTCCATTTTCACACTGATCGGCACCGAAGTTCGACTAAACCGACCAGAGCAGACACAATAAAAAGAAAAATGCCGTTTTCGGGCGCAGGCAATTCGCCAACCGGCTAATCGCAGCAAGCGATATTTGTTGAGCCGGCAAATAACGAATTACGACGCTACGTTAACAAATGTTCCGTTGCGCCAAGATTGGCTCGCCCAGCGTCCCGCAATCGCCGCTGCTTCAGCACTGCAACCTTTGTTTCTCTGCTGCAGCCGCAATCAGCTGTGTAGCAAAAAAAAAAAAAAAAAAAAAACGATGCGCATCCTCGATCTAGGGAACACACGGAGCAGCCAAGGCGACAAAAACCGCACAAGTTCAGCTCGCGGTCGCACATAAATCGAGGTCTCGTCAGTTTCCCAGCTTCTGAAGTGCTCCGACTCAGATATAAGCGCCTATAGGTGGGTTTAATGCGAGATTTGAACCGCAATCTACGAAGTAAACAAACCGCCCGGATGGTATAAAATGTCACCTCTGAAGAGGAGGCCCCCTCAAAAGCTCCTTCAGTGATCGAGGGAACACCGCATGCAGGTAAACGTTGGCTTTTTTCAAAAGCCTGGTTGTCCGCCTACGATCTGCGAGTTTTTGGGCGCGATAAATAAGGGAAAAAACGAGAATTCGGCAATATTTACCTTCCAGCTTCCGCAGTAAATAGTTTCGTCCGCCATTGTTAAATGATGGCAGTGGCGATGAAAATCGCGTCGCCACTCGGAGGCCGCCGTTACTAGGCGGTAGCAGACGACAGCAGTGCGCTCGTCTCTTACATATATCATGTCTGTTATGTTCTGTTATCATTGCCGGGAAGCACCTTAAAAGCGCTGAGACAGATTTAAAAGCATAGTTTAATTGACGCTACCGAACATGCCATTGTATTAACTGTTCAATTCGCTCAATTATTTCCCGAGGTGCAGGCTTGCATTCGTTGTGGTGCTGGTACCAGCGTCAGGCGAACTCCAGCAGGCTTTTGCATCTATATTTTAGCGTAATGTCTTTCATATTTGAAACTGCCTTTTACCCCCCTTACAAAACATTTCTGTCATAATACGCAGCGTACAAATACGAACGGGAACTGTAAACGGGAGTTTGCTGGCAAAACCGCAACCAGAGTCCTTCAGTGCACGGGTTATACATGTCAGTATTGTTGGGCGCAGAGCAAATATGGAGCATATTTGATTGATTGATTGATTGATTGATTGATTGATTGATTGATTGATTGATTGATTGATTGATTGATTGATTGATTGATTGATTGATTGATTGATTGATTGATTGATTGATTGATTGATTGATTGATTGATTGATTGTAGGGTTTAACGCGCCGACGCAACGCAGGCGATGAGGCGCGCCGTAGTGGAGGGCTCCGGATTAATTTTGACCACCTGGAGCTCTTTAACGTGCTCCGAAATCTCGTACACACCGGCGTTTCTGCTTTTCGCCTCCATCAGAAAAGCGGCCGCCGCGGCCGGGAACCGAACCCGCGACCTCGTGCTCAGCAGCGCAACGCCTTAGCCACTGAGCCACCCCGGCGGGTATATGGAGCATATTTGAGCCACAATAAAAGTGCGTGAGCTAGCATTGCAGCGTTCTTTTATTTAAACATGCACGTTATTTAAACATTTAAACTGCATTAAACCATCTCGCATCCAAGCCAGGATACGTGTTTTGACGGAAACTTCCGAAACGATCCAAGGAGTGCAACGACTTCGCTCAACCCATCCATTCATCAAATCTGCAGCCAGAAATGCTGTACTCACGAAACATGCGTCCGTATTTGCTGTACTCCGCGGCATCAGTCGTCTTATAGGTAATCAGGCAGCCCACATTCCCAACCGATGCTTCAACCAGCCTTGGAGCCCTCCACTATGCCTTCTGAGACTTCACTGCCCCCAGCCATCCGCCCTCATTTATACAAAAAGGACTATCTTACACTGCAACAAACAACACCTACCGACCACATTACACCCGTTGCACCACTCAACCTATCCGATGAAGTTTTCAAAAATAAGTTATTTATAATGCCTCTTACACAACCGAATTCGAAACTACTGGTACAGTTAACCCTACAATGACACCCACAAGTCCCCATTGCCAGCTACACTCAAAACCAACTATAACGAACCCGGATAGAGCGAATTATGCTATATATCGAAGAAAAATAAATCAGTTACGGAAATACACGCGAAACATATTCCTTATAACGAACTTCACATCTGATATATCGAACTCGGTGTGGCTAGAATGGCCGCCAAAATGCATGGTCTCGGAGCGGCGATTGAGATGTTGATTGGCCGCGACCACTGAGCAAAGGCCGCGACTGAGACATTGCGCCTCGTATGGAGTGACATGACGCCCGGCACTTTCCGTAACTGTTTCCGACGCGCGGAACTCGCGACGGAACCCGCCCAGTCAGTGAGTCCGGACCAAGACGGCAGCTCGCCAACCTTCCCGATGCTGTGCCGAAAGGAGTGTCCTTCGAAGATTTCCTGAGTGTCGACGACGACGTTTCCGTCACTGTAAGCCCCTCGTACGCGGGCACCGTCAGCGGCACCGTCGTAATGCTAATGAAAAGCACCGAGGAAGTAGAGGATGTCGCGAGTGAAAGCCGTCCGACGCTTAACAAAGGGCTTTCGGCAGCCGATGTCCTCCGCCAATATTTCTTCGATATTGAAGGACACGGACTCGAACTGGTGCAAACAATGTCTCGTGTAAAGAATGTTGTGCTAGTTTACGCTGCCAAGCGAAAAGGAAAACAAAAATCACCCCCCCCCCCCCTTTTTTTTTTTTGAAGTAGGCAGTTCAGGCGTTAAGGCGGAAACTATAGCTTTATTATTCGCAATAAATCGATTGTTTTGTATATGGTAATGACATACTTTATTTTGTTCGTTTCTGCATGCGGGGATGGTAAGGGGATTCCCGTGTATTGCGAACTCGTAACAATAAACCCGTTGTAGGCGGGTTCGGCTATATCGAACTATTGGATATATCGAACTAATCGTGGCGCATATTGCAGTTCGCTATAACCGGGTTTGACTGTATTCATACCAGCAGATGTCAAACACCTCACCTGGTACCTCCCTAAATTCACGCTGTATATAAAGTGCAGGCATCCCACCTCAACACCCCTGCCGACTCATTTCTCCACAACCTCCCGCGCATTGAAAAGTGGTCTCAAACTTTCGACGTATACATTCGCTACAGCCTACTAAGCACTCCGATCCCTACACTTCATCTGCGGCTCGCCAAACGTCTACAATGAACCCCTGCCGATAATTCAGCCCCAACAATACGAACTCAACCTACATAATCCTCTCCCGTCTTCCCCACACGGCCTCCCTATTTGTGAATAAAGGTCTCACAACAACAGCAGCAACCACAACTAAACAAAATGGAGACAAAGAAAAAGGGACTGGCTTGTGCTTTCGGATCTCGGTTTCTAGAGGCGGAATTCTGATAGTTTTGACAATTTCATTTCTGTTTCAAAGTGTCCATTTAGGGCGAGCCCCGACAGGCTGAAAGCAGACTACCGGATGCCACGCAACTCAAGCAAAAGCAGGTCGTCAGTTTCTGTGTCTATCAAGAGGCCTCACAAGTAGAACCACGCCACGATTGAAATGACCGCTATATAAACATTTTCGAAACGGACACAACCGTGCGCCACAGATCCCATTCCAATACCCGGTCTCTATTTTTTACATGGACGGGGGGGTCGTGCGAACGGCGATTTCAAGGCGACGTGACGCCACGGCAAAGCTAGGGGACACCGTTCTTCTTGTACGTGCCGTCGTTAGTCTTTATCTACGATGCTTGGCGTATCGTAGACAACCAACGTAGTGGATGGTAGTGGCTCCTCTCGCTCGATTTGGCGCGAAAATCAAACAGACGCATTCGCGCATGCGCATACGCATCCGCTCCCATTGTCCCGTTCGCACGCAGCCGCTCCGCATGCCCGAGCGCTGGGTGGTACTGGTGTAAACTTTGTTGAAAAGGACGGCCAACGGGAGTAAGTTTCCCGTTCTTCAGACGGTCATCTTGAGGTTGGGATCCCTTGGACAGCTTTCGTCCGAAGAGAGGAATGACATGGACACCTGTTTGGCAGACTCTTGGTCGCGTGCTGAATTCGTCTTGACTAGCCAAGCCAGAGAAGCTACCAAACACTCGGTCACGCCTCAGCGTATACCCATTAATGCAGAAAACTCGCTAACTTTTCACAGCGAACATTTACAGCAATATCTGCAGAAGCTTGGCCAGAGGTAGGGCTCCCTTGCTCGACAAATGTTAAACTCCTACTGACTGAAACGCAAATCTTCATTAGGTATGTTGCTCGGGAAATTAAACGTTGCTCACTAATAAGCGGTCTCTCTCAGACAATGCGAGTCGATCCTGACCAAACCCCCAAGATGGCTTCCATGAGTGAAGGCGTGTAATCCCACTATCCATTTCCTTTATTCTCTTTATCCCTACGGGGGTTACGAACCGGAAGTTCATTATTATACAAAGTCAATCATGGCATACGGGACAGTTGTCATGTGTGGGACAGGTCAATCATGGCATACGGGACAGTTGTCATGTGTGGGACAGATGAAACCTACGGGACAAGTACGGGACGAGTTTGGCCCCGAACGCAAAATCATTTCATGCGGATAAAAAACGGTACTTCGCCAAATGTCCGGCCGGGAACAGGTACGTAGACTAGTGTTCTACTGCACGTATTTCAATAAGATTAGCTGGCTGTTGTCCGCTGGCATGACTCTCTCGACATGCTGCCGCATTGCTGCGCGAATTCCTGTCGTTCCAGTGTTAAAAACCTTTTCCAAGCTCCCATTCACTCTCTTACCTTCAAAGGTAGTATGGTCTTGAAAAACGGCTGTAACTCGTAACTAGAAGGTAAAGCTTGCCTTTACCTAATTAATACCGAGCTTGACTGCTCTGGCACTTCTACTCCTGTTAGAGTTAAATCTCGTTTCCGTCACTACCAGTTATAAATTCGAAAGAAAAAAAGTTGAAATGCAAATTTTCTAAAGAAGGTTGAAGTGTACCTGTCTCTTACATATATACAGCTATAATCCCACCAAGTTTAAAGATGCTGATTAACTCATAATTGTGCTGAACCGCATTATAAGAACAACCGTAATCGAGCACCTCACGCTCGCTTGGACCGCGGTAGGTACATAACTGCTAAAGACCTCATTAAATTTGTGTCTGTCGTCTGTCTTGTCACATGCCACAATACCCACTCAAACTCAGAATTTGATAACTACGAGCAACTAAATAACGGTTTCCAGGAGTCCCGGAAGACTTCATGCGTCCTGTAAACACATGTGCGTACATGACCGCGCCAACAGTAGCAGAAAATAAACCACGGAAGACGGGACAACTTTGTGGGGCGCTCGCATGCATTTAATGCATGTAAGGGCAGTGCAATACCACAGTTCCCGACACAGGGCGCCTCAGCTTCGACCGGGGTGACATCACGCAGTCCCTTTCCCGATGCCTTCCGCGCCGCGACGTCTTTCGGGCGGCCACGTCGTCTGCGACGAAGGACCCAAGATGGCGACGGCCACCGACGCTGTCGTCTGCTACGGCGAAGACCAAGGATGGCGGGCGCCGGCACACTCCCGCGTTCTTGCCCGGGTGGATGGAGGGGGGCATCGCGGCGGCGTCCCCGGCGTGGCTAATGGCTCCTGCCGCTGGAACCAGGCTTGACCGTGGTCAGGTAGGCCGTGATGCCGACCGTGACTACCAGCGTGAGGATGAGGAAGGCGCCAAGGAAGGCGGCTGCGCGGAACATGTAGTCCCGTTCGGCGTACTCCTCGCGCGGCACCCGAACAATCGGCCTGCCCCGGAGCCCTTTGTTCCGGCCGCCCAGCATGACGTCTGCGGCTGGTCGTTGCCCGGGGGTCCACGGTCCTCACGGGTCACAAGGTGGGAAGGTTCTCGGCCGCTTACGGGGGCAAGCTTCCTTTTTCCACCCGAGCCGTGACGTCGGCGGGTGTCCAAGCGCGAGGCGAGGGCTCGCTGTGGTGCAGATGGCGATGCGTACGCTGCTGGGAGAGCAAGAAAGACGAAAGTTGAGCAGAGCGCATGACCATGCATTGTCCTGGTCAATGTTCTTTTCAACGGGTTGATGATGATGACAATGAAGAAACTTTGTTTTGCCCAAACTGAGGGAGGGAAGGGGACGAAGGGGAGACGGTCCTTTTATGTCAGGTGGTGGCCAGGAACCCGTTAGCCCTAACGGTGTCTTTGGCCAGTTGGACAAGGCTGCGTGGAGTCACCTAGTCGGAGCTGCGGCAACACGGCGCTATTTTTATTTTATTTTTATTTACACATACCTCAAAGATTCCAAAGGGTGGGGTTTTACATGAGGGGTGGTAAAGCTAAAAAAATTACAGAACAGCCGAATAACAAACATTGCCTGTAATGTGTGTTGGGGGAAAACAGGCCTAAGATATGCTGCTGGATAGCTCATTTCGGATCCCATCTACACTGTTCTTCGTAAAAATCTGGATATAGACGGCTATACGCTGAAGGGTTATTAGGAAAGGAAAGGTGTTGGGAGTGCAATGGTCGCCACGCCACAGATTCGGTTCATTTCAAAGTTAAACCCACCTTTCAAGTGCCGGAATTAACCTCCAGTAATCCATGTTTCTCTGTCCTTTTGTTTCCCTCCGGCCTCGCGCACATTATGTGGAAATACCAAACGAAAACACGGAACAAGACCCCCTACCCTGCACAGACATCAAACATCTAGAGCACTGGGAAACCCTGCCGGGCGCCTCCGATTTCCTAACGCAGCTACGTCTTAATTGTACAGATGGACGAAGAAGCCACCGGGAACCAAGATCTGGCTGAAGCGGCAGATAGAGCCCAAGGCAAAGAGAGCCCAAGCTCTCTACTTCTGGGCGAATAAAGTTATCTCTCTCTCTCTCTCTCTCTCTCTCTCTCTCTTTGTTTTTTTAACACGGAAGTGTTTTATGCCGGGATACACCAAGATTCCACTGACGTCATATCCTCCATGTAACTGACGCCAGTACACCTTTGCCGAAGCGACCCGCCAGCAGGACGTCGCTCGCCAAGCACACCCACAAGACAGCCACCGACCCGCAAATCATGCTCAGCTGCAGATTTCGCAGCACATTTCACTTTCGTGTTTTACCTATTCCTATGACAGCGGAATCAACCACAAATTTTTTTCGTGTTTTCCTCGTTGTATTGTCTTTAAAAAACAGTAGTAGTATACCAACGGTCCGAATGCGGAAAATAGATGGGTAGACATGTAGTAATGATGTGGAGTCAATCATGATGTGCGCACGCCGTCAACGCGAATTCCTCGGATTGAAAGGTGGTCCCAGTTAATAAATGAAGACGCGAAGGAAGACGGTCTACTTGAGACGAGAAGCCATGGTCAAGGGCGATCTACCACAAGAGGACAAGCATGGAGGCTCCGCTCAAACAGGACGCGTCTGACCACTCGCAATGGAATAAATTTTGTTTTTATGAAGCACGTGTTAGAGTGTATCGAGACACATCGGAGATGATGCGAAATTTAGGAGAAAGCGCGTAACAATGAGGGCATCGTGAGGGGAGAGGAGGTGAAACACTTGCGATACATTTCAGGTTTGCGTGCTGAATTTGTGACAGAAGCGATCCCACAGGAGAGGGCACGAATACATCAGAAAAAAAAATCATGATTGCACCCCTCCGTCTAACGATGACGATGGTTGAACGCAATGGTTTCTCGTGATGGATTCTTTGGTTGGCCAATCCCACACTGTATGTGCTACTCTGAAGGTACGCACCACTTTTATTTTTTTTTTGCGAGAGTTTGCCTTACGGCATAACAGTCATATATACAACATTACATTGGTTTCACGCAGAAACGTCAACAGAGACCGGTACTGAGGGCCCCATATCCACCGCTGTAGATCAGGGGGTCTCCCAGGATGGAGCCCTGTGCACCGGAGGTGTTGCAGGCGAGAGGTTTGAAGGGCAGGGCAGGTCCATAGAAGGTGGCTCTTGTCTGCTTCAGACGCAGGGACCGTACAAAAGGGACAGGTGTCCGCAAACGGTGCGTGATAGCGGGCAGGCCAAGCGTGGGTCACTGCTGGGGATAATGCCACCCCAACTCGAAGCCTCCGCAGCAGGACCTCCTCCCAGCGAGCGAGCCCACTGGGGAGGTCGGTTCCACGCGGTGGAAGTAAAGCACGCGTGGCGCGGCGGAGGTTCTCCTTTTCCACCAGCAGTTCTTCTAGGGTGCATTCCGTAGGCCTAACAGGTCAATCGGTACCTGCTGCTTGGCGATTGGTTCGACCAGGTCGAAAGGAGAAATAGAATGGACGCCGGCTTCATAAGGCGAGGGACACAGCGGTTCGATTGGTTGGTTGGTTGGTTGGAACCAAAAATCAGTGATTCCGTCCACGGGAAGCGTTTTTTTTTCTTCACCCATGATCATTCATCATCATCGTCAGAGAAAGTTGGCTTCCCTGCAGGGCGCATTGGCCTACAACTGCATCAGTGAGGACATTCACTAGTGCTTCGCTTTAAAACGCCTGAACGAAATTCTTCTAATAAAAGCGGGCCGCTCTACTCTGCAGTTTTCTGGGCAATCCCGTGCAACGTGGGCAATGTACTATTTCGAGCAATATGAAAGGGAACACAGGAACAAACAGAAAACACCCTCAGACCCAGCTGTGAGTGATACGCAGCGGCCGCCGTCGGAAACAAAGTGGAAAGGGGGATGCTGTTCTAACCCAAGCAACCACGGACGTCCATCGGACGTCCGAAATACAGCCGAACATCCAATGCCCAGCTTGGACGGCCACTGTACGTCCATGTTTGGATGTACAGTTTCTGACATACAGCGAACATCCAGACACAGATGTACAAGTCCGAATGACATCCCCCAATGAAGTTACTACGACGCATCAAATACCGGCTTAAATTGAATATAAAATCAAAACCGAAAAACCTACGTTGCTTTTCAATTAAAAAGATTTTGTACGTCAACACCCTGACTTCCATATTGCAAGTTTCATCTGCACACTTCTAAAACTAGGACTAATTTTTTTTTACTTTTTTGAAGCAGCTCACCATCTCCGACGCTTATCTGTTTGGAGAAGGATATAACAATGGAGAACCGCTAAAGAATTGTGTGAAGCAAGTTCTCTGTGTTCATGTATGCCCATCTGCCCGGTGATTTGATTTTGATTGTAGGGTTTAACGCGCCGACGCAACGCAGGCGATGAGGCGCGCCGTAGTGGAGGGCTCCGGATTAATTTTGACCACCTGGGGATCTTTAACGTGCGCCGAAATCTCGTCCACACGGGCGTTTTTGCTTTTCGCCTCCATCAGAAAAGCGGCCGCCGCGGCCGGGAATCAAACCCGCGACCTCGTGCTCAGCAGCGCAACGCCTTAGCCACTGAGCCACCGCGGCGGGTCCCATCTGCCCGGTAGTGTGTTGGCCTCGTGCACTGGAGTATTGATTGTAGGAACTTCTCGTTATGCGATTCTGGAAGTTTTTACTGAACATCCAAAATACATCCGATTTCGGACGTCCGGCTGGACGTACGGAAGTGTTAAATCCGGATGTCCCACGGACGTACACCCTTTGTCAAAATTTTGTGGGCCGATCCTAAGCCTTCTCGACCACCAAGGATGCTAGAAAGCGGCTTTACCTTTCAATGTGGCAAAAATATTATAAGGCAGCAAGAATGAAAGGTGTTTTCTCTAGCTTTCCTGCATAAAAAGTTTCAGCCTAGCTCGAGACGTAAGCTTGTACATTGCAATTTTTCCAGCGTGCTCGTTTTCGACTTGGCCCATAAAATTTTGACAAAGACTGTACATTGTACGTCCATCGGCACTAAAACGGACGTCATACGGATGTCCGCTAGAGCCGGAATGGACGTACGGTGGCCGGCCGACGGACGTCCGGTGGTTGCTTGGGAACTCGCCTCTATTAATTAGAAAAGCAACTGCCACGGCTGCGCATTGAACTCACGTTCTCGATTGGGCTTATCAGCACGGTGTCAGCCCTATAAGATACCCTGGCGTGTCTTTTACGGTGGCTACCCGACACTATGGATTTACACCAGACATATACAATTATTATTATCATTATCAACGCAAGCCAACTTTCGTTAGAGATTACTGCACTGACCGACTTCTCGTGTGGGTGTATGCATTATCTGAAGAGTCATTGTCAATTCGTCAGTACCATCAACGTACTGCTAGTACAGCCCAAGACAGTCAAAGCACTGGCGCGACCGCCCTCGATCCCTCCATGGTAAAACCCGCTAGGCTGGCGATCTTATACAAAAAAAAAAAAAAAAAACGCTATTTCTCTACAGCACATTACATGCTGCAGAGCCGTCGCGTTCAGAGGCTTGGGGTGGCGGGTGGTCGTGCCGATAAGAGATCGCGGGCTATAGAAACAGCGCGGGGCCTCCTCGGTGGCACGAACAGGCGATGGGCTTGTTCTGATCGAGGCGCCCACGGGCCGACCCGGGCGAGTGCTTAGCAGTTCCTGCCGTGCGAGAGTGCCCGGAGGCCCCCAAAGCAGCGCCAAAACTGGTGGGCCGATATACGCGGCTTGGTCGCCGCCATTGTGCACGTGGTTGATGGCACAGCGCCGTTCCGCAGATCTGTACGTGTTTCCGCTGCAAAACGAGCTTCTGGAGTTGGTTTCCCCAAGGAAGACAGCTCCTCGGAAGGGGGAAACAGAGTGACCTGTCAAGAGCGCGGCAGTGTCTCCTGTCGTCGAGGCTGCGCCATGTCCGAAATAGGGGTAGCGCAGAGTATCTACGCGTATCTTCGTGATGCGTTGTTTGAGGCCTGAATTAGCGTCTCGACTGGGGCCAGTTGGTCATTCTGATATTAAACAACAGCGCAAAAAACAAGGACTAAGAAAGAAGCACAGACAAGCGCTGACAAACAACCTGAGCTCAGGCAGATGTCGGGGTTATCGATGGTGGCAATTCGGGGGCCACACTCGGCGGTTGGCTTGCGCAGGGCTGCAGAGGCGACACTGTACCAATAGCCAAAAAGGCGGCGCCCGCCATTGCCCTTAGCTGCGGAGCCTTCTGGCGGCGAAGTAGACATTCATATGGTTGAAACCCGCCGTTGTGTTGGACATGCGGAATGTTCTGAGCGGAGTCGGTTTACCGACCTCTGCGGCGTCCGTTAGCATGCATGCGCGCCCTACAGTGCTGCCGGTGGCAGGGCTCAAGCAGAGCAGAGTAGCAGGCTGCAGGGTAGTATGCTGCTTGCAAACACTGCATCCTCCATGGCAGCCGGGCTCGGCAGTGACGGCGCACGTATGCGCGTCATCGTCAAACTGAATTCCTTGCTTGTGCTTCAGAAGTAATTAAAGAACTGTAGGTGAGTTGGTCAGGGTGCATGGTGGAACGAAGCGCGAAAAGAAAACGGCAACCGGAAGGAACAAATACAAGACGGAGCGCTACAGCAACAGGTAGCGGGATCCGTCCTGTTGAATTTGCTCTTCCCGGTCGTTGTTTTCTTTTCGCGCTGCGTTTCACCATGTGCTTCAGGGTGACGGTCTCAACGTAAGGCAGCTGGCTTGAACCGGAGGAAGCCAAAGCTTCGGCAGGGACAGGGCTATCTCAGCCTGAATGTCTTCCTCGAAGAGCAGCACACTGCCATTGGAAATCGAGCTGTCGATCTGCAAGAAGCTGCGCGTCATCTGCACCGGGACATCTCAGAGTGCTGGGATTAGATGTTCCCGCTCAAAATGATATACAGTGCAGACCATTTATTACGTATTTATAGGGCAGGACCGGATATAATGCGGGTTTTCCTGGTCATCGGTAGGCCTCCCGTGTAAGCTTACCGCTTATAATGCGGCTGCCCGAAGGGCGCAATACGGTCGGTTTTTTCTTGTGGGTCTGCTGACCGACCGGCACAACTGGAACATCGTTTTAGGGTCACGAGAAAGAATAAAAAAAGACGAAATCAGCCATCCAACGCAGTGCGCGCTCCCTCTTTAACATGGAAATTAAAATAGTTTGCGTGATCAGTTTGCACGCAGAAGATAACCACAACTGTCCTTGCTCAACGTACCTCGGAACATATGCGATCCTCTTCCCGCCCCCCCACCCTTTCCCCACTCCTCCTCGCGCGGTAAGTTGTTTCTATTATAACGTTGTGCAGATATATAAGCAACCGCCCTTTTCCTTTTCGAGCATCTCGAGACGGCGAGCCACGATGCCGAAGGATTCTAGCTCTTACCTGGGCGCTGTCCCAATAAGCAACCGCTTTCAGCATCGCGAGCTGGGGCGTTCTTATCACGTCGTCCCGCGGCATCCGTTCGTAGACGCTACGAAACGTAGACGTGCTCCCTCAAAACACAAAGGAGTTAAAGCCGCGCTCGTGGTTTGTGAGACCGTGCAGCACCTTGTAAGGCCCTTCAGCAGTGGCTGATAGGGGGAAAAAAGATGAAAAAACTACCACCTCCCCTCGCGGGAACCCCTGTGTAGATGCGACGCATAGGGGGTTCATGTTGCAGCGTTGGACAGCGGAGGAACGATGGAGCGGAGCGGCGCAGGCACCGCGTTTTATAGCGTGCATAACGGTGAGGGGACGCGCCGGCGCCAGTGCGTCTGCCACGGCTATGACGCAACACAACCCAACACAATCCACTTTAATCCAATCCAATCGAATCCAATCCAATGCCCCTCGCGAGAGAGTGTTCGCTATCGGAGAGGAGAGGGGGTGAGCGGCGGAGAGCGCAGCTGGCGCGGCGAGGAGAATGGGGGAGGAGCGGACGCCGACGACGCCGGATGGAGGGACAAGGCGGGTGAATGAGATGCGGTCGCATCTAATAAATACCGCGCCGCTTTGAGTGGTGATAAACAAAGCGTGGTCGCACAGGTGAAAATATGTTTTTTTTCTATCTGTATTATTGAACCAGAAGTTTCCTCTAGCTAGAAATATTCAAGAAATAGCACAATTTCTAGCTAGAAATTCAGTTTCTAGTTTATTTTTAGCTGGATTAAGATTTACTTCCAGCTAGCATTTGTCAGTCCAGCTAGAAGAAAAAAACATTGCAAGCTGGAAATAATCGTCTCTAGCTAGACTAAGAATTTTTCTAGTTAGAAGCTGTCGATTCCAGCTAGAATCTAATAATCAAGTCAGAAATGGAGCCGGAAATTACGATTTCTTGCTAGAAATGCTCTTTCCATTTTCACGGGGGATTGAAAGGTAGATTGTGATGTGATTGGATCCCTGCATGTTTTGTTTATAGTGCGCGGTACCGCTTATAGTGCGGATCTTTCCGGCTCCCGCGACATACGTTACAAGTGGTCTACACTGTAGTCGCGTCGAGTGCGTGCATGTACGCATCGGTAGCTTAGGTCTGCAACCTTTCCTGCTCAAATGGCCGTTCTGTGTTTTCTGCCATGGACATCTTGGGTACTTTACGATGTCCTCCAGCCATTGGTTGCACTTGTGAAGAAAACATACCGTGCAATCCATTCTCACGTGGTACAGAGGCCCGATAGCGGGGCATTTCCCTTGGACAATATGTGTCTGTTCATTGGACAATATTTTTGGAATGTTTCGGGATGCAGTTCGTTTACAGCTGACTTCTGGTCGGCTGGTACCTTTAAGGATCGGTCCCCAATATGTCCAACCCCCTGGCGTTACATCCAGTGTGTACTTGAATTCGAGGAGTAACTTTACGATGCAAATGTGCGGATCTGATTTTGCCTGCTTCAGCATTTGTAATGTAAGTGTTCATTTGGGATGTCAATAATGTAAGTGGTCATTTGTGATGTCAATTTATGCTGAGGTACCGGGGGGTCGCAGCTGACTGTCTTCCTTTTTTAGGTCATTAACAAAGCCTGATCTCGGTGTTCTGCTGCTGTGGCTTTCTTGCAATGGACGGACCGAAATCCATTCCGCCTTTAGTCTTTATTTGGCTGACTATGCATGGGGCTTAAAGCTACACTATGGGCTGCGAGGCGCGCGCCGTAGTGGAGGGCGCCGGATTAAAGGCCCGGATCATTTTGTCTGCAGCCTTTCACGTCTCACTCAAAGTGGACCGCGTTAGCACGCGCAAGAACCCGCAGCAACCGGCTTCGCGAGCTCAGCGTCTGTGCTCCCCACTTCAGGTGCGAAAGCACGTGAACTGGTGAGCAGAACAGCCTGCGAGAGATCATGCCACGAACGCTGGGAAAGTTGTTCTTGAAGGTCGAGTTGACCGACGCCGGGTGCTCCTCACGAGGCATACGCTCACGTGCGCTTGGTACTTTTCCTGATTTTTTGCGAGCTCCTCACGTGGCGCAAACCTGGACGACGGCGGGCGCTTCTCACGAGGCGCACACTCACGTGCACACGGGCTGAGTTTTTTGGTAACGCTCGACGGCGTATCTAAAAGTCGGAAAAGCTCTGTCGTTAAAAACCACAGAGCCTTTTCTGAACATCGTGGTCTTCGTCAATATACAATCATTGACAGCATCTCGTCCCCAGCATTCTAAGTGCGTGCGTGTTACTGTGCAGCCTCGGTTTCGTTCTGTCCCAACCGACCATCCTACGCTGTAGTGTAGGATGGTCGGACACCTTACATTTTAGCTTGCATGGAGAGAAAGAGAAAGAGAGAGAGAGAGAGAGAGAGAGAGATGAAACGTTTATTATTAGGAAAAAAGGAGGTGGCGCGATTGTCTTAGGGGTGGTGCCCTCCTTCCAGGGCCCCAGACTCTTCTGCTCCTCTCCGGGCTCGAAGAATTAGGTCCTTCTGAATTCCGAAGTCGGAGCTGGCCAGAGCTGCCTCCCATAGCGCGACCGTATTTGTGGGGTTGTTTCCTGAAGGCCAGATGATATGGCAGACCCATGTTGCGTAAAATAAGTTGGAAGGGTTTCCGCATTTATTGCATGCGTCTGTGTGTG
This sequence comes from Haemaphysalis longicornis, assembly GCF_048455015.1. Taxonomy (NCBI): domain Eukaryota; kingdom Metazoa; phylum Arthropoda; class Arachnida; order Ixodida; family Ixodidae; genus Haemaphysalis; species Haemaphysalis longicornis. Next base: position 27,581,465 of record NW_027526385.1, read on the forward strand.
TTTGAGGGAACATTTTGGATAGCCGGTATTTGTTAGGATAAGTGTTCGTCTGGATTTGCCTCAGCGTTTGAGCTTCTGCGCCAGAGAGGTTCTTGTATGTTCCGTAATTGAGGTCAAGGAGTTCAAATTGCGGATTTTCCGTAATCCTGAAACTGTCCGTTTTTGCAATTATGAAAGTGCTTGGCAATACATTACCTTCAGGTTGTTCCGTAAACTAGAGGAATTTTTTTACAGTGGGCCGTCACCCTGAACCAAGGAATTCAATTGGAGGATGCTGATGTCACTTCACCACCGAGCTCAGCTGTAATGAAGGGTGCGGTGATAGTGAATACCATGGTTCTCTGCGAACGCACGGCCCTGTGGCCTGCCACAGTGCCCGATCCCTGTACCGCTGCAGCTCTCGGAACCATGCGCCCTGTGTGAAGTATACTCGATGACTCTGAGGTCGGTGAGCAGATGCCATCCAGACACCACTCAAGGCACAATGGCATGTTTGCATCTGGGAATGGCCACTTCACCAACTGAAGACTCGGCAGCTCCGAGCTATGATACGAAGGGCAATGGTGGCCGCCGGCTTTTCGACAGCGGTACCGGGGTTAGTACCACGTCTACAGCCCTGCACCAGCAAACCGACAAGTGAAGCTCCCGCAACGCCACTCAAACCGCCAGCCGCGCACCGTGAAGACACACACCGGAAACACTCTGCGCTACCTGTTAAGTTCGGGCTCCGCATGTAATTAATGAAGGCCACCGGTGGCCCATGTATTGGCATCGCCTCCGCTGGTAGCTACGATCCTGTGTCCCTTTCATGTAGCCGCACGGACGCCAGGTTTGGAGCCACGGAGAGCGTGTGTTGTGCCCGTCCTTTTGTGTGTCAAAGGACGGGGGTGCTTAGCCTGAGTACCTCTGTCGCGCCGGAGGTGGCTGGGTCATTCGGTATGACAAGCTGACGAGAAGCTGAATGACGGTGTGTCTTATAGTGTCGAAAAGGTGTGCAGTGTAAGTTTTTGAGAATTGGCGAAGCCAGCGTCGCGCGCTCTTCGTCGACGGGTCGTTCGCCTCGACGATGGTCGCCTGGGCTGGCAGCGTCTCTTCCCGTGGTCTGTTCAGGCGGGCGGCGGCGCCCCTTTAGTCTGGGAGGGGATTAGCAACGACTCCCTCTTTGTCCCGACGCGCGCGCAGACAAGGCGCCAAGGCGAGGACGCGGGAGGAGGTTAGCCGCGCGAAGACCGCTCCAAGCCGTCGGCTTGGCTTTTGAGCAGATGCCGCCCGCTGAACGTAATGGTGTGTCCATGTTAGGCCGCAGACGTCTGTATTTGCTTGTCGGGTGTAATAGCATGTGTGGGAAACGCACTATAAGTGTATAAGAGAGAGGGTTGGGTCACGTGACCGCAGGTGGGGTCATGTGTGTGATTGGCTGGTTCCTGTGGCCAATCAATGGTTTGCATTAATTGTTTTGAAAGGTTTTTCTCTCTTTCTTGAATGCCCCTTTTTTGGAGGCGGGGTTTTCGGTATCAAAACCAGAGTGTTGGGTTTGGTCCAGGGTCGATCGAGAGGGGATCTAGTTCAGTATAGATCTCGGCCGAACGGGCTGCTGCTGTCAGAGTGACAATGTAACCGTCACTCTGACCTGATGTAAACTTGGAGTAATGTAAATAGTGTAAATAAACCTAATATCCAGCAAGGAAGGCAGTCCTCATCCCTCACCCGCTCCAAGCATCGGTCGTCGGTCATCGGAGCGAGTCGAGATCACCTTCTCGGCTCGCGCATCAAAAGAACATCACTATTTCGTCTCTATCAGTTCACCAAGAAGATGGAGAGGCGAAATCTAACTCTACCCCCCTCTCGGACATGACACAGCCTCGACACCAGGAGGCATAGCCGCGCTCCTGTCGGGCGGCACGCTGTTTCCACCATCCTAGTAGCTGTCCCCCATTTATGACGCCCTCCAGCTTCAGCAGCCCTTTCAGCCACGGAAACGAGCCCAGTTCTGTGGCACGGCGGCGTGCCCTCGACCAATGGCGGTGGCCAAGATGCGTGATGGCCCACCAATTGCTGCGCTGCTTTGAGGGCCACCGTGCCCAAGCAACCACAGACGTCCATAGGACGTCCAGATTACAGTCGTACATCCATGTTTCGATGTACATTTTTGGACGTACAGTGGACATCCAGAAACGGATGCACAAGTCTGAATGACATCCACCTGTGGACGTACAAAGTTACTACAAAGCATCAAATAGTGGCGTAAATTGAATATAAAAGCAAAACCGAAAAAGCTACTTTGTTTTTCAATTAAAAAGATTTTGTAAATCAACACCCTGGCTTGTAAATTGCAAGTTTCATTAGTACATTTCTAAAGTTAAGCCTAATTTTTTCACTTTTTTGAAGCACCTCACCAACTCTAACGATAATCTCTTTGGGGAATATATAATTGATACCGTCAACGAAACAAGTGAAGCTAGTTCGCTGTGCTCATGTCTGCCCGGTGGTGCGTTGGTACTATTCGTTGTGGCACCATAAGCTTCTCGTTATGAGATTTTGAAAATTTTTACTGAACATCAAAAATAAAGCCAATTTCTGATAAATGACTGGACGTACCTAAGTGTTAAATACGGTCGTCCCACGGATGTACATGGTATGACGCCCGATAAGCTGGAATAGACGTTTGCTGGACGGCCAACGGACATCTGGTGGTTGCTTGGGCGGGTACTCAGACAGCCGAAACTGCTAAATATACCCACCCCTGTCGCCCTAAGGACATTCCAGGACAAAGCCCTGTGCTATTTCTACTTCTCCCGCAACTGTCCAGTCGGCATAACCACTCGTTAACGATGCACCGTTTAGAGCCCCTGAGCGAGACAGCCCACGTGCCGGCTGCCGTCAGGAAGAAGCGCCTTTTGAGACAGGGGTTGCCAGCTTTGCGGATTTTGCTATGGATCCGGCCCAGGTGAAAAGAAAATATTTTCTACTTGGATTATTAAACCAGGCAACGGCGTGCTGGCCTAACCTAGTGCACCGTAGCGGACGCAGCAACAGAATAATAATATAGAAACCCGTTGCGTATGGCACAACAACCCTTGTACACGTACGGGATCGCACGCGTGTTGCATGGTCACTCATCCCGACAAGAGTACAGCGCGCAGAGCGATTAAGTTCTCCAGCAACGAAGGGTGGGCGCGGTCGCTCCGCACTCTTCAATATACTGTGGTAAAGAGTTTCCGAGTGAAAATAAGAGCTACTAGAAAGATTTGACAGATGGCAAAAACAGTCCAGGCGCGCCAGCTTTGCGATATGGCGCAAATTTTTGAACGTACAATGGAGAACCTGCCGGTTCGTCCGTGACAGCGAACGGGTTAATTAATGCTGTTATGGCAGACAGCCAAAGTCCCCGAAAGCAACGCTGGGCTGCAAACGGCCAGGCCGACATTTTATTCAGCCACATTGCGTCCACATACACAGTGCAAATTGTTACAGAGTGCGGACAAAACAAAAAAGATTTCCCATACTCTGGGCGCATACTGAAAAGGGTGGCGCGTGCCTACTTCTTCCAACCGCCCAGCCACCCTTTGACGATGCCCGTCAATCCCTGGCCCTTCTTGGTGTCCGTGACGTCGTCCAGAGATGGGAACTGGACATGGTTGAGAGCCAGGTCGAAGAAGAGCGGCTTGCACGGGATCGGCTCGAAGGGCGGTGGGAAGGCGGCAATGCGCGGCTTCGAAGTGGTCAGGCTCTTGTCTTCCAGGTAGGTGTCAAGACGATCGATGAGCAGCTGGAATTGTGAACAGGAAGAGCATGGAGCAGTGATCAGCGATTCAAATACACTGACTTCTAAGAGGCCACGAAGACAAAATACAAGTCGGGTTCGTTACAAGGGCACATGGGTCTTTAGGTGAAAAAGTTTATTTTTACAGTTGTGATGACAAAAATTGGGGGCTATGCAGTTCTCCGTCCTGATTGTTGATTTAAAATTTTTTTGTGTATAAAACGAATACAGTTGAACCTCGTTATAAGAGACACTGATATAAGAGACAAATGGGTATAAGAGACACTATTCACCTACATGGTTGGCTGCCCTATCTTTCCCATTAAATCAACCTCTTTTATAACAGACATCGGATGTAGAAGATTGGTTATAAGGGACAAGTCATCCTTGAAGTTTAATCAATAATCTCGCTTGTAACAGACATTTTAACTTCGGATGCAGTGCCACCAGTCACTAATTGCAGTTGCTTCCATTGTGGAAACACGGGTGAACAACAGACGCCTGCAGTCGCTATTTATTATAACTTCAGCAAACACAAAGTGGTTCAGTCAGCTATGAAATGACAATGAGAAGCCCTGCCAATGGAAATGCAACTGACAGAAGTGGTTGAAGCTTACTGCCATCCATTGAATGGAGCGCGATCGCACATGCAGGCTCTCCCACACTGGCGTAGCTCCCAATTAAGAAGCACTGCAGATGTTGAGTCCTGCAAGCGTAATGAATAGCCTGAGCACACAGTGGAATAAGCTGTGCGCTCTGGCTATTCATCAGGCTTGTGAACTCAACATCTACGATTCATCTTCCACAAACAAGGAAAGGAAAAAAAGCTTGTAGAATCGGTTGTAAAAAACAGTGTAAATACAGTCATGAAGCAAACAAAGTTTCATAAATTCTTGGGCCAAACATTAATTAGAGTGAATCTTTTGAAACATGCTGTAGCGTTCTTTTGAGCTTATTTTAGTCATACAGTGCCCACATTGAACTAGGGTCTGTTTAGTAAGTGAAAACATAGTTCCCTGCTTATAAGAGACATCTCGTATAAGAGACAGAAACTGCTCCCCGGTACGTGTCTCTTATAAAGGGGTTCAACTGTACGTTAAAATTTATTTGAATTTTTATGTTTGATTTTTTGACAGCCTTTGTAAAAGAACTGCAATACCAGTGAACTGTGTCAAGTCAAGGAGTGCAATAAGACTAAAATTATCCTTCTGTCTGTTCTGTAGCAGAAGTTGCGACGACCGTTTGAAGTTTGGGCCTGGAAGGCAAAACTGGTTTTTCTAGTTCCCACATTCCAGGCCCAAACTTTGAATGGTCGCAACTTCTGCTACAGACCAGACAGAAGGATAATTTTCGTCTTATTGCACTCCTTAACTTGAGCACAGTTCACTGGTACTGCAGTTCTTTCACAAAGACTGTCAAAAAATCAAATATAAAAATCCAAATAAATTTTAACGTATTCGTTTTACACAAAAACAAATTTTTAATCTACAATCAGGACGAAAAATTGCATAAGTCCCCCAATTTTTGTCATCAGAACTGTAAGAATAAACCTTTTTATCAAAGACCCATGTGCCCCCTTAAAAAAACTGTGCTGTCTTGATAACAACGGTGCAGAGTTTATCGCAAACTTCTAAAAAATAACGGAGACATCAGGGAAAACAGTTAAGCGGTGAAGGCTTTCCAGCCACTTTTCGGCGATACCTCTATGTCGTCACAGAATCTTCACTAAATGCACTCCACGGCTAAACCAGAAATGTATCATTCTTCACTGACATTCTTGACGAATGCCTTTCTGGTACACATCAGGAAGTTGTGCACACTTTCCTGCGACAGTCGAATAAAAGTGGACTTTAAAAAAAAAAAAACAAAACAAAAAGTCAAAAGATGGGACTCTTTTGCCACCCCTGCCACATGCCTCTCCTGTCTCAGTCCACCTATTGTAGGTTTGCAGCGTTCAATTTTCCCGCATTTGCACTGCTGGCACTATCCGTCGGGACTGTTGGGACTTGGTGCTCGAGCCATGTGCTTGAGGCTGGGGCACCAGCCTTGTTAGTGCTTTGTGGTTAAAATACTGTTTTCAATGAGTTTGTTTTCTCAATTAGCTCTCGCAAAAAGTGATTTAATTAAAACAACACTGAAAATACTAGTTGTGCACATATGTTTGTCCTCAAATCGAGCTTTTGGCTGAACAATGTTGGCAAGTATGGAACACGGTGCAGCAAAACCCCGTTACTGGAGACACTGTCACAAGATACACTTGAATGAAAACTTTCGTTGGCTTCCCTATATTTGCATTGTTAGAAACTTCATGTACAAGAGACCTTGGTTACAAGAGACACATTTTCTGGATCCCTTGAGGGTCTCTTGTAACGAGTTTTTACTGGACTAGATTTGGTATATTTTAACGCTCTGTCGATATACACATCTCATTCTGCAATGCCTTCAAACTTTGGCTGCAAAACTGAATGAAGGGACAGACATCCAGACCAAAATTTTTGCGTCTGGGCAGCTGAAGAAACACTGCCGTCTTAAAAAAATAAAAACAAAAATAAAAAATAAAAAACCACCGGATCAAGAAAGGAAAAGGGGAGTCGTGTGCCCACCTCGACCTCCTTGTCCTCGGCCTTGTCGGGTGCCTCGGCGGTCGAGCCAAGGATGCTCTGGGCGTGCACCGAGTACTCCTGGCCCTCCAGGAGGCTGTCCAGGTCCTTCAGCGAGGTCACCGCTTCCTGCAGTGCCGTGACAGTGTTAATAGCCGGTCACCTCTGCCACTGGGCAATGCAGCAAAACGAATGAGTCCACGTTACGAAGCCGAATGCAGGCACATGCCACGAAATCCACCCTCCAACCTTGCCACCTGTCGCCCCCCTTTCTATACACCACATTTATCGATTGCACTGGAAAAGCAAACTGCTCACCGGTGTTGATACAAGCCAAGCCAATCCAATCCAGAACGGCAACTTGCCTCCGTCGCACAAACACCAACCCGTAACCTCGCCACCTGTTCTTTCTCACACTACATCCACCGGCCCATCAGTTCTAATTCAAGAACAAACAGTTTCCCACAGGTGCCACGACAAGCCAAGCCAAGCCAATCCAGCGCAGCCACTCGCCTCCGTCAGGTGCGAAGCTGCCGCGAGGGCCTGCTGCACGTAGTGGCGGCCCCTCCGGTACAGGGCCATGGTCTCGGGGTAGCGTCCAGCCGCGGCCAGTGCCTGGCCGATGTGGTGCACCCGGTGGGCCTTGTAGAGGAGCAGCTCCGCCTGGATTTGCTCCGCAAAGTCCGAGCCCTCCTCCACGCCCGGCAGCTGCAGCATCTCGCCCAGGCACTGCACGGCAGAGCAGGGGAAGCGTTTCCGTCAGCCGTGCTACGATACAACATCGATCAGACACGTACGGACGGCAACACACTTATCTATAGCATGTATTCACTGATAAGGCACGCATGCAGGCAACCATGCGAGTGCGCCGTCACTGGTTACGTTGGGCTCCGCGGGATGACGGTACCTGTCCGTGCTAAGCACATAATTTGTTGGACGTTTCAAACTCTACCCCCACCGAACGCAAAGTAACGCCTCGAGTCCAATGTGAGTGCGATTAATAACATCTCTGTTGACATCACCGTTGAGAATCGGGTTGCAACGAGGCAGACGACGCATGCCAGTGTTTTTCTTTCTTCGGCGCGCTGGTGCAGTCGCACAAGCCGCGCGATGTCCATGGCCGTTTCCAGTGTTGCCAAGCGAAGAAATTGATAGGTAAATTTTTCAATTAATACCGCCTATAACACATCGCACTTTCAGTCTTATCCTGCCTCGTCCGAGCAGGATTTCATGAAAACTACTGCAGCAATATGAAGTCCAAGCCCACCCCCTTGGTGTCCAACACGTTTGTAAAAAGTCTGTTTCGGAAGTTTTCAGATGTAACTAGCCAAAGTTGAACTTGCAGTTGTAGACAAGCATGTTGCGCACTGCATGGTACTTTTGGTTTTCCCTATCAAAAGGTTTTTTATAAAGTGATTGACGGCACATGTCCTCATCTCTTCTTGTCCTTTGTCCCCATTACAGAGCAGGAACATATATAGGAGGCAAAACAGCCCACTGCGGCAAGAATGAAGTCCAATGTGGACAACAAAGCTTCATAGCTGCGACAGCAAAGGAGAGGGCAGTGGCACACGATGCACAAAATTATAGCAGCCACAGTTCATTCCGCGGCTGCGGAGAAAAATGCCGATTGCTGCAGCCGCGCAGTTTCTTCTCCTGCGACCGATAATGCTGCATTACCTTGTGTGAAGCACTTGTGACGGTACCTGGCCGACCTAGAAAGTGTCGTTCCCCCTCCTGTCTTGTTCTAATCTGCACTATGTCCGCGTGCATCCTTTTTGCCCTTCGTCTTCAGTTGCGCCGTTTACTCCCCAGTCTACCAGTAACACGGCTCTTCCTCTGTCTTGGATTATGCGAGTATTTGAGCACTTTGAGTATTCGAACGAATATTGCCGTATTCGAATTCGCTTTGACCCAAATTTAAAATTTCCAATATTTCAAAGTATTCGGGGTGAACGAATATCAAAACAGTGCTCAAGTACTACGAGGTGTTTTGGTTTCGTTAGGCAAGCCGCAGTGCCATTGACATCAGGCCTACATCTTGACTACATGTAGAGCCAAGACAAGCTAAGCCACATTCAGAGCATTGTCGTAGCCATCTTATGCGCGCACGTTCGTCAAGGTTGTCAAGGCTCCCATTTTATTGTTTCAAACAATGAAATGGTAATGAAGCAATTTGTTTGGTTACCGTGCGGCACATGTGCAGTGAGCAGGTGTTTATGCACTCTGCGCTTGAATTTCAGTGGGCATCACTTGCTTCAACCAGTCAAGTGACATGGCCAATGCGTCCACGGGTGCCAACCTAATATAGAACTTTTTTATGAAGGTCCCGCCAGGCCCGGAAGCTCAGTGTCTCAGTGATAGGAATCTTAGTGACAGTTGACAACTATTCGAATCCGCTTCGAAAGTATTCAACCCCTTCGAATTCGCTTTGAATTAAAATATTTCCACTCGCACAAACCCGCCTCTGTCCCGTGCCTCTTGTTCTCACCTGCACGATGATCTCGTAGGGCCGTGCCAGGTCCTGGGGCTTGCGGGGCGCGCCCGCCTGGTTCTGCTGCAGCTGCTTGATGAGCAGCAGGTTGCGCTCCACGGTGGTGCGCTGCCGCAGGTACACCAGGTACGAGTGCAGCAGCTGCAGCGCCGACACAGGCGCACCCTTGGCCGGAGGGCCCCCGCCTTCTGCACGCAGGTCCTCACGCAGCAGCTGCGCTCCCGGAGGGGAACAGAAAGTGAGCCTCTAAACACGGCGACAGAACAGTGACCCCGACCAATGAGCTTAATTAAATAGTGAGTCTAAACACTGAGCCTGAACAGGTAAAGGCCCATTCACACTTGCGACGAAAGCGAGCGAAAGCGACAGGAATTCTGTCCCTTTGCCGCGCGGCGACAAAAATTGGTTCAGACCATTCAACAAAAATGCTCGTTGCGCGACAAAGCGACGTAATTCCCTTCGCTTTCGCTCGCTTTCGTCGCAACTGTGAACGGGCCTTAAGCCTCAACAGTGAGTGTGCACAGCAGGCCCGACCAGCGAGTCTGAACAATGGGCCTCAACCATGAGTATGAGCAGCGAGTTTAAACAGTGATCTTGACCAGTGAGTCTAAATAGCGAGCCTCAATGGTTCATATGAACAGTGAGCCTGAACAGTACGCCTCAGCAGTGAGTCTGCATCTGACCAGGCAGTTTAAACAGCCACCCTTAACAGCGAGTACGAACTAACAGTGATCTTACCCAGCGAGTCTGAACAATAAACACCAACATTCTGGCCAGTGAGTCTGAGCATGACCAGTCATTCTGACCAGTGAGCCTGAACAATGCGCCTAGACAGCGAGTGTGACCTGGAAGCCTGAACAGCAAGAGAAAGCCTCTACGGTAAGCCTCAACAGTGAGTCTGACCAACGAGTCTGAGCCTGACCAGCAAGCCGAACCAGAGTCTGAACAGTGAGCCTCAACAGTGAGCATGAACAGCAAGCCTGAACACGTACATACTTAGTTTTGATAACAGCACTAGGACAAGACACAGAGAAGGCGACAGTCTCGTGTCGCCTTCTCTGTGTCCTGTCCTAGCGCTGTTATCAAAACCTAACACTGAGTCTGAGCCTAAAACGATCTTGACCAGTGAATTTGAACAGTGAGCCTGACCACTGAGTTTGAGCCTGTAATACCCGGGTGCTACACACTGGTGTTTCCAACTTGCCAATGGTGGAGAGCAGCAGTCACTTGCACCATGTAGCAGTTTGCTTCGAACATATGCACCATTCTTCACCGTCTGTCCACTAAAACCACCCAGTTAATCGGCTCCATCGTGCCTTTCTCTCCTAGCCAATCAAATCCGAGTTAGAGCAATTCAGTTTTTTTTTTTTTCATCTCTTAGACAGGATTGTTTTTGCCACAAATGTGCTTAGTGCACGGCGATTTTGCACATCACTTTTTTTGAAGCTACTGTGATTGTTGTACCCTTTCTGCTAGTTTTGGCAGAAAGCCCACACCAAGCATTTCCGACCGGTGCTCTCCACTTTTAGCAAGAATTAACTATCCATTCCTAAAGAAAGTTGAGAGAAGTGCAAAACCTCAACTTGTGTTCAACCATTGCTGAAGGTGCGTCCAATCAATTGTGAAACCTTCAAAGACTAAAATTTCAAACTAAAAACGAAACCATACGTTAATTTTCGCGCACTAAGCAAACCCATCTACGAATGATCTAAATGTATACTGATATGTGGTTTATGAGAACAAGTGATACTATTGCTCTCCTTCTTCACGACTGATGCATGTCATTTTTCATCAACCGTTCATTTTTCGCTATTTTCGCGTAACCGTTTTTGACACAGTTCCATGGAAGCCTGGTCTCACTTTCAAAAGATCTCATCAGAGAGCGTTTTGGTTGATCAACAGGTCTATGGGAAAATGCACTAGTTTTTTGACCCCATCGGTGCCACTAAGGAAGCTGTCCCCCCCCTCCCCCGATCCCGAGATGCCAGCTATCCGTGCTCCTCCATTACATCACCTCACCTGCAGGGCGTCCTTGCAGTCGAAGAGCAGGCGCTCGTGCACGGCGATCTTGGCCTCCAGGTCGGGCGCCTGGGCCAACTCCCGGGGCGCCTCCTGGGCGGCCAGCAGCAGCAGGCGCACCTTCTCGTGCCGCACGGCCACCGTGCGCCCCAGCCACGTCACCTCCGACAGCGAGCTCGCCTGCTTCTCCCGCGCCTGCTCGATCAGGTGCTGCACCAGTCGGAAGGGCAACCGACCGGTCAGCGTACCATCCCGGGCACATTGGTGCTCCTTAATTACAAAAAATGTGGTCGATCCCTCTTCCATAGGAACTGGTTTTAAAAAACGAAAGTGAAATGTGCCTTCACCGGAGCAGTTGAATGTTTATTGTGCATCGATATGAACCGTTAGATGCATCAACGTTGGACGCTGGATTGCACGCGCTGGAACATTGCGTAAATCCGACTCAAACCACAGGCGCTTGCAAACCCTCTATGCGAGCAAAACCAAACGGGTCTTCGGCGAATCATTTGGTGAACACACGGTCTGCTGCAGCAAAAGGAGCAGCAGGCCGCGCCACGAGCAATACGGCGTTGTTACAAGCTTTAAGCTGTGCGTTCCCCGTACACGTAGGTGCTGGCATCGAGGCGCCAACAGTCGGCGCTAATTATCGTCACGATGCACTACTTTGCTTCGCCTCCCCTAGACGGCAGCAACGTCTGAAGGGAAGGTTACAAAGCGCGTTCGTCGTCCTACGTACGCGTCTGTTCATAGTGCAGTAGGGAGTGCGTTTCGTACCTCCTCTGGGGCGAAAGAGTTCGTGGCTTAAATCTTGGCGCAGCCGCGTCAATTGAAGTTTTCCTGACGACGTCATTTCCGTGACAGATATGACGTCAGTCAGATCTTGGTGGACCCAGGGATACACTCTCGTGTTAAAAATTGCTCAATGAAGGGGGGGACTTTCAACCACATTTTATTGCGCCAATGTGTGAAACACATATACACTACAGTTGAACCTCGATATAACGAACCTCGATTTAACGAAATTCGCGATATAACGAATTTTTGCAAGTTTTCTAACAAAATTTTGCTAAATGCATGTATTTTTGTCTCGATTTTACGAAGTAATTTTGTGCGGCGCTTTCAATTTAACGAAGTCACGGCACGAAAGGAAGAACGAAATTCCGGTCGAGGCACATTTTATTTTGCCTCTCAGGCCCTACATTGAAAAAATTCAGTACTCATATTGACTCTTGAAGGCTAAAATGAAAGAAAAGCGGTGAAATCTACGGTTAACAACAATTAAAAGCGAAGAACGAAGCTGCACAAACCACTAGCGGTCATAGACGGTTTAATAGTGCGGCCACTATTTTGACGTCTCCATCGTTGCGTACGCCAGCGCCCTCTATGCTTAGGCTACCGAAGCCTATTTCAAGCTTTTTTTTTTACGCGTCATTGCTCACGGTGCTGCTGCTCTAGGTTGTGCTCGCTGATAACCACATTAATATTTTGTTCGTGCATCGTTAGGTGAGTCTTGTAAGCAGCATGAGCACTCCAAGAGAAAGAAAAGTGTTCCAAACAAGAGCCTGAGGAAGTTCGGTGAAACTGACAGCCACCGAAGTGTGATGGATGCCATCGATGTTCTGCGGAGGCACGCAGGTGCACACGAATGTTTAAGACCTTGTTAAGCGCTGTCAGCATACGACTGTCACGTAAAGCCCGCCCTGGTCAAGAAACGCCAAGCACTGCTTACGGACTTCTTCACTACGGCTTGAACATCGAGTGCTGGTGGCAATAAATTGCTCTCTTTGAACGTGGTCATCTTCGTTTCACCAGCGTTCATTAGACAGCTGCGGTGCGGAGAAATCAGTTTCGTAAGGGCTCAGTGGGCATAAAAGTAATTGCTTAATCGAATTTGGCCGGAAGAATTTTAATGTAAGCTTTCCGCTTTCCGGAGCAAGTAAGCGCTGCTCCACACAGTGAAGCGGTACGCGTGTACTCCGCTCAACTCGCAATCATGGCTTTATCTCGAGTGTTGTGGTTGCATCACGCGCCCATACTGCAGACCCTTTGTACATGAAAAAAGTCTTTCGAAAGTTTCATAGCAGCCTTCCGCTGTTGGCCCGCCGTGCCTAAGCCTACCACTGAATGGACGAAAAGAGGCGTAACTTCGAACGAGCACCTCGGCGGGGTGAAGTTCACGGGACATGGACGCGGGCGCGGGTTCAATTGACTAACAGCGGCATTTAGTAGTGACCGAAATGAAAAAAAGAAAAAGTGGAAACCTAGTCTGCTATCATATTTAATGAGGCGTTGCGGAAAAAGCACCGGTTTTACGATGACACATGAACTACCGTCGGCTATCCGAATTCCATTGCCCAAGTGTTGAAACTCGTAATTCACACAATTTTCGCGGCCAGTTTTAGTACAAATTTCGCTTTAATTGGAGAGGTAACTACATAGCAGTTGTTGCCTGGCGAGGGCCAAAGTGTTAAAACCCCAATAACTGGTTAAATGAACTGTAAAATCGAAACCTCGATTTTACGAAATTCTCGATTTAACGAAATTTGCGGCCCCAAGTACGACTTCGTTATATCGAGGTTTAACTGTACTAGCAACTGCCTCAGCATCCGTAATTTCACACACAAGATGTGCCCTGCCACAGGGTACAATCATGCACTAGTCAAAAGATTCACAGCCACATTTTAGACAATGCGCAGCCAAGAAGCCGCAGTGCCAGATTTAACATTGTCGTGCTCAGGTAACCAGTTGTCCTGCCCAATTTGTTGTCTCTACCTTAGGTACACTATGCAGCGTACATACACTATGCTGTACACTATGCACTGTGTTTCTGTCCTCTCTTCGCCTTCCTTGCGAATTTTTTTTGTAGCCAAAAGGCCACTTAGAACTACTACTGCCACAACATTTTGTCTAGTGAGGAACACCAGAGCCGTACCCCCACAAGGTCCCAGAGGTCACCTGCTCTCCGACGTGCTGTGCAGGTCAGGGAGAATTGGGGCCGGCAGGCGGTCCCGGGGTCACAGACTCGAGCCACCAACACATTTCGTTTAGGTAATACCCCCGAAGGTCCTAGAGGTCACTAAGAACTGGTGCGTCACGGGTGAACGGAACGAAGGGAGGAACAAGAGAGGCGGAGACTCACGTCCAGCTCGGTGGCCATGGAGACGTTGCCCTGCACCCGCATCCGCTTGAGGTCCGAGATGGCCGTCTCGTCGCCGATGTTGTAGGCGCAGTAGCGGAGGCTCGGGCTCAGCTCATCCACGCGCTGCTGGTACAGGGCCCGCTGCCCCTCACCGAGGGCCTGGGCCAGCTTCTCGTAGATGGTCTGCGCCTTGTGGAAGCTCTCCATGGCCTCCTGCCCACGTAGTGGGGGAAAGGAAAAGCACAAGGGGACATTGTTTGTCACTCATCACGCTCAGTTCTGACCATCCTAGATCAAGTGCCATAGTCCAACCCTCATTTACAGCACACCAAAGTTCTCACTCACTCACTCCTATGCCGTGAATGCGGGTGCTTTTTGTATTATATTTCTTTGTTCACTTCATAGTGGTAGCCTGAAAGCCAGGCTTTAGGCAAGAGTGGGTACACAAACATACAATCTCAAAAATGCTATAACTGCTATATACAACGAAAAAAAAAATTAAAGGAGAAAGAAAAAACTGCACAAATAATTTTCATCTAGCTGGTTTGTTGATTTGTTTGCTTAGCATCAGGTAATTCCCCGGGGCTGACTGGACACTATTAGATGCGTATCTGTGCAGTCTTTTGGAAAGGTACGGAAGTCAACATGGAGTGCTTTCCAGTCATCTTCCGAGACCACAGAAGCTAGTGGTTACAGTGCTTCAAGAAAAGCCCTGTTTGTCATGTACCTACTATTGTACAGTTTGTACACTCAATTAAGCCTACCCTTAGCTTCACGAAAAAAAAAGCAAGGGATATTAAGAGCAGCTTAGGTGCTTGATGAAGTTGGAGCCGCAAAGTGCGTGACAAATTGCAGCTTGATAAAAATACACATTCGTGTGTATGCAATCCAGTGTTCAGCTACCGTATAAAGCGGAATATAGGTCGAGATTTTTTACCGAAAAATGTGCTGAAAAGTCACCCGTCGACCATATAGCGGTCACTGGCATAATTCTAGTTGTCATTTGGCAACAGGGAAGCCTATTGAGCCCATCCAAACCGCAAAAGCACCATCGCCACCACCATCAATTGGACGCCCCACCATTTTTGGTTTGTTGCTTCTCTCGCTGTCAGTGAAGGTGTGCGTACTATTTGGTCCTTGCTCGAAACGAGTTTAGGCGCTCGGTGCCAGTTCAAAGCAGCATTTAAACGAAAATTTGGAAGTTTTTGCGACGTGTCTGCCTTGCACCAGTTCGGGGCGCCCAAAAGAAGTGTACGCTACTGGCATTAGATGAAGTGGCAGCTCTTGGCATGCAACGCTCCGAAGACCTCGTTTCATGAGCACTGCTCTGTGCACCTGTGCTGCTGTACAGAGGGGCGACTTTTGTCCGCGTGCGTCATGTGACGTCTGTACGAATGGATACCCCAAGATGCTTGCTGGCTGCCTGCACAGACTGGCTTTCAGTACGGTTTGCAGACGAGTGCCCCATGCTTTGAGCTCGCTTCACGATGACATAGTCTCGTGAGTGTTTAAGAAGTGCTGCATAAGCAATCGTCGGGACTGCACCAAAGGCGACTTGCCGTGTGGGCGACAGCCAGGGAGAAGCAGTCGTCCGATGACATTTCAGACAACCCTAACGAGTGTCTGAAAGAAGGGACGAAAGAAGGTATAGCCTCAATAAACGATGTGTGCCAATTTTTTTTTGTTTGCATTTTTGGCTGCATTTTACGGTAATGTGCAAAGGTAATGCACACCCTTTTAAAGAGTGTGCAATCTTGTATTTCATATCAATTGTCTGTCCTGCCTACTATAATGCCCAACGGGCGAAGTAGATAAGTCAATAAATAAACAAATAAAGAGAGAGAGAATGAGGGGCCCCGTGCCTTCCATTGCTGCATCTCAGTGGAGAGCGTCCCCTCCAGGTAGGCGCAGTAGGCTTGGGCCTCCAGCTTGCAACGGGCGTCGCACCACACCGAAGAGGTGCACAGGGCTGCCAGGGCCTGCGTGGGAGGAAATGGCGAACGGAGGGATGAGGACACAGTACAAGGGCCATGCTGGACAGATAAACTAGGGCAGAGGTCTCTAAGCTCGCATCGGTCAGCAGGCCACAGTCAGGAAATTTAGCCCCGCAGGGGTTGGCACAGCAAAGAAGGTTAGAACAAAGTGGAGGATTATTTGATTGTAGGGTTTAACGCACCGAGATAATGCAGGCGATGAGGTGCGCCGTAGTGGAGGGCTACGGATTAATTTTGACCACCTGGGGATCTTTAACGTGCGCCGAAATGTCGCACACACGGGCCATCGCCTCCTGTATTTTTACAATGCCAGACCCCTCAGCCCGGACTGGCGAACCAAGCCCTCTCCTTCTACTCCGGCCACTCTCCCCCGATCTGTAGCCTTCCCAGCGCTTTATTCATGTGACCGGTTCATCCCGGTGCGACGCGTGGTGGAAAGCGGCAACGTTGGCAAAACGTGCTCCGCCGCAAGCCTGAGTTTTCTGACGCTGGCGGGGGCGCCCCCTCCTTCGGTGATCTCAAACATAGGTTGCCTTGGCAACCAGGCACAAGCCACTCTCGAAATTAGTTACAGTTGCGTGATCCCGGTTCAGCTCAGGGCCCCACCTTGCGAAATCTAGGCACTGCAGGTATAGGTACCAGTCACTCCCATTGGGAAGCGCGCGATGCGTTTGTCATTGTAAAAATACAGGAGGCGATGCACGGGCGTTTGTGCTTTTTGCCTTCATCAGAAAAGCGGCCGCCGCGGCTGGGAATCGAACCCGCGACCTCGTGCTCAGCAGCACAATGCCTTAAAACCACTAAGCCACCGTGGCGGGTAAAACAAACTGCAGGAGGAGGAGGGGAATAACACAATATCAGCTAACACTGCCATTTGAAAGAAACAAGTCCTTTCACACATTTTGTAAGTATGCCGGGTCATTTCTGAATGAAATTTGGTGTCAGGATTCAAGAAATATATCGCTATCAGGATGACTAAAATTTGAATGCTAATTTTGAAATGTGAGATATTTGTTCCACGGTGATGCTTCAACACACACACACACACACACAGAGAGAGAGAGAGAGAGAGAGAGAGAGAGAGAGAGAGAGAGAGAGAGAGAGAGAGAGAGAGAGAGAGAGAGAGAGAGAGAGAGAGAGAGAGAGAGAGAGAGAGAGAGAGAGAGAGAGAGAGAGAGACTCACGAGTAAGCTGGGTTTCAATCAAAAGGTCCTTGGGCCGCGTGTTTGAGGGGCCTGAACTAAAGGACTTCCCCTACTTAATGTTCAGCAAGAGCCACACTAGAAAGGTTTGTGCAGCGATTGTTGCCCACTTCACACTAGGAACTCGAGGCAAGTTAAAAAAAAAAAAAGCTGAACAGCAAATGTTCACAAAGCAATGCGGGGCAGTTGGAACGGCCTTCGGAGATTCGGAATCACAAGGTGTAAATATGACCACAAAGGCTTAGAGGGGTCCTGAAGACAAAATACGAGTTCGGTTCATTTTGAAGACTGACTTTTCCTGATAACAGTGATAGAAAATTTATGCAAACAAATAATCGAGACATTTAGAAAAGAACCAATGAAGCAGTGGCCACTTCCCAGCCTCTTCCTGGCGACTTTTCCATGACATTACAGAACCTTATTAGCGCGACTGGCTGCCGCCAGCCCAAGCCAGTGCCAAGAAACATGACTAAGCAGTTGAATTCTAACTTGCATTCTAACGTGCAGTTCACATACTCATTCTTTCAAATCAAACATTCTATTTTGTCTTCATGGCCCTTCTAAAGTACCAAGAGTACGATGTCCGACTCTGCAAATCACCAAGCAGAAGCTTGACCTGAAAGACTCAATGCGCCGCCAGTGAGCGAGTCGCCCCCCACCCGCCCACCCCCTCACCTGCGCGTGCTTGACGGCCTTGCGGAGTCGTCCGAAGAGGTGGAAGCGCTTGCGGGGCTCCGTGTTGGCCTCCTGGCGCAGCTGCATGGCGTGGGCCCAGGCGCGCTCGCACTGCACCAGCCCCAGCAGCAGGTAGCGCGGGTCCCCGCTGGCCAGCTGCTCCTCCGTCACCTCCCGCCCCTGGTACCGGTGCTTGGAGCCCTGCAGGAAGTGCAGCGACTTGCGCAGGCGGCGCAGGCGCCGGCTGCAGTAGCCCCTGCGGTGTGCAGAGGGGGACAGGCCAAAAAATGGTTTGAGAACCTGGCAGGGAGGGGAACGGCATGGTACCAAGGTTTGGATGGAGTGAAATTACTGGGTGGCTGTGCAAGAAAGTTTGGCCTACCTTCTCCTGAGAGGGGGGATAGGCCAAAACACTTTTGAACATGGCTGGGGGAGGAGCGGCACAGTACAAAGGTTTTGATGAAGTAGTCATCTGGGAGGCTCTACAAAATATTTGGCCTATTTGTGAGGAATAATTTGGCCTACCCTACCTGTAATAAGGAGGGGGATAGGCCATAAACCATCTGAACACAACAAGGTTCTCAAAAAATCATTTGAGGATATGGCAGGGAGGGGAACGGCACGGCCCCAAGGTTTGGATGAAGTGAAATGACTGGCTGGCTGCACAAAAAGTTTGGCAGACTTTTTCTTGAGAGTGGGATATGCCAAAACACTTTTGGACATGGTAGGGGGGAGTGGCATAGTACAAAGGTTTTAATGAAGTACAGTAAACTTGGAGGCTCTACAAAAAATGTGGCCTACCCTATCCCTGGCACGCAGTGGGACAGGCCACAAATCACCTCAAACTGGTAGAGGGGAGTGGCATAGTAAAAAGTTTAGATAACGTAAACCGACCCGGCGGCTACACAAAAAGTTTGGCCTATTAGTATGGAATTGTTTGGCTGAACTGCATGACGGAGAGGAGGATAGGCCAAAAACCATTTGAACATGACAGGGTTGGGAACATTATAATAAAGAAGGTTCATGTATTCACACAATCATTCAGCCTATCTCTCACTGCACCGCAGACAGGGATAGGCCAAACCACTCAAACATGCTGGGGTGATGGCAATAGTAAATGAAATGCGCAACTGGTTCAGCTACCAGCTGAAGTAGTCTGTGATAAAGGGGGTAGGCCAAATACCTACGGTGGTGAGGCAGCACAGCAAATGGATCAAAAAATGGAAATTGTCAAAAAGGAAAAGTAGAAAGAAAAGATCGTGCCACACTGTCAAAACTCAGTAGCTTACAATCCTGCCCTTAGCATTCACTAAAGATGCAAGGTAATATCAGAAACACAGAACACCAAGGACAAATATGGAGGGAAAAGGACGGTGGTGATGATGTTACCTGTAGCGCTGGTAGTCACCGTGCCTCAGCCCATGCTTCTGCTGGGCATCCTTAATGACCTGCAGGACTGGCAAGAAATGTTAAGGACAACTGAAACAAATTCTAGAAACGTCTCCACATCCTGCCCAAAGGCCACTCTGGGTTCCAAAAGCAGCACGTTAGGAATGTAACGATAATCCATGAAGGATCAAAGGTGAGTATGCAGATGGAGTGTTTTGTGGCAACAAACAGCTATATACCTGAAAAATGACATTAAGTGCTTAATGCATCAAGTGTTAATGCCATCAATTCGCTGCTACACGCAAAAATCTCATGCGATTCGCTCTAATGTCATTTTTTGTTTAAGGAATTCCGCACAACTCATTCGCCTTCACTAACGCCTTAATCTGCCTACTCTTGAACGCGATGAGCACCAAATGAAACCAACAAAACTCTCAGCACCAGAGTGTTGTCGTGGAAACGTAGCTGAACTTCGAAATAAGACGATTTTTTGTGCACTCTTGGTGGTGAAGTTTCGAAGAAGACGAAGTTCACTAAACAGCGGCAAAACGCAAAACATGTGTAATGCGTCGTGTTAAATTTGTCGGATTTGGCTACCCATGGCAGGCAACGGCAGCTGCTGAAGCCACTTTTAGAAACGGCTCACAACCTTTTTAAAAGAAAACACTATTTCCCATAAAGTTTTCTTTCACAAAGAACATTTATAACCCTTGTAAGACATCTTTCTCTACGTTGAAGACTTCCAAATAATTAGTGAATTTCTCTTTTGGGTGATGATCACCATCATGCCTAACACATTTTACGCCTTTGCGTTTTCGCATGTAGCACGGCCCACCTAATTAAACTCATTCGGTATCTTGAGGGCTTAAACACTTAATTTCATTTTTCGTGTACGTGTGACACGGGTATAACAAAAGCAGGTTAAACAAAGATATCTTCTGACATGCAACCAGTGGCTTTCAGAGCTGTTTCTAGCTTTCTTTCCAGCAATCCAGTGGCTTCTCGTCAATAGCATTTCATTACGCAGCTTTTCGTACAAACACCGTGTCACAGGTGCACGCAACTTTTGATGTTGGGAACCTCAACCGCAGGAACATTTGATATCCCAGCTGGCTGCATGTTCCATAGGTACGGCTGTCGTCCTTTCAACCAGGGTTTCAAAGCTACTTTGAAAGCAGCTGGGTACAAGCAGCGCAACTCCAGTAAAAAAAGAAACATTACAAGCAGCTGACTTGCGGGACAGAATTTGGCAAATCATAACGAAAAAAAAAAACGTATATCAGTGGTTTCTGAACCCTTCCTAATGAAAAAACCACACTATCAACACACCCGTAAAACTGCATGATATTAACACTTGAAAGCTTGAAAGGAAGGAGCGCCATTGACTGAGCAGTCAAGACTCCCGAAATAAGCTTCTTTAAACAAACCTGCTTACAGTGGCTTGTGCATTTTCCCTTCATTAAAATAAGGACCTGCCCGTAATTTGTCTACGCACTAAAATATTCCCTACTTTTTCAGGGAAGGAAGAAACCGGTTAACGAATAAAACATGCGACGAAGTAGTGACCAAAATGTGTCACTGCCACATTGTGGCATCGGGTGGGCTAACCACGCTAATTGGCAGACGCTCATTGCACCTAATACTGGTACGATGAGCTTTATAACAATATTTGACGTCTGTTTTTTTTTACAGTGATCCCAGAGCTGGAGCACCGTAACTAATACCCGTACCTTACGCGCAACGCACGAGACGAGTTTGTCAGGTTGGTTAACAGCTAGAACAGTTGAAAACCACCGGAGACGTTTCCGACTGCAGGCTTTAAGCTAGTCATGTCCATCACTGACAGTGCTTTAAGAACAACGCTTTCGAATAGCGGCCTTCACGAATCCGAAGCAATGCACCGGTAATTAATTACCTCGTCAACATATGGCGACCCAGCGTCCACCGAGAAAAGACCGGTTTGTCGGGTAAGTTTGTTATCCCACTTCCTACAACGCTTCGAAGTGAAACCATCCACCCTCGAGGTCCAACGAAGAAGCATTGTAGGCAGAAGCTTTTAATTTCGATCTGATAAGCGAACTTTTGCCACGTTGGGGTTTCTCCCGTCAGACCGGCAGCGCGACTTTCAAGGATACTTTCGAGGGTGAGGACCGTCTTTTGTGGTTCTTCTGTCGGCTTGGCGTCGCCGGCTTGGTCCCCCGTTGCTTTTTCCACTTCGGCGGGCATGATTTCGGATGTTTCAAAAACTTACAGCCTTTTGTATGTGTTGACAAAGTTCGGCGTTTGTAAGCACACGGCGATGAAGTAGCAGAAGTAGCACAACGTAGAGAGAGGGAGAGAGCGGAAGACAGCATGAGCACTTGCATCAACTACAGGAACGATGACGATAGGGCAGCAAGCAGGCTTGTGTTAGAGTAGTGGCAGTCGCCATCTGGCGTCTTAAAACAGGGCGACAGCTTTGCGCGTTCTGCGAATGACAAATGCGCTTAGAATTGTAATTTGACAATAATTTATTACAAGCGCCTTAACCGGAGCCACTAAATAAGCTACGCTTTAACCGGGGCCAGTCACAACGTGCGCCAAAAGAAACAAAAACAGATTGCTTCTGGTTAGCGATTTAAGCATTCTGCTGAAACATGCGACTGTTTATTACGCGGCGGCTTCATGTTAGCTGAATTTTGGTACAAAATATTTTGCCGCCGATACTCGTACTCCACTGACAATTTTTTTAGTCAAGAATTCCCAAGGTGTGGTTGCACAGGGCTTATGAAATTTTCACATCAGTACTCACGGTATTTTTCACTCGACCTTCCCAAACATGAATTGCTGGTTTCAAATCTTAATGCCACGGAAAAGGAGAACCACGTACCAATCCAACAGGTAGTCTGAGTCGTGAAGAGAATGAAGTCAACACAAAGACAAACATGCATATGCAGTATGTTTATTTCACTGTAGTTGTATTTGTATGTGCATACACATAAGAGGCACTATGGTTTTACATGTAGTTATGCTAGGCTGTACAATCTATGCTCATAGTCACGTTGCATAGTGGGAATATTGCTCAAATGTTCACGTAAGGCAGGCTTCAATTACAACTGCTGAAGACCCCCAACTGCATGCGGTGAGTTTGGAGAATAACAATTTTGGGAGGGAAGGGAAGTGGGGTAAAGAAGAAACATAACTTATGTTAAAACAGTTGTCGAAAGATGTACTAAAGGAAAATGCACGAAAAGTATATAAGTAATTTTTGAAGTCTATGCAACGCGACGTTCCGTAGGGGACAAACCAATTCGGACTGCTCAACACATCGACACTTTCACTCACAATCAAATATGTGATGTCTGCTGCGATGGACAGCTTTAAATGCTAACCTTTCTTGCATAAAACAATGGTAGCAGAAATCTTGAAACCCATTGCATACCATTAAGGGAGCGTTCTAGCCTTTATCAATGACTACATTGTGTTTTGAACTCGCTGTCAAAAACATTTGTCAGTAATTTTTTCATCACCCCCCAATGATTTCCAAACGCCTGTCTGTAACTTTCCTTGTCTTCAAATGAATTCAAACTGGTACATTTTTTCATCATCTCCTAATGACTTCAAACTGGTATACTGTTCCATCGTCCTCTTGATTGATTGGTTGATTTTAGGGTTTAACACGCCAACGCAACACAGGGGATGAGGCGCACCGTAGTGGAGGGCTCCGGATTAATTTTGACCACCTGGGGATCTTTCATGTGCACTGGAATCTCGTACACACGGGCGTTTCTGCTTTTCGTCTCCACCAGAAAAGCAGCTGCTGCGGCCGGGAATCGAACCCGTGTCCTCGTGCTCAGCAGCACAACGCCTTAGCCACTGAGCCACCGCGGCGGGTTTCCATCATCTTCTAATGATTTCCAATGGGTACGCTGCGGATTGAAAAATCAGAACCACCGCCTACTCTCAACTTCACTGAAGAATGAAATGGCACGTGGTATGTTGCTCCATGTGCAAAATGGTGGCGGCATATCCCACAGTTACATTAATACAACGCTGTCTAGAAAGTTG
The DNA here is from genome assembly GCF_048455015.1 of Haemaphysalis longicornis. Taxonomy (NCBI): domain Eukaryota; kingdom Metazoa; phylum Arthropoda; class Arachnida; order Ixodida; family Ixodidae; genus Haemaphysalis; species Haemaphysalis longicornis. The sequence continues at coordinate 27,604,790 of NW_027526385.1, forward strand.
ATGCCCTAGTGGTGCACTGGTGGTCCACTGGAATTCAGAAGAGTGGTCGCAACAGTGGTGTCAGGAGTCGCACCCAGAAGGGCACATGACGGCTTGGGTTCTGAAAAGTGGCCAGCGAGACAGGCGCTGCGAGCTCGTACAACCTCTGCTGCTCCTGTGGGGTAGGGAAAAATAAAATATAGTAAGGAATACAAATAACCCAGGAAAACGCTAAAAACAATTAATACAGTAAAATTTGTTCAAAACAAACTCCTGTGAAAGAAATATAACTGCACGTAATACAGCATTTAGAGCACCATTAGGTGGCCATGAGAGGTTTTACATTGTTACAAAGAAGTAAGCAATAAAGATGAATGCAACAGCATTGCAATGACTTTAGTGAAAAACTTAGTATTTCTCGCGGCACTCAAGTCAGGTTATGTGACTCGAAGGTAAAAGAAAGCCTGGCTAATCTATCTTAAACCATCTTAATCCCCATTATTCATCTTAATTTGCCTAAACCCATATTTATTCACCTCAATCCTGTCTTACCAATCATTAATAATTTCATTGTTAGTTAACTTTGGTATTAATCATCTCTTATATATGGCTGACATGCTTTGGTTCGCTTCCGGCCTTCTTGGGCCCCGGGGTATTTTTTGTACCAGGCTTTGTACCGTTGGTCTTGATGCCAAGGTCGTTCAAGGTCACCTTCAAATGATACACGAGCTTCTGCCTTAACAAAATGGACCTGTGAACGTTGCCTCGTGAAGAAGCGGTTGTCAGGTTTGTTGGAGGTTCTGACAGATGGTGTCACCTGTCTGAAAAAGTATTGTAATACCCCTGTCACACGGCAGATCTAATGACACTTAGAGCAAATGTCACTCGCTCTAAATGTCATTAATTTGGCGCTACATGAGAATACCGAGACACTTTTGAGGTGAATGACATTTAACTGAGGTTCGGGAGCTCATTCAGCAGCCAAACGAGTAGTCTCCACAGCAGTGGCGCGTCACACGACAAGATTTGCTGTGTGACAGGGGTATAACATTTACTTGCCTCTCAATCACATTGCATGACATCAGCCGTAAACCCAGTTAGCCCAGAGTATACCCAAGTCCAACCAGAAACTCTCAACGAAACATAGCGTAGTTGAATAAAAAGAAAAAAAAAAAACGCCGCAAGCATCTCTCTTACGTGGTTCAGCTGTCTCTGCAGTTTCTCGTTTGTCGTCACGATTGCCACCTGTGCCTCGAGGTCTTGGTGGACTGACCGGAAGCCTGCGCATTTGTGAGAGAGGCGACGGAGACCGTGTAGTGCAAAACGCACCCAAGAGAAAATTGTAGCTGGTCCCAGCCAGATTATGGTTAAAGTGCCAGTTAAAACTAACTGGTCCCAGCTGGGTCCAGCTAGAACCAACTAGACCCAACTGGGGATTTAACCATAAACACCCAGCGGGATTAGTGCGGAAAGTTGGGCAAGTCGGTACTGGGGTAACTGGGACATGTTTTCTAGTGCAAAAAAGACGGGAACTAAGAGAAGAATACAAATGGGACAAACGCTACCGTTTGTCCTGTCCGTATTCTTCTCTTAGTTCCCGTCCTTTCTGCACTAGAAAATATGTCCCAGTTAATCCAGTGGGACGTACCCAACTGGGGCATAAATAGACGTTCGGCAAAACTTGGCATAGCCTAGAATCATTTGGGTGGGATATACCCAACTTGGCTATGCACCGTGATGCTCTGCTAAACTTGGCGTGGCCTATAAACTTTTTTACAAATACTGTGCACATGCAGTGGGACGTACCAAACTGGGCCACAGATAGGCATCCCACAAAACTTCGTGTGGCCCACATACTTTTGGCAAAGACTGCACACCCAGGGGTACATTACCAACTGGACCACAAATGAACATCCTGCAAAACTTGGCGTGGCCTAAAAACTTTTGGCAGAGACTGCACACCCCGTGGAATGTACCCAACTAGGCCATAGATCTAGACAAACTTTCGGCAGAGACTGCACACCCAGTGCAGCGGGGCGTACCCAACTGGACCACAAATGAACATCCTGCAAAACTTGCCGTGGGCTAGAAACTTTTGGCAGAGACTGCACACCCAGTGGAATGTACCCAACTAGGCCGTTGATAGACAAATTTTTGGCAGAGACTGCGCACCCAGTGAAACGTACCCAGCTGGGCCACAAATAAACGTTCTGCACAAAACTTGGCGTGGCCTAGAAACTTTTGGCAGAGACTGCACACTGATTGGAACGTAGTCAACTGGGCCACAAATAAACATTCTGCACAAAACTTGCTGTGGCCTAGAAACTTTTGGCAGAAACTGCACACCCAGTGGAATGTACCCAACTAGGCCATAGGCAAACTTCTGGCGGAGACTGCACACCTAGTGGGACGTACCTAACTGGGCCACAAATAAGCATTCTGCACAAAACTTGGTGTGGCCTAGAAACTTTTGGCAAAGATTGTACACCCGGCTGGACGTGCTTAACTTGGCCACACGCATATGCGCACGCAGCAATCCTTCTAGAGACCTTAGAGAAAACCCTCACCGAAGTTGGGCGACCCCACGAGGGAGAGGCAGGGGAGCGGCTGGCCGTGTCTCCACAGCCAGAGGCCCTTGCCGTGGAAGGTCCAGTGGGGCCGCTCGTACTCCCCCACCTGCACGTGCTCTTGCTGCTTCGGCCCCACCCGCAGGAAGAACTGCCTCAGCAGGAGTGTGTACACTGTCGGGATGACCCCGCTGATGCCCTCCGCCCCGTAGAAGCCGTTCACCTGTTAAGGGGGATCACGGGAAATACACGACGACACAGCTGAGTCTGACAAGCTCTGACGAGCTCCTTCCCGTGCCCACAGTTTGTAAAAGTAGAAAACAGAATGAATTGAACTGAGTATGTGGCAAGACCAAAGACACTGAATTACATACCTGCTTTTCTAAATGCTCAAAGGGACACTGAAAGCAAAACTGAAGTTGGTTTAAAGGGGGATCACTGCTCTTAAAACAGCTTCCTTTTCATTTTTAAGTAAACTCTGTGAAACTTGTTAGCCTTGCTGCTTTTTTCCCCACTGATTTCAAATATGGCATTATTTTTTGAGTAAGTCAATCAGTTACCAAGATAGATTTGATTGATTGACTGATTGATTGATTGTAGGGTATAACGCGTCGACGCAGCACAGGCCATGAGGCGCGCCGTAGTGGGGGACTCCGGATTAATTTTGACCACCTGGGGATCTTTAACGTGCGCTGAAATCTCGTACACACGGGCGTTTTTGCTTTTTGCCTCCATCATAAAAGGGGCTGCTGCGGCTGGGAATCGAACCCGCATCCTTGTGCTCAGCAGCGCAATGCCTTAGCCACTGAGCCACTGTGGTGGGTGTTACCAAGGTAGAGATAATTAGCCATTTTTGGAGGAACAACAGACAAAACAGTGCTGGTCATTGAGCTGTAATCTTTATATTTTCCAATACTATGATCCCCGGTGAATACAATAAACGGAGCAGTTTTCTGATGCGTTGCTTGGAACTAATTTTACAGCTCATAAAACTTTGGTGCTTGAAATGGGCATCCGAAATGGTTCCTTGTCACTGGTGCCACCAAAGTTTAATAAGCTTACCACTTCCTCTGCCTCACCACCTATCTCAAAGCGCTCCCTCGATATCCTCCTCGACATATGATATCTCTCCTGAAAGGATGTCTTCCAAGCAATACAGCAGTGTTTAGCAGTGAAGTCGACGTTAAAGAAACTTTATGCACAGTGTTTCGTAGGGACGCATGTGGTCTTGAGGAGGTGTTTAATAAAATGACCTCATGCACTCATACTTTGACACTAGACTACTTATTATTGCCTCATAAAAAAAAATGTCTTCCCAACAAAGCATATGTGCCTCGCAGTGAAGCTAACTTTAACTAAAGCGACTTGATATAGATGGGGGTTTTTTGGTGGTGTGTAATAAAATCCCCTTCAGCCTTTTGACTCTGATATCAGGCTGCTTATGTAGCTCCTTAAAAAAGGTCATACAGTCGTGGGTGGTATAAGCTGGAACACTCTGCAGACAGTCGAAAGATACTGGTACAACGCTCATGCTGCAATGACGAGTTAATATGGTTACGATTGGTGTCCACTCCTCACTGTCTGGTTACCCTCCCTCACCTAGCTATTCTGCACCGTAATCTTGGGCAGGTCATACTGCGCAAACCTTTTGGTCGCACATCAATCACGCCCAGCTTTGACTGCTAAACAGTTAAAAAAAAAATTGGTGCAAGGCTGGAGAAGCAGCCGAACTGGGGCTACACGTAGCTTCTTGTGGTTTTGGTTCTGCTAGGACTTGCTAGGCTTCGCTACGTTTTGTCAAGTTTTATGATGTTCTTGCTAGGCTAGGCTAAGTGATGAGGGGTGAGGCCGAGTTAAGCCGGATTTCACACGGCCGTTCCGGTCAGTCGCTGTCAGCAGATCCCAGGGGAGGCTAGCTCATTCTGCGCCATTTTTTTTTTTGCGTTTTAGTAGCCCAAACAAAACTATCACCTTTAAAATGGTATTGTAAGGGATGCACATATGCACATGCTCCTTGTGCTCACTCAAGCAGGCGCGAAAGCTGGCTTCACTGCTACAACACCCTACGTGTGGTGGTGCACCCTTTACAGGTGGTGCAGTTCTTTCCTTGGTATTTTTTTCTGCTAACGCCACTGGATTAATCTCCAGCTTTTAAAGAGCTCCGCTGTTAAAGAGAAACCAAACACGACAAAACAGTCATTGGTTCCCACCAACTCCTTTACAGCTATTGTCAGCAACAGCCAACGTGGCACCCCAAATGTCTCGTCGCAACGACATACTAGCAAGACATGAGGCCATCCCACTTCACCTTGGGAGATGCGACGAGCAGGTCGAAACGTGACTTATGGTTGTTGAGGATGACGTTTGAGTACTGTTCAGTGAGGTTGAAGTAGCCCGTTGCGAGTCTCAGCGTCGATTCTGCCGGGGCTTGAGCGAGAAGCCGCTCCGTGACCTCTTGGTCCTGGGAAAGGAAGGCGGATGATGAAACAAGCATCCCCATTCATCATCATCATCACCACCAGCCTCTCTACACCCACTGCAAGGCAAGGGCCTCTCCCCTAAATCTCCACTTATCCCGGTCCTGTGCCAACTGCAACCAATTTACCCCCGCAAACTTGTTAATTTCACCTGCCCACCTAACTTTCTGCCGCCCCCTGCAACGTTTGCCTTCTCTATGGATCCCCTCTGTTTCCCTTAATGACCGACGGTTATCCTGCCTTCGCATTGCATGTCCTGCCCACGTCCATTTCTTCTTCTTAATTTCTACTCATATGTCCTGAATACACGTTTGTTCCCTCACCCACTCTGCTCTCTCGTCTCTTAACGTTACAACCATCTTCCGTTCCATTGCTCGCTGAGTCGTCCTCAGTTAAGTTGAACCATCTTAATGAGCCTCCAAGTTTCTGCTTCATAGGTGAATACGAGTAAGATGCAGCTGTCGTACATTTTCTTCTTCAGAGGCAATGGTAGGCTGCCATTCATTATCTGAGAATGCCCGTTGAATGCACTCCACCAAAATCCACATTCGACACAATCTACATCCAACATTACATGATCAAATAAGTTTTATACAGTTCACAAATGGAAGGCTTTGAAGGATTAAGATACAATCATAAAAGCCACGCATGACGAGCTGCCTAAAACCGCCCAAAACTGCTTTTCTTCCAATCTTTTTGAGGTGTGAAAATGCACCTAAATAAAAACCAAATTCCGCAGCTATATGTGCCCATTACAAATGTGGGTTACAAAAGATAAAATGAATATGGAATGAGCCAACTATAATGCTACAGAAGGGAAGACCTTCCTTCTCAGTTGACACATTCAAATCACATTCATACCTTGGAAACCAGCAGAAAGATTACCTGTATTCCCGTAATATAACTGCCGCTCAGGAAAAATTAAAGTAGAGCAACTCAAGCACATCCAACGTCTTATGATGAGAAGGATTTGTTCCGGCCATCAATATACATCGGCTCCTACCTTTGCAAAAAAAAAAAAAAAAAAAATTCCTTCTCTCAAGTGTCTAAGATTGCAGTTAGCTTCACACAAAATTATTTTTCGGTGGGGATTTCGTTAACTAATTAGCGAAATGCTTCCTCGACAAAATTTCGGGGACAAACATTTATTTGTTTCTATGACTGTGTGTCTCGTCGTTTTTAATTGTTGTGTACTGCGTCATCCGTTCTCCATTTGCGATGCACACACATACCTGGGTGATGCCCAGTGGAGCCATCTGGAGCAGAGGGAAGACCCAGGTGTCGGTGGCATTCTGCTTCGACGTGGGCGGTGCCTCCCCGCTAGGCCTGATGAGATCCGATAGTCGCTTGTTTGCCGCTGCCACAAACGCCTTCCTGTCCCCTGTGTGCAGACATTCGAAACATGGCCAGGGTGCTCACCCGGCAAAGAATGGAGAGCTGACAAAGACCGAGACTATCTGGGGCACAATGATGACTACAGGATAAATCACCACCACCATCGTCATCATCATCCCATCTACATCCACTGCAGGGCAAAGGCCTCTCCCACAGATTTCCAATTATCCCGGTCCTGTGCTAACTGCGACCAATTTATTCCAGCAAACTTCTTGATCTCATCTGCCCACCTAACTTTCTGCCGCCCCCTGCCAAGCTTGCCTTCTCTAGGGATCCACTCTGTTACCCTTAACGACCAACGGTTATGTTGCCTTCGCATTACATGTGCTGCCCACACCCATTTCTTCTCACTAATATGTCCTTCTACTAATGCCCTAATATGAGATAATAGGACAAAAATACAAATTCGTTATTTCCGTGTGCTCATTAGATTTGTGCCCTACACAATGTCAATACATTGCTCCGTAACCAACTAGCTCAACAGCACGTGTGAAATGCCCTTGAATATGGAGATGTCACTGACATCTGCGAAAGTGTAAGTTTGGTGTCGCCAAAGAGGTATTGAGCACATTAAAAAAAATTATGAATTTTTCTTCTGATGTGGTAGCCAGCTATAAAACTAGCAAAGCATAAACACGTTTCCCAATCTGTCAAAAAAATGTGTGTACACACTATTTTTGTGTGTGTGTGTGTGTGGCTATCGGAGCTTAAAAAAAAAAAAGAAGCATCCATTGCCTCTTTCACAAATACAGTAAAATTAAGAAATGAAGAAATTCGTGATCTAATTATGGCATCAATACGGCTAGACTCATATTCCTTACAGTGCACACAATATTAAACACACCCACTGACTAATATCTGCTTTCACTTTGCAGTAATTAACAGGATTTCATTTGGTGCGCAAAGAGCATGAGCTGTTTCAACGACCGCTTTCCCCCTCAATGACGTGTTTTCCCAAGTGGGTTCTTCAAAAATTTCACCAGAGAACAGTGCCAGCATTGCAGTCATCAAGCTGTGCTTGGAACAGCTGATGGTCACAGAATTTCTGAGTTGCCGACCGCTGCATACGATATGTACGATATGCACGTACCTCTGAAAGGATGGATGTTGAACCCTGGGTGGACGGTGACCGAGTTGTCACCTTGAAGTTGCAGTGAGAAAGAGGAAACCGTCTGGACGACGCGTTCGAAGTAGTTGGCCAATTGTGGGCAGTTCCGGAATACCACGTACCGGTCTTGCCGGTTCCTGAAGTACTGATCGCTAAGGTTAGCCCTGGTTGAGAGAAAAAGAAAATGCAAATCACTGTCAATGAAGGGTGTAACAAAATCCTAACTTTCACGCCTTGCACAATATAGCAGATACCATAGTACAGTTGAACCTGGTTATAAAAAACACATCATGATACAGTGAATTATCGACTATATAGCGGACTGAATACAAACTTTGGTTGGTCACACTTTATTTCAATGACACTACCTAATTCCTTTACAATGAAACTGAAACCATGAGAGCCACATGCGATATTGGATATAACGAAGAAATACTTCACCAAGAGTCTGACAAGCTACTTGGAAAAAAAAAACCCTGTCCAAAACTGCAGAACTGTAAAGGTCCTTTGTTCACAGACACTGTTGAAAACTTCATGCTGCTCAGTGCTGCGAGTAGCCACCAGATGAACATCACATCCTTCATCAAATAAATAAGGACGCAGGCCTGTTTTGTGAAGTGAACTTTGTTCTGTTGTGATTTCACGTACTCATGTTCCGGTTGATGTAGGTTGAAATACAACAAGGAAAAGGTAAGGGTTACCTTGCTTTTGGTGATTCGAGGCCTAAAAAATGCATTTCTGTATCCAGGATTTTTGCGCGAGCCAGATTGCCGATTCGTTATAGCCAATGTTCACCTCTACTGTTACAACGAATATTGGATATAACGAACTAATTTGCTGTCCCAATACTACTTCTTTATACGCCTCGAGATTCGCGATCGCTGCGCCGCCTGCCGCCGCTTGTCCGCGGCGTTTGCGGGATTAGCGCTGCGTGGCTGATAGGTGGTCATGCAGTGTTTTGGTTCTCTTTCGCTTCTCTTTGCCTTTCCGCGCACTAAACAACTTGTTATGGGGACGTATGTAAGCTAACTGCACGTTTAGCGCACTTAAAAAAAACAGCTGCGTCTTGGTATCGCTCTAACGCCACCAAAAGCTGCCCGGGGAGGCGGTTCTGCGCGCTTCTTGGCTGCTCTTGCGGGCGTCGGCGACGGCAGCAGCATATCACCGCGGTCACCTTCGAACACGTCAGCACAAGTGAATTCTATTTATTGTCGCCTCGTTTAGACCTGATATTGGCACTGTAAGAGCTTGGTTCGTTTTGCAGCGCAGATAACAAATGCGGCTTTGCTTCGAATATGCACGTCGTAGAAAAATATGTTTCGGGGATGTGATAACCCAATAGCTGACAAAAACTTGGGCCTTTTATGGGAGTATAAGCCACGCGAAAATGTTAAGTACACTCAAAGGCTGTGCATTGTCAGATATGTGCCCACTCATGCCTTATAGTAAGAACCAAGGTATATGTTAATGAAACACGGGAAAATGAATGGTCTGCAAGTCAGGAATGAATAGAATAGTCGTACGGGAATGAAAAAAAAACAAAAAACAAGTGCAGCCTCTGAAATCCTAAAGACGTTTGTTTGAGCAAGGTAGTATTCACCAGACCAACTACATGCGAAATGCACTATTTCGCTAGAAATGGGGGGGGGGGGGGGGGGTGAGGAGGAGGACGCTCAACTATCGTTGTTTACAAATGCGGAGCGAAATCAACGAATTAACGTTTTACTAATCACACGAACACACAAGCTGCGTGTTCACTTTTCGTTTGTCTTTCGCCTTCAACGAACGGCTGATCACTCGGCGCACGCATTTTTTGAAGAATACAGGGTAGGCAGTTCACAAGCGATACGAGGTGTCGTTGGAAGAGTTGATTGATTGATTTCAGGGTTCAACGCGCCGACGAAACGGAGACGATGAGGCACGCCGTAGTAGAGGGCTCCGGATTAATTTTGACCACCTGGAGATCCTTAACGTGCGCCGAAATCTCGTACACACGGCCTCGTTGGAAGAGTGTCGTATCTGATAAGAGTCTCTGATTTCGGTTTATGCTAGATGCTGCAGTCTCCCTGTATCATATGACGATGTTTCGAAAAAGAGTTTGGACACGGACGCGGATTACTCTATAAGCCCATCTTCGCGCTTCTGTGGAGGATAAATGTAACAGATGAATCTTTGCGAGCGCTCACCTCGGGACAAGACGACACATCATTAAATTTGTCGTCGTGTGCTGACTCCGGAGTGTAATGTTGCATTATCCATCGTACTTCTTTGGTACAATGTTTGTGAAATTTATGCCGCATTGGCTTGTTCATTGTACTGATCAATATCTGATATGTGATATTGGCAGGCGTAACTTGCGTGCTGTCAGGTATGAGTGCTCCGCTGGATTTTGTAAGTGCACAAAGTCGATTTACATCATAGTGTGTATGGCCGCTACATGACCATCGGAGGAAACACTGCTTACGGAGACACTGCCACTAAATTTCAGGGCAGCGGAATTGAAATCAGCTGCATGCAAATGCTGGCTTCGGGACGCCGGCCTGTGACACACGCCCGGCGCTCATATACATCTCACTAAGATCGCGTCATAAACGTTTATACTGTCGTGAACACACCACGCTTGCAAACAGAGTGCCTGCTCCACGTTATTCGGTATTTCGAACGCGGACAAACGGTAAATCGCTGTCTTGAAGGAGCCCCAAAAGCAACGGCGACAGAGGGGAGCGGGCCGGGGACTCCCGCGCTCGCTTTCGAAACGGGCCGCTAGGGGGATTTCAGTGGCGCCCCTACAGGCCGCGCTCGAGGCGTATAACCAGCTTCAACTGTATCCACTAGTGGACACTACTGCATAGTAGTTGATCTTTCCAACACAACTGTTTCAATCACCAATCATGCATTGTTCCTCAAACATCATCTGTCTTTGTACATGTGCATATATATATGTACTGCAGCCTTCTTGCTTTTTTTTACCCCGAGAATTGCTGCCATGTGTAGTGCGCATGCTTTTTGCACCACTTGTTTGCACAACTCTTGCATTTCTACACCTTTGCACCAGACACTATTTTTGTAACTACAGCAATTGTTTCTTCCATGCTGATTTCATTGACTGATTATGAGGTTTAGCGTGCCAACGCAACGCAGGCGATGATGCACACTGTAGTGGAGGGCTCCGGATTAATTTTGACCGCCTGGGGATTCTTTAACGTGCGCCGAAATCTCGAACACGCGCGCATTTCTGCTTTTACCCTCCATCAGAAAAGCAGCCACCGCGGTTGGGAATTGAACCCACGTTCCAGCCGAACAACAACAACAACAACAACAACAACAAAAAACAACTGGAGGTCTATTTGGACCTGCTGTAAACACAACTGGTTCATTTAAAACCAATTTCAAATGCAAATGGTTCCAATTGTCCGATTGGGCCTCAATTTTTTTTTTCTTCAGCTGGTGAACTTAGCAGCATAACAATACAGTAACTTTTGTTCCACACTACCTCTTCTGTTATTTTGTATTTACATTACGTTACGACATTGTATAGTTTTATACCACGTTGCTTCTGTTAAATTTGCGTTATTGCTTTTCTCAGTCCCCTTACTCAACGTCTCTATGGTAACCTGTAAAGTAATGTGAATAAATCAATAAAATAAATAGCGGCTGCCATAGTCTACGCTTATAATAATAGGTTAGCGGCAAGCCAGAGCAAACTCACCCACTCAAGATGAGCGTATCGTCGAAGAGGTACACTTTGAGGTGACTCAGTCCAAGGGTTTCGTTCCACCGTTCTGGAAGCAGCCACCGTACAAGGCCACGTAGTCGAGGACTGTGATACAGCGCCACCTGTAAATCAAATTCAAATAACGCTTTTTCAGTTTTGTTGCGCTAGAGCTACACCTGTGAGGTCCGTCGCAGCAGAGGGCCACACGTTAATTGCAGACCAGACTGTCAGCACGTGTGCAAAGTCTCAGGAGCATGAGCATTTTCACATTTTGCCTCCGGAAAAATAAAATAAAAATAAATAAAAAACGGTGACCTTGTGCTTAGTGGTCTTAAAGTGGTCATGCAGACAAAACACAAGTTTGGTTCATTCGAAAGATTGCCTCGTTAGAATTGTACTGACACCCCTTATAACGCAGACTTCGCCCAAATAAGCTATATAATCAGGAAAAAAAGGGAACGGCCATGTGACCCACCAGTCCAATCCCCGCAACAGAACCTATGATGTCATATGTGCTCAGTTGTGTGATTGGCTGAGGCCGGCAAAAGCAGACGCAAATTATTCAGGGCTTACGAGCTTTCTGAATGAGCCATTTGGGCCTAAATGTAATGCATACTCGTTTTACAGCAATAAGACTGGTGGGGTAAACAATGAAAGTTATGAAAATACCGTAAGCATATAGGTAAGTACCGGTGCACACTGCTATTGGTACTGGGCGCACTATGCTTGTTTTAGCTGCACAGTAGTCCACCATTTCGGAGTTGTAACAGAACGACACTGGCCTATTGGCGTAAACGACGTTGTCTTACGTGATCCCGTTTGTCAACCCCATACCCCATGTTTCACGAAACAATTAGTACTACTTTCTACCTGAACAAAAATACTTCAGGTGCAAATACGATCAAAAACAAAGCAACGGCGGACAACGGTCCCCGGCTCCGTACGGTAGCGCCATCTCGGAGGACTGATAAGCAAGGCTGCAGAGCCTAATGATGCACTGGAAGTTCGTTTGAATACCCGCCCCTGTGACCTCATCGCAGACGTCACGAAAACACACAATTTGGCGGGAGAATCAAAATTGTAACCTCAATTGATTAATTTCACAGTGAATACAGCATCGTTTGCTGCTGGACAAGCGCTGGGGGCACTATATAAAACAAACTTGTATTTTGCCTGCATGGGCCTTTTAAAGAGGTTGTGAAGACAAAATACAAGTTTTGGTTCATTGGAAACACTGCTTTATTGTCCTGATAACCTTGACACCAATTTTATCGCAAACTTCCGACAAACAACCGAGATATTGAGAGAAACAGATAAAGTAGTGACCACTCCAACACCACTCTCCATTTATTTTTTAATGACGTCACAGACTGTTGTTTGTGCCAGGGTGTCGAACCGGTATTTTTTCTGGTTCGGTTCGGGTTCGGGTTCAGGCCTTTCGGGTTCGGTTCGGGTTCAGTTCCGGCGCACCATTCTGTTCCGGTTCGAACCGGTTCGAACCGGTTCAAACGGGTTCGAACGGGTTCGGAGAAAAAAAAAAAGCAAGCGTGTTTTGTTCTGTTCATTTTTTGTGCTAGTGTTTTGTTTCCTTGTCAGGTTTCCTTGTCAAAAACGAAGCCATAATGTAGGTTTTTTTGTGCAAGTGTTTTGTTTTGGCCAAAAATAAGTAACCCTGCAACACTTTTTTCAACTTTGTTCGAAATCTTGAATGCTTGCAGAAAGTAGTCAACCAACACATCAGGGAGTCGGAAAGTCCCTCTTAGGAGTCGGAAAGTACTTAGATCAGGGAGTCGGAAAGTCCCTCAGACAAAAAGTACTGCTCTGTCCCCGTCAGATAACTTACAAACTTGCTTGAAATACTTTTCTTTCTTCCCCAGTCTTGGCGTTCTTCTACCGCTGGAATGACGTCATTACAGCGATGTAGCGGCTAATTGCCGGCTTTCCTTAAGTTGCGACATTAAAATGAAACCACAACAGCGAAGCAGAAACGGAAGGCGTATCTGCTGGGACGAGCAAATCCCGCACTGCTCCTCTGTGCTGGCAATAGCTATAACTTTTGCAGTGTTTCCAGATGCGAAGATAAGAGTGAGAGCGTTGATCTAAAGTGTTGAAGAGTTCCTTTAACTGTAAAATGTACTGCAAAATGTTTTCTATAGTAGGTCTACGATTACAACATTAACTGAAGCGAAATGAAAAATTCGCTCGGACACATAAGACTGCGTATTTGTATGAATTTGAAAGCCCCGCTTTTTATGGACGCAAGTTTATTTTTATTGATTTAGTTTCTTTCATTTTTATAATTTAATTTAATTTATTCTTGGATCATAACACTGCAGTTTTATACCCCGCAGTTGTTTTCTTGAGGAAGAAAATGACGGACGATTACGACACTCGCTAATGCGAAATTTGAGTGAAGCGCGAACTGTAGTCTTCTCGACGACGGCGCATAGATGCTGTGCCTCAGGAAGTGGTCGCGTCATCAGCTAATGCACGACGGCGCGCGGCATACTCTGTCGTTATCTCGTAAGGGGTCGCCACTGGGAAGCACGTCTCGCACGGTCACGGAATTACGCCTACCCCTTACACTTTCGTCATACTTGCAACCTCCGTTTTCCTGCCAGCTCTATCTTCGGTGGCGTCTTCCTTCTCTCGGTTACAACGAGTCCAACGCTGAGGGACTACGCGAAACCACAGGAGCGGGTGCTTAAGGGCTGCGCTTTAACGCATGGCTCTATGTAGCCGCTGTGCAGCCATGTGATCCACTCCCTTCGCCGACAAGTGACGGGCCGCACATCGTCTCCAAATAATGCGTTCTCGCCACAGTCTTCTGGAAGGCAAACAGGTAGCCTCCTGACCAGTGGGCAGCACACTGGTGCCTCCGACGCCTCCCCCTCAATGCATCTTCGCCAGAATCTTCTGGTAATGGGCAGCCTCCCTGCAGACTGCCTAATGCCCCGTCCTACTAAGCAGACGACCCGTCCGTCCACAATCGTTTTAACGCGTACCATTCTTTGCCCACAGCAAGGACCGTGTAACCCCCTTCATTTCCGCAAAAATACCGATTTCGCGGGAGTTCCACCTGTAATCGCTATAATAGACCCTATGTGAAATTGCTTGGTGATCTAGCAACACTGATGTAAACAAGACCGTCCGCCATATTGGTACGGGCGATGATAGCGAAGTCTCTTATTGTTTACTGTGGAAGAGTAGGTTACGGTGACGCGGTATGGCTCAAACTGGACTCCGTTTTCCGGGTCCCGACCACGGATTGTGGGCGAAGGACTCGTCTGCGCTGCCGACTGTGACTGAGGACTCATACCACTCGTGGTGCCGTGCCAAAGACCCATCCGAGCGGCAGCGGAGCAGGGCATGCCGCCTAGCCACCGAGCCGCATTGCTCGCCTTCATCGGTGCGGACAAACACGTGCGACTCGCAGTAAGTAAATCTTTGTTTTTTCCTTGACCCGAGTTAACCGGTATGAGCATTTGTATAGCACTTTGTTCACCGTTGTTTACCATGCAAATGTGTAGCGGGGACCCTGTTGCAGTAACCCTGAAAGAGGAAAGCGACAATCGCCAGACCGTGCCGCTAGTGGGTGGATTGAAACGGCGTACATAGAATTTACGGGATTATTTTTGGCGAAGATGTTTACGGAAAGGTTGCGGCCGTTTTCCGTGACGGTCGTCCGCCCGCGCGTTTGCCGCAAAGCATTCGTGCTTTGCGGCGAAGTCAACTACAAAAGTGCACATGCGCGTTGAATTTTCTGTTTTGTGTGTGTTTTCATTATTTATTGCGCATGTCCTGCCGCAAAAATCTGTTTGTGCGTCTGGCTTGTCCTTTTTTGGCAGTGGGGTGGTTGTGGTAGTTTCTAAAGCGCATGTTTTGAGTGTGCCCGAACAGATAATACCGTAAAACCTCGTTAGCTCGAACTCACTGAACTAAAATTTTTTTTTTAAATTCGATGGGTCATCGGTATAGCCCGAATGTTTACCTGTTTATCTAGAAAGTTTTTGAAAGTAATTTCCACATAATCATAATATTGCTTGCTTAAGTTATGACGAACACGAATATGCGGGTACTGGTATCATTACCCGCGGTGAGGTTTATAAATGTTAAACTTCCTTCTCTTGAAAGTACATTAACAAAGCATGCAGCGATACTTGCACGCTTGAACTTGAAAAACAATTTTGACATCATTGCTGTCATCATTGCTGACTTTCTGCTCTGTCCCTTTAGCATAAACTGTAGCGGACTAGTCCTGTTCTTCCCTGAGTGCTATTTACTGTTACTCTGTCTGTTCTTGCAGGTTGAGCCTTATCCATGTGGTCAGCAGCTGCTTTCGCTCCCAAAGAAAAATTGGCCGGCCCTATGTTGTGTGTCTCACCTCTGAGACGGACAGTAGGGAGATTGTGGAGGCAGCGTGCGAGTGCCCGGCGGGTTGCAGTAGAGCATGCAGTCACATCCTGGCGGCTGTGCACCTACTCTTCCTCTTGCAAGCCCAAGGTTTTAAAGAGGCGCCACCGGAGCTTGCGTGCACAGCTGCCACAACAGTGGGGACGTCTGAGACAGCAGGGCATCAAGCCAGCGAGTGTCCAAGACATTGACTGGAGAAGCCCGCAAGAAAATGGCCCCTCCCTTCCCTTGCCATTGCGTCTGTTCGGCGCACGTCGAGTGCAGGAGCAATGCGAGCAGCAATAAAGTGCCGTGCAAGCGCTTGGGAGAAAACTTGGTAGCCTTTGGAATGGGTTTTTTGCCTCAGTTTTGCTGGCCTCACCCCCCACGGTAACAGAAACAAGGACAAGGACTGGCATGGCACCTGGAGGGTCACCTATGAGCTACCAGCAAGCATTCAAGCCACATCACGCCGTGGTCATCTCACGAGCACGCAGAGGCTGGGCAACGTCGTGTTTACTAGACCGCTGCATGCAGGGGTGCGCGAATGCTTCCCTTTGTTCCATTTATATCCACAGTTTGCTATACTGCACGCGTTATAAATCAGCGAAGTATTTTAATCTACTGGGATTTTCACTGTGGATACAAAAAAAGCAAAAGCACTCAAGCTGATGCGCGGCAGACTGATGCAACCCTGGCCGTCTTTTTTTTATGTATACTTGAAAATTGCCTCAGCTACCTACATCAATGGCCACTATCATTACGTCGGAGGTAAGCATGCCGTATGTGATAAACTAGAGGAGTGAGTGTGTATTTTAGTCGCAAAATATTAGGCAGTAAATACATCGTGGCTGAAATGACAATGGGCAACAAGTTAACTTGACGTAAACAAACCTGTCAGCCCGGAAAATCGGGAACCAAGTGCAGAAACTCGAATTTTTCAACGTCAGATCATCATAAAACAGTGTACGCCACTTCCGCAACGACACGCGGCTAAATGCACCGAAAAGAAACTAACAACATACTCTAATACCGTGCGCGCCCGCCACAGAGGAAATTTTCAACCGCGCCGTGACGGCGTAGTGCGGCAAGAAAAGTTTACAGCCCTAGGTAAGATAAAGGCTCGTGTAGGGGCTAAGCGGTACCATTTAACAATGAAATGAAGCGGGCGTAGAGCCACAGGGACGAGTGAAGAAATAAAGTCTAATTTTGACAACGTGTGGTACTGTTTCCCCGCTCGAGCGCCTCTGTCAGTCATAAATAGGTGACTGACAGCGGACGCTCAGGCTTCATTTAGAATACAAAGGCTGAACCACGGAACTCCAACGCAGCTGTATTTTTCATCCGTACAGCGACTACGAAATCCCGCGCTTAGCGAACCAATGACAAATATTCGCTCCCAGCGCACCGCGCCCAGCGTGTCACAAAGGTTGCTCGCGCCGGCATAGTTCGCGTCAGAAAGTTCGTTCAAGAGCGTGGAACTTTACGTGCCTTTTCTCCATCTGGACCGGTATTTCCTCGTTGCGTGCACTGCCGCACGCAGCAATGCTCCGGCATTGTAGTCCATCACCAAGAGCGGTCAATGCCCGCCTTCCATGTTTTGCTACTTGGTTTCGGTTTCAAACGACCGTACCAAAATGGCGGATCTAGTTACCGGAGTCGACGTGAGATGGCGGGGCGCATTTTGCATAGGGTCTATAGCGTAAATGGAGATAACTGGTCGCACAAAATTTCTGAAAAACTAAAAAATAAAAAAAGTAATAACCGAAACTGGCAAACTGTGTGACACCCTGCATTTACACAATAATGACGATTATTAGAAATTTACACCTGTAATCGTTATATAGGGCAAATGGAGATAATTAGTCGAACAAAATTTATAAATGTAAAAAATAAAAAAATGTAAAATAATTGCGGAAACTGGCGAACCGTGTAACACCCTGCATTTCCGCAATAAGGCAGATTTCGCGAGTTACAAATGTAATCGTTATAATGGCGCAAATAGAAATAATTGGTCGAACAAAATTTTGAACAACTATAAAATAAGAAAAATATTAAGCAATTAAGGAAAATTGGAAACCGTATAACTGCCTGCATTTCTACAATAATGGATATTTCGCGAATATTATATTTGTAATTATAGCAGCGTCACTTGAGAGAATTGGTCGGACAGGATTTATAAAAACCAAAAAATTGGCTGTAGAAACTAACACTGAGGACAAGCGGCGTAGGAATGCTACGCATTAGTAGATAATTGTTTGAATTTCTGCAGAAATTTTTTTGTACCCTGGAGTGTCGCCATGGTACAGTATTTTGCGTCTCCGCCGCCTCCCCCCTCCGCCCGGGCGTCTCGTGGCGGGCCGCCCCTCGTCCCGAAATCACGCATCCTCGCAGAAATCGCCTGCCTGGCAGGCAGCCAGGCAGGCAGGTAGTTTACTGGCGAGCGGGAAGCCTTTTTGGCGCGCAGGAGAGCCTGAGCGCCCAACATCTTTTTTGGTTCTACCAAATGTCTAGGCACGCACGCGCGCATGCACCCCTGTTTCCGCACAATGAGGCAAATAATTTTGCCTTTAAATAAATTGATTGGTCTGCTACGCTTTTCATGTACCCCTTGTTTCAACGGCGCTTTAGCTTTAACACGAAATCATTAGCACTGCTAGAAGTCGAAAACAGTCCCGCGTCGGCGTCAACCTTCGACTGTCCAGCGTGGCTGGTGGCGTTTAAAGCGATTTCCTTCTGCTCATCTTTCGTATGCTAACGTACCAGTTAGAAAGAAAGAACTGCTTTAATGACTCATTGGACGCCGTGTACAGGATGGCATTAGATAGGGAATCACCGGAGATAGGAACTTACTACATGGCACTTCAGCGACAGGTGAGAGCGGTTGGGCTCTACGAAAGATAATAGCTGAGTGAAGTCACAAGCAGCAGTAAATATCCCTCGGAGAGAGAGGGAAAATGAACTTTAAATAAATCGAGGAAAAGTTTCAGATTTCAGAGAGGTGTCCTCATTCGAGGGGTAGAGTCGACAGTCGTTTTCATCAAGAGAAACTGATCTTCCAGGCCGGAGCTGGCCAAGGCTTTCTCCCAAATCTTTATGGAAACGTGTAGGTTGGATGGATCTAGGGTGGACTTGCCGCAGCCGCCTACTGTGTGTGTGAGGTTCCCAGGCTCCCCACGGAAGCGACGAAATGGAGAGAATTGTGTCCCGTCAAAGAGGTGAAGACTGGTGATGTGTGGGAAGGTGTTAATCCGCAGTGCACGAAATAATCTTTCCTGGTTATTCGCTAGTGATTTGTGCGGGAAGGAATACGTTCTACGGGAGAGCCTATAGTGCTAATTAATTTCCTGGTGGATACATGCGCTCGGGCTCGGCTACATCAGCGCTGGCTAAGCGGGTCAAATGTCCAGCCACGAGGTTGGTGATCTTGTCTGCCGGCGATGCCAGTATGAGCTGGTGCCCATACAATCCTGGCTGGTCTCGTTGGTGGTCTCTGCTTGTTCATTCGAAGTGTTGTAACATGCAATATGCAATAGACTGTTGGCAAAGTTGCGCCACGCCTGATAAGACTCTGTTATAAGACTTTTGGTGGCCCTTTGGCTAAGCGCACGTGCTATCGCCTCTTCCTCAGCTTGGAAGGAGCTGTGTTCGTGGGTTGAGATGCTACA
The DNA here is from genome assembly GCF_048455015.1 of Haemaphysalis longicornis. Lineage (NCBI taxonomy): Eukaryota > Metazoa > Arthropoda > Arachnida > Ixodida > Ixodidae > Haemaphysalis > Haemaphysalis longicornis. The sequence continues at coordinate 27,624,091 of NW_027526385.1, forward strand.
CCTGCGGAAGGCTGCAGAACGGTAGCACGAAGAAAGAGAAGGTATCGGAGTATGCTATCGGGCGTCTTTCGCATCAAACCAGTTGATCGTTCCATTTTTTTTTCTTTCAGTTTAGTTGCTTCTTAGTCTTACCTCCTATATATACACATTTTGAGAACCTTTTGGTGAATATAAGACATGCATTAGGCAATTAGTTTTTAACTTCATTGCGAGATGTAAATCTTACGCGAGAAATAACATAAGAGCGTAATACGTGCATAAAAAGGCCTTTTATAGCATTCAGGTGGTCGACACATAACTTTCCGGCTATTTTGTGCGTAACTAAATTTCCTGATTGGGCGAGAAAGAGAACGCTGCAAAATTTGCAAATGCCAAGGACCCCAAATCTATCATGTTAGGTCCAACCCTCTAATCCGCCTAACTGACCCGCTAATTCCTCTAATCCATATTAATCAACACCGCAGTCCCACTAATTCACATTAGTTCATTCACTCATCTCACTAAACCACCCTAGTCTACCCGCTAATCCGCGTTAATCGACTTAAATCCATGCATCGAAATGCTATCGCATTTACTTTAAAAGTGAAAATGAGAAGGCCCCAATTTTTTTTCAATTCTCATGTTCTCCTAGGGCAGTAACCAAAGGACACAACGGCACTGTACAAGAAAAAGTGATGGTGACGTAGAGAACTGTGAGTGTTTGTGTCTCAGTGCTGTTTTTATATAAGTGCCCACTCAAACTAAAATAAGTGGAAGATACGGATTTATTGTTGATGGTGTCCCTGAAGGCCTTCACAAGCGGACACGGATGCATTCGAATTAACAACATGAAAACGTCACACGATTTTAAACACACTGCACATAGAAACCATAAAGAATACCCCATGATATGTTGCCACGGAATATGCGTCCTAACTTAAGTTATTGTAAATGCAAAAAGATAATTTGGGGAGATGGGCAATACCTAAAGCAAACTAATAGTGCATACGGACTTTACATTAAATTTAGGGTAATAAGATGAGAACCTTATGGGCCTTGGGAACTGCAGACTATGAAAAATAGTGCGTGGTGCCGTCTGGCGAATGGTAAAAGTATCTTCGGATGCAAGGTAAGGTACCGGGATGGAAAACTATAAATCACAGCTTTGAGGCCCCGGAACCGGTTCGGAACGGTTCCTTCCATTCGTTCCGGTTCGGGTTCAGTTCCAAAATGGCGGAAAAAATACGGTTCCGGTTCAGTTCCGGTTCCGGGCAAAAATTCGGGTTCGGTTCCGGTTTTCGGTTCGGTTCCGGTTCCGGTTCGACACCCTGGTTTGTGCCACTGGCAACCACCGACCTAATATGCCACCATGAAACATGACCTGGTGACGTAGTGGGGCCCTTAGTTTCATTTCATTGTATCCCTTGAAGGCGAACATGCAGTGAACACATTGATACACATCATATTTTCGTGCGTATAACCCGCACGAAAAATGCGAAAATTTCCGCGGCAAAGTAGGGGTGCGGATAATACGCGGGGTTTTTCCTTTAGTGCAGCTTCACGGCAATGCGCGTTCTGCCGTGAAGCTCTTACGCAGTAACACTGACTAAGCCTTCCATGGCACCAATTGCACAAAACATACAAGGAAGAAAAAACAAGGACAAGCGCACTCTAACAACTGAATTTCTTTAGTGAATTGCGACTTTCGCCTTCCAGGCAGTGTATTCTACTTGCTAAATATAAGCGATATATATATATCGATAATATAAAGCGATATGAGCGATAATATATATAAATATATATATAAATAATATATATAAATAATATATATAAATATAAGCGATAATATATATACTTGCTAAATATAAGCAATAAGCGAGAATTTCTTTTTCTTTTCCGGCAGGCTCAAAGTGGGGGTGCGGATTACCTATATGCAGGGGCAGGTTATACGCGCGAAAATATGGCATGTTTTTTGTACTGGCCCAATTTACGTCCCTCCTGCCTATAACATGGCACTGTAGCGCAAAATTTGAAAGTTTTTTAAGACTTTGTGCATTTTTTCGGTTAAGGGGCAGACTGGTTTTAGAAACTGTATTTTCTTTCCAACCAACTTTGACGAAACTTGATGGGCTTGTTGTTTTTTTAGCTGATTTCAAATATCCAATTAGTTTTGATGTGAGGTGCTATACTCGGTTACAACTCAAGAACGGCACCACCTCATGTAGTGCATCACTTCGCCAAAGCGCCGGACCCGTGACGTCAGTGCGCGCGCGTTTTGAAAGGGGTTTGCTATGAATGCGTGATATCGTCCGCCTTGTCTCACGCAGTTTGTTTGTCGTCACTGGAGTCGTTTATAAGCATATTAAGTCCAAAAAAATCACGGGAACGGCTCACGTCATGTTCAAAATATTCCCAGTAACGCCCTACTTGCGCCGCGCGGAGAAACATCCAACTACAGTGATAAGGCACAGCGGCAACTTGATTGATTGACTGTAGGGTTTAACGCGTCGACGCAACGCAGGCGATGAGGCGTGCTGTAGTGGAGGGCTCCGGATTAATTTTGACCACCTGGGGATCTTTAACGTGCGCCGAAATCTCGTACACACGGCGTTTTTGCTTTTCGCCTCCATAAGAAAAGCGGCCGCCGCGGCCGGGAATCGAACCCGCGACCTCGTGCTCAGCAGCGCAACGCCTTAGCCACTGAGCCACCGCGGCGGGTCGGCGGCAACTTCCGGTGCCGTTCTTAAGTTGTCACCGAGTATAGTTTCTGACTTATTTAAAAATTTTCCCGGATTGTTTTTGAGAACAATAGGAAAAAAACTATTCAACAAAAGATAACCAGCAAGACATGAATTGATACCAGAAGTTTTGGAGAATGAAATATGGGAAGCAGTTTTTTTGTTTTGCAATCGCATACATGTTAACATCAATTCCAACTTCTAGGTTTGAACTACTCCAGCTAAGCAATTAAAAATAACGCTAATTAAACAACTAGTGAAACATAAAATGCAAAATCTGCTTTCCTTATTGCATGGTTTAAACATTCAGCTTCACAGTGCAAAAGAAATGATCTTCGTAGCTGCACTACATGCTGGTATGTACCTCTGGAGAATTTTGTATCACTGCGATACCGCTTGCAGCGGAAAAGTGGGGAATTATGGGAAAATAATTATTTCTTTGTTAAAATCGGGCATCTATGGCTTTTATCAGTACATGGTACTGTTCCACATACGGAATTTTTGGAGGAAAAACTGTGCAAATCAAGAGTAAAGTGATACCCTAAAAAATGTGTTTTTGGGCAATTTTTTGGTCCCACAGACCCATGTGCCCCTTCAACTATCTTTTCTGGCTGAAATGGAGCTGAATGAGCTACTGAAACATATTTTTTTTTTTAAAATTAAACAAGGTTGTATTCCGTCCTCATGTGCCCTAAAGTCACTAAGCATTACTCCCCCCCTCTCCCTTTTTCTATCTCTCTCTCACCACACTCTGAATCCATGATGAAAGTGCTACAAGTTGGCCCTAGCATGTCAAGCTTCTAAAATCTTTCTAAAAAATAGCTACAGTGTAAATAGAAACAAGGGCACAGAAAAAAATTGAGAGGCATGGCAGTAAATGTGCAAGCCGGGCGTCAATCGCGTTGTCCAAAAGAGATACATTTCCTTTCGAACACGTGCTGTACTTCGGGCATGACAATGTGGTGTCTGTGTAGATTGTGCCAAGTGCGTGAGCACATGTTGATATTGTGGTGTGATACCAGAGATTATACGTCTTTTTTCTGTTGTTTTTTAAAATATTTTACTGGTGCTAACATGAAGAGTACGTATAAAAGGAGCAAGGTTTCTCGTATTACATTCAGTTGGAAGTCAGCGCTCATCCAATCGTCTTTCTGTGTCCTTGTTTCTACTCGCACTGTAGCTACTTTTTAAAATGAACTACCACCTCGCCCAACAGTACACTTTGTTAAGCTTCTGAAATCCTTGCAAGGGTCGGGGGCATGATGTCACAGCCGGTTACACCCACCTGGACCTGCCCCAGTGCAGGTTCGTCGCCACTGGCTCTGCCCCGGTGCGCCCCAAACTCGCGCAGCATGGGCATGAGAAGAGTGCGGGAGTTGACCTCGCCCCGCGATCCACGAGTGTAGTCCAGGAGAACGCACACCTCCACGTTGCGCTTGGCCGCCGCGTGCAATTCCGACACCTGCAAATATTTTCACCTGAGATGGCACTCTTCGTAGAGGTGTGCGAGTATTCGGAGCTCGGCGGACACTCTGCGCACAGCGTTTGCAATGCAACTCCATTTGCTGTGCACTTATTAAAGTTTGAAGCTATCAAGTTTGGCTTTGCCGCGAGGCTTGCTCCCTCGTACGATTGTCTGTTCCGTTCGTTGTTACACCTGTGCAAAGAATGTGAACACTGATCAGCCGCTAACGAAACGTGTAAGCCAACTTTGGAGAGCAAACAATAGATTAAGAGGAATCTTTTGTCGGACTGCTTCACCCATCAGTTAATTAATTGCCTCGACTGTTTGCCTCAATCAGTTAATTGCCTCAACTGCTTCCTACTTTCTGTTAGACACAGCATGATCCGCTTTCTGTAACTTCATTGGGGTGCAAATAGATATGTAAAGATGCGCTGCATAGAAGTCGACCTGTCCTTCTCCTGGAAAGTTAATTCTGAGTGACGACAACCGAACTTAAAAGAAAAACAACAGCAGTGTACAAACAGAATCGTTTATGGTTTGCTTGTTCCCTTTCCCCTTAGCAACTACTTCAACCTACACAGTTCTGTTATAGTTCTACCACAATTAATGTGACCCATAGCACAAATAAACTGCCTTCCTGTTTGTGTTTGTGACCACATGCACATTGTTCTACTGTGAAATGCACCAATGTTGTGCAGGGAAGCCCGCAGTTAGTGCACATATTCGACTGCAGAACAACAGAAAAAGTGCAGAGAAAGGAAACACAGTTCAAAGAGTGTCCTATACAGGCAAGAACAGGTAAATTAACAGGTGCAGTATGTGCGCAGCAGAATTAAAAGAAAACAAACAGCTTCATCAATGAATAACCTCACTGAAAAGGCAGAGAATAATTAGCATGTGGCATTAGCGCTTCAATGTCTAAACCAAAAAGCCAGATACCACGGCCACAACAATGCAAGATTAATGATGAAATCTAGAGGAACGTATTCACTAAACAGTTGCTAAAAAAGGCCCACAGGCTTCATTAATTTCGGCTAAAATTACGTTTTGAAATGAGGTCCACGTTTTCACGGCTGTGAGTACGAGTTATTTTGGTCAAATATTATGAACTGTCAATATATCTACTTAGGCCAAGTGGTGACCCCAGATCCCAACCATGAGGCAGAGATAATTAGAAGGATCAGAATGGGGTGGAGTGCATACGGCAGGCATTCCCAGATAATGAATGGCAGCCTCCCATTGTCCCTGAAGAAGAAAGTGTATGACAGCTGCATCTTACCTGTACTCATCTACGGGGCAGAAACTTGGAGGCTCACCAAGAGGGTTCAACTTAAATTGAGAACGACTCAGCGGGCAATGGAGCGGAAAATGATAGGTGTAACATTAAGGGACAAGAAGAGATCGGAGTGGGTCAGTGCGCAAACTGGTGTTAAAGACATATTAGTAGAAATTAAGAAGAAGAAATGGACGTGGGCAGGGCATGTAATGCGAAGGCAAGATAACCGCTGGTCATTAAGGGTAACAGAGTGGATCCCTAGAGAAGGCAAGCGCAGCAGGGGGCGACAGAAAGTTAGACGGGCAGATGAGATCAAGAGGTTTGCAGGGATAAATTGGCCACAGTTGGCACAGGACCGCGGTAATTGGAGAAATATGGGAGAGGCCTTTGCCCTGCAGTGGGTGTAGACAGGCTGGTGATGATGATGATTATGAACTGTAGAGTGGCTCTAATCTGAGCAACTCATGCACAACTGCTGAAAAGCAGCGAGAATATATGCAAGCAAAGCAGGTCTGATCTGCCAATTTTCGTCTGCATTCAAGCCGCTATTAACCAAATGTCGTATAATCTTGCAATTAGCTTTGACTTCAGTTTGCATTTCCCGATATTTTTATTTACACACAAGTCACCATGTATTTGTATGGTTTCAAATAGCGATTGTACCACAGGCCGGGCCGTACTGTGTGGGTGGGTATAGATTGTAAGAGAAACGCTGTGATGCACTCACAAGGTCTTTCTCGAGCTTGCCATTGCCAAGGTAGAGGGAAGCCAGCACAATCCGCTTGTTAGCCGAAGCTGACAGTTTCTGCAGAATTGGACAAAGAAAAAGCCAGTGAGCCGGTAACACACAGGTTTTGTGGTGCAACTAACGCAACAGGGGTAGTGTTTCGACACTGTAGTTCATTACTAAAATGCTCCACTTCATGAAGACCTATATTTACTGCAATTGGCCCTAATCGACTTTATGAGTATTGAGAAATTGTTCGTATGAAATAAAAATTGCCTAAACCACTACTTTTTTGCACGGTAACTTCTTTGAAAAGGTATTACATCCCTTTTATTTATTTATTTTCTTTACATTCCGGGTACAGAGCATTATAGAAGAGAGTGGCTTCTAGGTGAGGAGTAATAAATACAACTATAATAAACCATGATTTAGTGCATACATACTGAACGCAGAAAAATAGCATACAAACAACGCTCTTACAAAAGCATTATGAACTACAAAATCGTTGCAAGTTCCTTCGAAACATACCTAATCTACTGCAAAACGGTGCATGATTTTCTTTTCTCGTGGCGAAACATACCGTAAAGTTCCCAAAGAATGCCACCCAAAGAGACATCAAGTGAAAAATACGGGATGGGCGATCTTTCGGGTCAGGTGGGGAAAACTAGAAAAAACTGTGGCGATATCAAGAAAAAATACGATGGCCGAACTTTCGGCTCAAATGTGGAAAGGACAAATAAGTGACGGCATTAACAGATACACAGATGACTCGCATTTATTTTGTTCTCTCATCAGAGCTAGAGCCATCGATTTTAGGGGGTGGGCTATCTTTGGGGTATTTGAGTAAATTGAATATTTCCCCCCTGAAAGGGGAATGGGCAATGTTTTGGGGGTGGGCATTCGCTCGGAACTTAATGGTATATCTAACAGAGAATAAAACATGGCCACTGCTTATTCACAAAGGCAAATTGGAAAATAAGCAAATATTTTCACTGCGTATAAATAAGCAAGTATTGAACTAAAAGCTTAATCTGGTTTCAAATTTACCTTAGTACGAGATTTAAGAGAGGGGAAATTACCGTCTGGTTAACACAATTTTGCTTTGTAGCAAATAAAGCTCACACGTGTAGGATTAGGAGTTTGGATATCGTGAGTCTGAACTTCGACCAGAAGATTTAAGATTTTTTTAGGACTGCGAATTAAGGACTCGAAAGGGCAGAGAGCCTTGTTTGTCACATCTCAAGACGCGTTTGGACAGTCACCTCGAAATATATTATTTTGTGGAAAGTTTCAAAAAAGATGCAACTTGCTATCTATCATTCCTCAAGGCAGAATTTTTTAAAGCAACAACTGTGATCATTTAGAATTATAAGAGCTCACACAACAAAAAAGATGAAAACATATATGGAGCGCTACGTATGTTTCTATGCGTATAAGCTTCTCTAACATTCTGATGGCTTTTTGCTGGAATTGTACATGTTACATTACTGCAGTGGTATTCTCAAGAATGCTTGTACGTTCATTTGGCCTCTTGTTGACGGTCTACGGTAAATTGCAAAGGAGTGCTTTCTCACTGCGAGCGAGCAGGCACATTTAAGCAACAAAATTTTCAACAAAAATATTTTTTTGTTAGTGCACTTGTTCGAAACCTTCAATTTTGTGAATGCATGCTGAACTTTCATGAGATTACAACTCACACTGTACTTTTTGTTTTGTCATGGATTTTGCAATCGGATTATGTGTGGCGGTTAATATATATTTATTCGAATATATTTGTTTGCAGCTTGTGAAAGCACGTGCCGGTGGCAGATATGGTTATGATCTAAAGCATTATATCATCACCTTGAGTTGCTCGTAGAACTGGCTCGGCTCATGAAGTACCGTAACGTTGTCGCCCGCAATGACGAACCCGGGACCGAACTTCCATAGCCATTGGAAATCCTCCATGGTCCCGGAGGCCGCGTCCATCGGCTGCGTAGGTAAATCGATGCGTACATGATCACATACACGATCACTTCCTCAACAACATAAAAACACCAAAGCCATAACTAACAACTTATCACGACCGGACATTGCGGTCAAACACACACACGGTTAACGTAGGCATTACTTTCGCTTCATTCAGACTCCCAAAATAAGTACACGCTTTATTACTACCCGCACCACGTTACCAGAGCTGTAAAAAACGATTTCAATCATAGTACAAGTCCCGATTAATATAGTGTAATAAGGTTAGGTTGGGCTACCGTAAAATGAGGAACAGTTGCGAGCTCAAAGGAGTTCTGAACTGCTGCAACAGCATTCGCACGTTGCAGTTTTTGGGTGCTGTGCGCAGCATTTCCATAGCGCTGACACGTGAAAAAGTACAACGAAAATCCGTCTATTGGTGATATCTACTGTCAGGAAGAGCCACAAAGCTTACGGAAGTTTCATAATTCAGCGGCGTAATCATCTTAAAGTTTCAAAAACGCAGAAAATTGTAACTCACGCGATGCGACGCTACAGCGAGCACGCGTGCTCCCAGCAGATGACACAGTCGTTGGCCAAAAAAGCGCAGCATGTCGCCACCATCGTTAGCATCAAAATAACCGCCAATGTACAGTGAATTTAATTATTATAGTAAAGTGCTGTTTTCAACAAAACTACAGATGTAGTAGTCACAAAGCATTGTTATTTATATATTTTTGTCTAAAATTGCAGAATAAATTAGACGTAAAGCCGCGAACGAGGTGGCACAATCCACAGCGCAATCCGCTGATCAAGTCGCAACGCGTCGCGTCCCATCGCGCGCAAGTTGTGTTTACCGTGTTGTGTTCGCTTTTCTGGTCGCCAAAGCCGCGAAAAATCGCGCTTCTCTCGAACGACGGCATCATCAAACTCTTCCGCCATGACATGCACAGTTGTAGAACGCTGTACTTCGTCCAAGTGTCGGTGTTTAGCTGTCGTTTCGCCTTAATCGCGCAACCCCGCGACAACGGCGCGTACGAGTGATAATGTCGGATTCACGATTCTGCATCGAATACGCCAAGCGTGGCACAGCGGGTTGTAAGAAATGCAAGCAGAAGATCGACAAGGAAGTGCTCCGCATCGGAAAAATTGTGCCGAACCCTTTCACCGAAAGCGGAGGCGAAATGAAGCAGTGGTTTCACGTGGACTGCATTTTCGAGCAGCTCTCCCGCGGTCGCGCCACAACCAGAAGGATCGAAGACGCCGGGGACCTCGAGGGCTGGAGCGAAATCAAGCAGGACGACCGGAAGACCATCCTGAAGCACATCGACGAGCTGTCCGAGAAGTTCGCCTCCAGCGCTTCGAGTCCCAATAAGCGCAAGGGCAACGTTACTAAGGCAACAACCCCTTCGAAGAAGCAGAAGCTCCAAACAACGCTGTCATCGCAGGACTCGGCGGGAGACGACACCACTCCCGAAGAACTCGACCTGAAGGAGCTCGAGTCTTCCTTCGACAGCCCAGCGAGCAAAGACGACGCGTTCAAGGAGTTCCGCAAGCTCTGCGCCGCCATCTCGGAAGAGTCGACGTACACTGGCAAGACGGCGATTGTCGCAAAGTTTTTCAAGGAAGGCACCACGCGCAAGGGTTTCACGGGCGACCTCTACCTCTGGGTGAAGTTCCTCCTCCCCATGGTCAACAAGCGGGTGTACAACCTCCAAAGCAAGCAGCTCGTCAAAGTCTTCAGCCGAATCTTCGGCAACGGCTGTCACGAGGAGATGGTCGAAGACCTCGAGCAAGGCGACGTCGCCCGCACCGTGGGCGACTTCTTCGAGCGGTACGGGTCTCCGGCCAAGAAGAGCACGCTAACCTTACAGGACGTGGACGCCTACCTGGACCGGCTGTCGCGCCTTACGCGCGAAGACGACCAGACTCAGCTTCTGAGACACCTGAGCGCCCGCTGCACCTCCAACGACCTCGTGATGATCGTCCGGCTGATCAAGCACGACATCCGCATCAACTCCGGGCCCAAGCACATCCTGGAGGCGCTCCACCCGGACGCCTACCAGGCGTTCCAGGCGTCGCGCAACCTGGAGGACGTCGTGAGGACGTCCAAGCAGGGCAACGTGAGCGTGTCGGCGACGCTGATGACGCCCATGATCCCGATGCTGGCGGAGGCGTGCGGGTCCGTGGACGACGCGTTCGCCAAGTGCCCCAACGGCATGTACGCGGAGATCAAGTACGACGGCGAGCGGGTTCAGCTCCACAAGAAGGGCTCGGACTTCCTCTTCTTCAGCCGCAGCCTCAAGCCGGTGTCCGCGCACAAGGTCCAGCACCTCAAGGATTTCATTCCGCAGGTGAGAATATAGCAGTAAGTTAGGCTAGCTGTTCATTTGAAATCGAGGACATTGTGTTGGCATGGTAAGACTGGAGACGAGAACTGCACGGTACGAATGCTCGACATCAGCTCTAGGTATCTCTAGAGTTGAGTGCTAGAAGTGGATGTCTAGTTGATGTCTAGCGTTTGTCCCGTGTAGTTCTTGTCTCCGGTCTTACAGTGCCAATACAATGACCCCAGGAATGATATCGCACATTCCTGCTGGCCTTAGTGATAAAAAGTGAAAATTGTCTTTGTTATACCTCGTTGAAACAAAGTTATTTGTACGTTAATAGAATTCATTATACACACTACTTTGATAAAAGTGGCATGACGGAAGCGCATATAACTTTTTTAGGACCGTGGGTAACTTCTTGCAAAGTAATTTTGTTACAGTAAGTGTTTGCTGTGCCTGCTAAGCTCAGTCAGGGGAAAAACGTTTTCATCGCGCCTTTTTGTTGAGGGAGCTGTTTGTGTTCACATTCAGTGTTTTTCATTCTGAACCACACTCGCATTACGGATTCTTGGTCGCGACAGATTTATTGGGTTTTCCTTTCGCGAAAATTGCTTTTTAAGCTTCTCCGATGGAATTGGGGCATTTCTGGTGAGCTTAGTGTTTGGTTTTCACTCAAATCCTACAAACATTTAACCTCAGATCCTTGGCAATCGTGGAACAGTGTGAAGGCAAACGGGGGCATAAAAAGAGCGTGCCATGCTATACACTATTCGTTGTGAGGTGGTGATAAATACTCAGAAGCAGGAAGCAAGTGTTTTAAATTGGCAAACAAACTTGTGTAGAAGTCATGCTGATTTATTTCAACAAGAAAAATGTAGTCGAGCTTTTTATGCGAGATTGAAGTACTGACAACAGGTTGACTACACGCACAGAGTAAGACCCGATCATTTATTTATTTATTTATTTATTCATTTATTTATTAAAAGTACCTTACAGGCCCAGCCCATTGGCTGAGGGGGGCTAGTAGAGCAAATGATCACGAAATAACAACAAGAGTTGAACAATAACTAGACATATAATACGGATACATCAACAAATCAGTGCAAGAAGAAAAAAAAAGAACATCGTCACAGTGAGCGTGGCAAGACAGAAGCGTGCTGCCAACAAGTTATACACTTGACAAGTTGTATTGCCGACGATACAAAATTCTACGTTGAAGTACACAAACCTGCCACGCAGAGAGGGGAAACATGTGACACAACAACATTCACCGGACTTACAGTTCTTTATTGGAAAAACACCCTTGAATAGTTTTTCACCGAGACGGCAAAGGACACCTTCCTCCCCCATCGTGCTCAAAAGGCAAGATGGCAGACGATGTTTCTCCTCCTTGCGTGGCATTCTTCCACTGCTTTGTTTGTTAGGTAACCATGAGCCAACAGGCCCAGGCTTCCACGTTAGTCAACTAGGCTCACCCGCCGTAGTGGCTCAGTCGCTAAGGCGTTGTGCTTCTGAGCATGAGGTCGCGGGTTCGATTCCCTACCGTGGCGGCGGCTTTTTTAATGGAGGCGAAAAGCAAAAACGCCTGTGTGTTCGAGATTTTGGCACACGTTAAAGGAGCCATGAAGAGAAAATGCCAGTTGGTTTTATTCGAAAGATTTCGTGTTTTATAGTGCCCCCGGCGCTTGTCCGGATACAAACGGTGCTTTATTCACTGAGAAATTAAACAATTTAGGTTAAAATTTTGATTTTCCCGCTCAATCGTGCGTTTTCGTGGTCCCAAGTGACATCACGGGAACCGACCGCTCTGCAGGCTAGAATACCTTCATTCACGCATCCGCCGTACAGGGTAGAGACACGTAACGCTGGCGCCGCCATGTTCGGTTGCTCGCTCGCCGCCGAAGCAAATCATTGTGTCAAAACCGCGCTAAAATTATCGCCGCAACGCGGTTTACTGAAGAAGTTTGAATCATATTGTCTGTTTCGCGTTGCTAGGTCTTGTGGGAAACGAAAAGAATAACGCGTTGAGCCCGTTGGCTCAATTGCGGCGGCACGGGACCGTTCAAAGGTTGTCTCCACCCTGTACAGCGGTGTTGGTTTGTTCCCGCGTTTCTTTACGTTCCGTAACCTAGATGGCGCCACCATACCGTGGCAAGCGTTTGGTTTGTTTTTGCCCGCATTTAAACCTGGCTTGTTCTTGTTCTGGGAGAAAATATTCGTTCCCTGAAACAGTACTCGCTCGACAAATGGGGTCACGTAAGACACCGTTGCTTGCGTCAATCGGCCAGTGTCGTCTGAGACAACCCCAAGCCCCGTAGTGCTGTGCAGCTAAACCAAAGCATGCTGTGCGCAGTACGAACAGCAGAACGCATCAGTACTTCTATGTTTACATGTGCTTTCGTAACTTCCACTGTTTGTCCCATCATTATTATTGCTTTGTAAAGAATGTGCCCTAAATTTAAGCGCAAATCGCTCGTTCGTCTAGTTTGTAAGCTCTACCTAATTTGCGTCTGCTTCTGCCAGCCTCCGCCAATCGCAGAGCTTAGCCCATGTGACATCACAGGTTCTGTTGCGGGAAATGAGCTGGTGGGTCGCATGACCATTCCCGTTTTTCCTAATTATGTAGCTTATTTGAGCGAAGTTTACGTTAAACGTGGTGTCAGTATGATTCTAACGACACAATCTTTTGAATGAACCAAACTTGTGTTTTCTCTTCATGGCTCCTTTAAAGATCTCCTGGTGGTCAAAATTAATCCGGAGCCCTCCACTACGGCCCACCTCATCATCAGCATTGCATCGGCGCGTTAAACCCTACAATCAGTCAATCAATCTACCGTATTTTCCATTGTATAAGTCGCGTTTTTTTTTCTGAAATTTTCGTTGGTGCGTCTTATCCACCGATGCGACATAAATCTGGTTCGCGGCGGCTCCGCGTGGCCAGCGCACGTTAAGAGAGACCGCTGTATGGTTTAAATGAATCCGAAGCCCACCGCTATGGTGTTTCTCATAGCCCATATGTCGCTTCGGGACGTTAAACCAAAGAATTTGCAGCTTTTTCTAGTGAAAAACAATGATAATGGCCTTCGACATATTATCTCTATGCCTTCGACAACTGTGCGCCACTCTCTGCCATGGGCAGTCACTACAGTTCAGAATAAATTCAAAGTAATATCTAACTGGGTTGCAAAAATAAAATGCAGCTTATAAGTTATTACAGAGAGTTACTCATAAGGAGGTAAACGTTCTGCTAATTTTTAAAATGACAGCGATGACAGCTTGCTGATAAGTTTTGATTTTCGGGCCGCTTCTGGTCGCGTCACTTCCGTCCTCCATGACACCTTTATTGCGCTGATTTACGACAGCACGCAAGAGACGCGCGACATTTGGAGAGGTGGCCAAATGGATCTGCGACTCTTTGGACCCCATTTCTGCAAAAACTGTTGTAGCCGGGTTCATAAAAGCCGGAGTAATCCGGTCCGCGAGTGGTGATGATGTTGGCGAAGAAGACATCAGAGTCGGAGGACGACAGTGATGTGCCGGTGGAACTCCCACTGAAGATACTGAATTATTTGTTAGTGAGTCTGAGGAAAAAGACTTGGATGGTTTTGCCTAAACGCCGTCTGCAAGTACCTGCCATCTGTGTGTATTAATAAACCATTTTTGAGAAGTTAGTTCTGTCTAGACTTTGGATGTTATATGCCCGTGTCTAGCCCTGCTTACAGGGGGATGCGTTACTAGGTGGCGGCCACCACAACCATGTACTTTCGCCGCACTTTCTAATGATCTGATTCACTATGAGTTTACCTAATTAACAAGTGCGTCTTATATACCGGTGCGTCTTATACACTGGTGCGACTTATATACGTTTTTTTTTTCGAAAAAACTGTCATTTTGAGGGGGGGGGGGGTGTGACTTATGGACCGGATAAAACGGTAGTCAACTAGGCTCAAAGCGACGGGGATTGCAGTCTTTCAGAGAGGTCACTGCCCTCCCAAGCAACCATGGACGTCCGTCCGAAATACAGCCGAACATCCAATGCCCAGTTTGGACGGCCACTGTACGTCCACTGTATGTCCATGTTTGGATGTACATGTTTGGATGTTTGGAGGTATCCAAAAACGGATGTACAAGTCCGAATGACACCTGCCAATGGATGAAAAATTTACTACGAAGCATCAAATAATGGCTTGAATTGAGTATAAAAGCAAAAACGAAAGAGCTACTTTGTTTTTCAATTAAAAATATTTTGTACACCAACACCCTGACTTGTAGGTTGCAAGTTTCATCTGGATATTTCCAAAATTGAGCCTAATTTCTTTCGCTTTTTTGAAGCACCTCACAAGGTCCAATGATGGTCTCTGGGGAAGGATATATAAGAATTGAGAACCGCTAATGAAACTTTTGAAGCAGGTTCACTGTATTCATGTATGCCTGCCTGCCTGGTAGTGTGTTGGTCTTGTGCAGTGTGGTATTTGTTGTAGGATTCTCGTTATGTAATTGTGTAAATTTTTACTGAACATCCAAAATACACCCAATTTCGTATATCTGATCGGATGTATGGAAGTGTTAAATCCGGACGTCCCAGGACGTACATGGCATGTCCACTGGCCCTGAAAGGAACATCCGCTAGAGCCGGAATGGACGTTCGGTGCACGGCCAACAGACATTAGGTGGTTGCTTGGGCTGTGGAGCGCAACAAAAGGCTGATTATGATTTTTCTCCCCCTTGCTATCCTTCTAGCATCATTCTGCCAGCCTGTTGCCTTCTCCTCCTTCGCTGTTCAGTCCCCCCATTCACTTGCTCGACCCGTCGTTCTGTGCAGGCCTTCAAGCACGGCCACGACATCGTGCTGGACAGCGAGATCCTGATGGTGGACACGCAGACGCAGAAGCCGCTGCCCTTCGGCACCCTGGGCATCCACAAGCGGGCCGCCTTCAAGGACGCCTCCGTCTGCCTGTTCGTCTTCGACTGCCTGCACTACAACGGCCGCAGCCTGCTGGACCGGACGCTGCGCGAGCGCCGCGAGATCCTCCAGGCCAACATGACGCCCATCAAGAACCACGTAGTGTTCAGCGAGCAGCACGTCATCACGACGCGCGAGAAGCTCAAGGACCTCATCCACGACGTCCTCTCCCAGGGGCTCGAAGGGCTGGTGCTGAAGAACCCGGACGGCATCTACGAGCCGGGAAAGCGCCACTGGCTCAAGGTCAAGAAGGACTACCTGCAGGTGAGGGACACTGCGTCTTGTTCTGCAAGGTTTCTGCCTGCTGGATTCTTGTTGTACAACGTTTGATGAGTACCGGCGCGAAATCTTTGAGTTGCGTGTTTTTCGCTGCTGTGGGGGCCTACCAGCCCTAGAATAGCACATTACATGGTTGATCGCAGCATAAATAATTATTTACAGCCTTGTTTATTCGCATCAGCTTTAGGTTCTTGTCGCACACGCCCCGGCACCATGATGTTTAAAAAATTGGCCGCGTATCTGCTCTTTTCGTAGCAAATACAACATTTGCGAAGTAAATGCCTCCCTTCTCTTTCCCGCTCACCTCTTATGCTGTTCCTCTCCCATCGCACTCTTCCCAAGATAAACACGCTAGAGGTTTGCTCAAGTCAGTTTAAATTTACTGTGTTCCACTGCTCCAGGCCGGGGGCCTCGATGCCAGTGCTGCCGTATGGCGGCGACGCGTGTGAATCGAGGCGCCCTACTTCAGCGTTTATAAGACCACGTTGCCGTACTCCACATGGGTTCGATGCGGAACGTGGATCCTATCTGGTGGAACCTTTCGTAACTGCTGCCGTTTGATTTCTTAAAATGCCGCCGGAAGCTGTAGTGGCGTGAACGACAGTGATGTTTTTTCTGCAGTGGATGTATTTTATTTGCTATCGCAAAAATCAAGCATCCATGAATTTTTTATAAAGAAACACTGCGAATATTGCTTATGCATTCATTTTATGCCTCATATTTGCATAATGTTTTGTTTTCGGTTCAACAGTGTTGACAAGTATGAACATTGCCACCGGGCTTAGACGTTTAGATTTGGCTGTGGGTATATAAATCTATTGTGCAGCTTCAGTTTCACTTTGGCCGGCTGGCTGAATCGGGTTGCAGAGAGACAGACATACCAATATTTTCCCATTGAAGTAGCCCAAGAAAGACTGTCACAGGAGCCCTGACACAGGCAGTTCAGGGCAAAGTGCTCAACAAGCCGTGCTGATATCGATGTTGAAAGGGTATCCATTCTGAGCTTCCTTGTGTGTGCAAAGTTAAATTGAAAGAAAATATGTTGTACGGAACAGTTGTTGTTGAAATCTCCTGGGAGGTATCTCGATATACAAAAGGAAGCTGTTTACATAGTTATCTCTGTGTCAGTACTCCTTTAATAAGGGCGGAGGGGGAATGTGGGATTTGTCTTGGAAGTGACAGTGCAAGAATTAATTTTACATGTAACTGTATTTTTTTTTTTTTAATTTACCCGCAGGGAGGAAGTATGGCCGACTCTGCTGACTTGGCCGTCCTCGGAGCCTACTTCGGCACCGGCAGCAATGGCGGCATCATGTCCATCTTCCTCATGGGCTGCTGGAACCCCGCCACGGGGCGCTGGTGCACCGTCACCAAGGTCCACGGCGGCCACGATGACAAGACCCTGGAGCGCCTCCAGACGGAGCTGGAAATGACCAAGATATCCAAGCAGATGGAACGCGTGCCTCGCTGGCTCGATGTCGAGAAGGTCCTAGTGCCGGACTTTGTGGCCAAGGACCCTGAGAAGACGCAGGTCTGGGAAATCGTCGGCGCCGAGTTCACGAGAGCCGAGGTGCACACGGCAGACGGAATCTCGATCCGCTTCCCACGCGTCGCGCGGATCCGTGCGGACAAGACGCCGAAGGAAGCGACGACGCTTCCGGAGCTCCGGAAGATCTTCGAGAACTCGAAGGCGAAGCCGTTCGACATCGACAAGGTCGTCGACGAGGCGAGTGCCGATGGCAGTGCTGCGTCGCCTTCGAAGACTCGAAGAAACAAGAAGCCGGATTCTCCGAAGAAACCCTCGCCAAAGCAGCAACCTTCTTCGAGGAAACGCAGAGCTTCTTCAGAGTCTACAGAAGAGGACGTCGGAAATGCTGAAGTTGATGACAGTCCTCCAACAAGAAACAACGAATCAAAATCCTTGAAGAAGCCCGCAACGCCCGTGCCTTCGCCGAGCAAAAAACAGAGAGCAGACGATGGAGCCACGAAGTCCGAGGTGCCGGCGCAGGCCGCGAAAAAGAAACTGTGCGATTTTCCGGACGTCTTCACCGGCGTTCGAATGTCTCTCCCGCAGAACAGGCTCCTCAGGAGGTACTTCATTGCGTACGACGGCATATTGGCCAAAAGTGATGGCAGCGATGCGACCCACGTGTTGGCGTCGTCGGCTGCTGCGGGCAAGTCGTCGCGTTCGGTGAAAATCGTGACCGTCAACTGGCTCTGGGACAGCATCAGGCAACAGAGGAGGCTGGATGAGGCAAAGTACTCCGTGTGAATGTATTGCGTTGCTTGCTCTGGCTTGTAGTTTTGCAGGTATAGATTTTGTAGAGGCAGGAAAGAGCTGAACGTTAGTTTTAATGCGCTTACACAGAGATATATGTCGCTATTGTAAATCTGAGGGTTAAATAGCTTTTTCGAATTTGCAGAATGCTAATATAGTGGTGATATAGTCTCAATTGTGCAGCACTAGTGGATACCCAGCAGACTGATATATTTACAAGTGAACGGGTATTTTTGTTGAGCCGTAGATAGGTGCTTTGCTAATGGTGAACATGAATTCGATGACTTTTAATACACTGGCTTTCAGGGCTAACAACTCTGTGTCAGTGTGGCTACATAACCTTAGGTTGCAGAATGATCTAGCTGCGTAGGAAACTGTTGTTAAGATAAACAAAGTACTGTGTTTACTAGCATAATGATCGCACTCGCTTAATGATCGCACCCCTGAAGTTCGTCATCAAAATACGACTTTTATTTAATTTCCCGCGCAATGTTTGCTCCCTGAACTTGACGCAGCCATATGTCGTATGTGTGCCAAGTATGATGACGATGGTCGCGCTTACCTTAGTTTCCTCCTCTTTCAAAGCGGACATGGCCACGTTATTGCCGCGGACTTGATGATATTAGCGATATCGGCAAGCATGAGTTCATTATTGGTGCAGAAGAAACTCTAACTAAATGCACATAATGTACTCACAAGACACATCAAAAAAATGCGCTCGGCTTGCTGCGTCGGCAGCCGTGTCTTGATGGCCCACACTGTGAGAGCCGCAGCCACTTATTGGTCGACCTGTTCTCACCTCGCAGCAAACTCGTTCCGGCGCGTTCCGTAATTTCGGCGTGTTGCGTAATGAAAACACTGAATTTTGCGTCACTCGGTGGTCAGTCGGGGTTCGGTGGAGTTTTTATGTTTTTATTTATGTTTATTATGTTTATGAGACTTATCCTAAACATTCGGACCTGCTACTTGTGTTTTCTGCGCTCAAACTTCTTTCGCGAAAAATTTACCTTGCGTAATAATCGCACCCCTAAATTTGAATCATATTTTTGAGAAAAAAAAGTGCGATCATTATGCGAGTAAATACGGTAACCCTGAACCGTGTTTCTTCAGAATGAGGAAATGTATTGGCGTTCGGAGTGCTATGTTCAGATGTTTAGACAGCTAAGCATTGAGCGGTTAAGTGTCACTATAACAGCAAATGACATGTTAATGTTTTTTACGTGTTAATAATCTCGCTGCACCAGAAACTGTTGTTAGTGTAAGCAGTCTAACCTTGAAGCATGTTTCTTCAGAATGACAAAATGTACAGGCTGTTAAACATTGAATGGTAACTGTGAATGAGTTTTTTTACGCATGTTGTATAATTTAATACTGTGCCTGCTCTTGTGCTGACCATTAAGTGGCTTTGAGATTATATATTAACGTTTCCGAGCATATTGTTGTTATGTAAGGTATTACTAGCTGCGTAAGTCATGATGTCATCGTGTACGACTGATTCAAGTAGTTAAAATCTCCGGGGACACTTAAGCCTGCCTATGTGGCTTGAAGGTGCAGGGATTCTGACTTCTGCTGGCATTGTAAGTCTGTTGCGTTGTGACATTGTTGGCGCATTTGTGTGTTTACTGCGCTTAGCCGATGCAGTTAACTGTCTCCCTTGGTGCGCATTGTAGCCACGAGTCATGTCCGGTTGTGGAGATAGCAGGTGTTTCCGCACATTTTGTGTTTCTGTGTTTTATTCCTTCTTTTTGGCAACCTTTTCATTGCAAAGCCATTTTCTTGAATGCCATCCACTGAATTTTGGAGGCCATGAGTGGATGGGCCCCACTGCAGGGACATGAATTTTGGGGGCCATCCGCTGCTTACAATGCTGTTTTTCACTTCAGGATACATGTAAGGCTCTCGCTTTAAGAAAAAACACCTTTTTGTTTTTCACCGCAAATTTCGTGTGTGGGTTTCATATCCGAAGTTGTAACGACAGGTGTGCGGGCAGTGTGTTACCAAAGGAGCTTTTCATTGCTGTGTTCACGTTACTTTTTCTTTCACAATGTCGACGCTTGGGAGGCTTTCATCTTGGAAAAAAAAGAAATTTTTTTTTTTTCCTTGTCACAGCAAATGTAGTGTGCAAGTTTCTGAATTTGTAAAGACTGATGTGCACAGGGCCCATGCAGACAAAATACAAGTTTGTTTTATTCAAAAGATTTCGTGTTTTGTAGTGCCCCCAGCACTTGACCGGACGCAAACGATGTTTTATTCACTGAGAAATGAATCAATTTAAGTTAAAATTCTGATTTTCCCGCTAAACCGTGTGCTTTCGTGGTCTGCAATGGCATCACACGAACTGACCGCTCTGCAGCCAATTGCGAAGCCTTGTTTACCGTTAGTGAACCTAGATGGCGCCACCATACCACAAGTTGTTTTCTGCCTTTGGTTTGTTCTTGACCGTACATAAACCTGGCTTATTTTTGTTCCGGGAGAAAATAATCGTTTTGTGAAACGCAGTGCTCGGTCGACAAATACGGTCACGCAAGACACCTTTGCTTGCGTCAGTCGGCAAGTGTTGTCTGATACAACCCCAATGCCCCGCAGTCCTGTGCAGCTAAACCAAGAATAGTGCACGCAGTACCAACAGCGGTAGGCATCGGTACTTCTATCAGGGTTCGCACAGGTCCTTGAAAACCTTGAAAACCCTTGAATTTAGAAGTGTCAATTTCAAGGCCTGGAAAGTCCTGGAATTTTTAAATGGTCCTTGAATACCCTTGATTTTTCCGGAGAGAATCAATGGCCCTGCCTTTTCAAAAGAATTTAAAGTGTTTTCCATGGATTTTAGGTGTTAACAAATGTAAAGAAACATTGTAACAATCAAGCTTCAGTGTTTTGCGTGAAATTACAAGTTTGGTGAATTTTCATTATTACAAGGCAACATTGGGAGCAGGCACTTGTCAATCCAATCCATATCACGATACAATCCAGGGAAAGCCAGCTTCTGTTCTCTATCTTGCATCTTCCATCTATTCTGTGCCTCATACGCTCCATTTACGTTTGCTTTTACGTGCAAATGGTGGACGTGCACATAGTTCATCCTGCCTTGAAGCAACACTTGCTCCAGCTGATGCTCTTGCTGACAAAACAGGAAATCCAGGCAACATGAACTAAGTTTTGAAATCAAACAGCCTCAGAAAAACACAAAGAAAAAAGAAAAACCTGTAAATACCAGCCATGAAATAAAAAAATAAAGCTGGGGGAGCATTCACGAACCCGTAAGCGCCTATCTAAATGTGCACTAATGTGCTTAGGAATTGGGCAATAACAAAATTTTGCATTGTGTTGAAAACGTAAATAATCCCAGATAAAACATTAGATGGGGGACTTGGAAATGTGTTTTCTGGTCCTTGAAAGTCCTTCAAAACCCTTGAATTTTTGCTTTTGAAGCCTGTACGAACCCTGTTCTATGTTTACGTGTGCTTTCGTAACTTCCACTGTTTGTGTCACCATTCTTATTGCTTTAAAAAGAATGTGCCCTAAATTTAAGTGCAAATAGCTCGTTTGGCAAGCTTATAAGCTCTGCCTAATTTGTGTTTGCTTTTGCTGGCCTCCGCCAATTGCAGAGCAGGGTGGTATGTCATAGGTTCTGTTGCGGAAATGAGCGAGTGGGTGGCATGGCCATTCCCTTTTTTCCCAATTATATATGGCTTATTTGAGCGAAGTTTACGTTAAAAGTGGTGTCAGTACAACTCTAACGAGGCAACCTTTTGAATGAACCGAACTTGTGTTTTGTCTTCATGGCCTCTTAAGAAGGATCCTGTATGGAGATTGTTACAAAGGATGCGTTTTCATTTGCCGTGCTCATGTTTTTTTTTTTTTTTTTCACAACTTTCGTGTCGTCACTATTGTCTTCAACCATGGTCTCACTAGCCTTTTGAGCCTGCATATGAATACCAGCACTTTGAGTCTCTGAAATTGACTCTTGTAAAAGCAAAGAAATCTTTGTTAACTTGTCATCGGGCATGTAATAAATGCGATCCACATGCTTACCTGACAGTTGTAAACTTGTGGTGATAGCTGAAATAAGACAGCTTGTTGCTTGTTTTTTTTGTCATTGAATACTTAGCGAGCATAAAACCCATAGCCACCTGTGACTGTCGAATGAGACATATTTTGGAAACATTTGTAGAAGTCAGCACAATTAAATTGTTCAAATTTTCAAATTGTTCAAATTTTCACTGGTCCTAGCAACGCATACAATGCACTAGGAATGACATTCAATTCCAGGCCATGGCGGGCAAATTTCTGACGGAGGCGAAAAGTGAAAACAGCCACGTATTTGAGATTTCAGCGCACGTTAAGGATCCCCAGGAGTTGAAAATTAATCTAGAGCCCTCCACTACGGTACGCTTCATTGCCTGTATAGCGTCAGCACATTAAACCTCATAATCAATCAAAAAGTGTCACTTTAATTACTATTCAAGATGCCCATTGCAATTGCGGTTTGATTCTTTTTTTCTTTTATGCAACGTATTTTTCTGTGTGCCCAAGATAATTTTTTATGTCTCGGAAGAGAACAGTAGTACTGTATCTGCACGATTGCAACACACCTCCGATTGTAACGTGCACGTAAGTTCTCTTACGAAAACGAGAAAAAAATAACTTCTTCTGAAAAAAGTAATTTAGAAATACATATGTGCAACAGCTTCCCACAGTATGCCCGAATAATCTAGTAACGTTGGTATGCCCATTGAGGAAAGGGAAGGGTTTACAAAGTTTACTCTCGTGATGTTGATGGATTGTTTTGGATTGGACTGACTTGGATTTCGGGAGGAGTTCGTGTTGGCGATGTTGATGGTGATGTTGTTCATGGCGATGTTGCTGTACGCTTTGAAGCTGATTTCAGTTTCGCGCCCAGCTGTAATGTGCACAAAAATTTGGGGGCTACTTTTAGCGAAGAAA
This sequence comes from Haemaphysalis longicornis, assembly GCF_048455015.1. NCBI lineage: Eukaryota > Metazoa > Arthropoda > Arachnida > Ixodida > Ixodidae > Haemaphysalis > Haemaphysalis longicornis. The sequence continues at coordinate 27,647,017 of NW_027526385.1, forward strand.
GGTGCACGTTAGAATCGTGCAAATACGGTACTTTATTTGCTTTCGGGCTTCAGTTTGCTCTCTAACTGGCTTAGCTAGCGCCTGGCAGCACCTAGAGGAGGCAATTGCAATCGCAAACCTGTCATGACTAGGTGTTCCTTTTGTGCTGGAACAAGAAGCTGATGATACCAATTACGCAACTCCCAATTAGCTAGCGTGACTAAGCTGAATCATTAAGTTTGCACTAAAAACTGCCTACTTATTGCACTGTGAATCATCTTCACACATGAATTGCACATTTCACTAATTATAGTAAAGCTATGGCTGGAATGTGTGCTCGTTTTGTGCCTTTCAAGGGCTTCCCTCAGAATTCATTGCAAGCGTCATTTTGATGGCTGTAATTTTGGGGACCGCACAAAAAAGAAAACGAGAATTTGGCAGCAAAGAAACCAAGATACGCCTTATGGTATTATAATGTTGAAATAAATATCCACTTTTGCTCTGAACACCAGTGATTGTATGCATTTTTCAAAGTTTTGCAATACTCAAGTTAATATGAAAGCGTAATCCCTAGTCGATTTATAACCAAACATCGTGCGGTAGGCACCACCTATAGCGCAAAATGGATGCTTCAAGATAGCAGACGATAAACCAAAAGGCCCAAGATTAGGTAAAATTATAAGCAGGGTGTCGAACCGGAACCGAACTGAAAACCGGAACCGAACCGGTATTTTTTCCGGAACTGAACCCGAACCGTTATTTTTTGAGCACGCTGAACCTGAACTGAACCGGAAAAAGAAATAACGGTTACCGGTTCATGCCGAAACGGTTCGACCCTCTGTTGTTGATATTGCAGTCAATGCAATTCAGGCCTTTTTTTCTTTCACGTACCATCAACTTCGTACTTGCTCGCGCACTGTCCCCTCCAGACAATTGAACACTATCACGCTCTATGTAACAACAGGGGAAATGAATGAGCACCAATGTAGCATTGGTCTGTTGCTGCTGGAGACGCGAGCGTAGTGCAAGCTGACCAAACGAAATGTCATTCTCGGCAGCTTGCAGGGGATATAAAACGACTTTACCATTCCCTAGCTGCGACTTCATTGGAGCAGTCAGGCTGCAGGAGTGCTCCACTGCGCAACAGCGAAAGCTCACACCTGATGTGTGCAAACTTTTTGCATTTCATAATTTGTTTAAAAGGTCAGACACCTGCAAATTATTAATACTTGACAAGTGTGACCGACCGCAGGAGCTGCTCAGTGGCTAAGCCGTTTGCCCAACTCGCTACATTGCTTCTACTGCTACTTGTTCCGGAGGGGAGTACCGCTGTGGACGAATTAAAGGAGCCATGAAGAGAAAATACAACTTCGTGTAATTTGAAAGAACTATGATTCAGTATCTCACTCAGCTCAATTACAGCCCCAAAAGATGTTTCTTAACGAAGAAAAAGCAAGAAGTATTTAAAAACTTTCAAATTTTGCGCCACAGTGACGTGTTATGAGCTAGAATGACGTCATACGGGCCAACAATAAAACATAATTTTCAGTGCGTTAACTGCACGTTAGCTTTCAAGTGATGCGGTCAAATGGAACTAGAGGCCCCATTAGAGACGTCCAGTCATTTGTCATCCCGACAGGGCAGTTAGGCGGCCGCTAATCGCGCAAACAAGGTTCCGTGACGTCATAGAAAAGTTGCGGGAAATTGGCTAGGGGGTCGCGACTGCTTTACACGTTTTCTTTAATATCTCCGTTATTTGTTCGAAGATTGCGATGATATTCGTATCATTGTTATCGGGACTAAGCAGTCTTTTTAATAAACCCAACTTGTATTTTGTCTTCATGGCTCCTTTAAAGAGCGTCTACCCAAAAAGTCCCATCTCATGCTCCACGTGTCAAATTTCCCTTTCATTTTGTAACCGCATTATCTGTTATAAGATTCCACAATGTAGCACACGGAATGATGGGAGGGGTTCAGGTGGTACGATGACATACTGATTGTAATGCACACTTTCGGTATCGCACAAGGAATTGCAGTGGTCAGAGCAATAATGCAGTGACTGAGCGTTAACTATAGCTTACTTTTAACAAAAGTGTGGCTAACACATTCGATAAGGTGACAGCTAACAAATTATTCAGGGTGACCAAATATTCTAATTCATTGGTAGTATTTATGTGCCTGTTGTAGGATTTTTCTGTTTTGTTACAAATATAAAAAATGTGCGTCATTGGTATTAAGCGCTGGTATTTGAACACGCCAGTACGCAGGACTAAATTTAAGGCTTCAAGGTTAGCGTGATGGGCGATTGCATAGCAACAATTGCGATTTAAACAAAAAAGGAAAGGACAGAAAATATATCCCACCATCATATCTCTTGGCGTTGGCTTTATGAATAGTTGCTAGGACAACATAAAGTCTGAGCAATAAAGAAGGTGGTAAATCGTCGCCACTTCATGTGTTTTTCTAATATCTCCTAATTGTTTAAAGTTTCCTTTGCAATTGCGCCACTGCCCTTGGGGAGCAGCAGCATTTTGAATGTTAGTTTGTGTTTTGATTTGACGGTCGTTTTAAACTAGTAAATGTTTTTTTTTCTAATTTCAGTGATAATTCAACTCATCGAACCGGTTTGCGAACCGGTTCAAGCTCCCGAACCAGTTCGCTAAACCGGTTCGATACGTGATTTTGTCGAACCGGAACGAAATTTTCACCCGAACCGTAACCGAACCGGTATTTTTTTCGGTTCGACACCCTGATTATGAGGTAATCAATTTCAGAGGAAAATGCTGAATTCAGACAACAGGATGGAAGTGGTTGCGATTCGCAGGGCCAATTCTTGCTGTGGGTGCAATAAATCTATACACCAAAACGAGTGCAGTTTCAGTGCAAAACCAGTGCAGTTTTTTGAGCCTGTTGGCACTTGCTCAACACTGGTGGCACGAGAAAGGACAGGCGTCGATAGCCGTTTACCACTTGTCTTTTATTGCCGGCATTTTATTGCACGCTGTCCTGGTACAGCGCACTTGATCAACACTGCAGTAAATGACTGGACAAAGAGACTCAATTGCTAGAGAAGGGTGGGGGGGGGGACTAAATGTTTGCAACAAACACGCATTGAACACGTACAACGGTGTCATTGCACTTAAAGGAGCCATGAAGAGAAAACAAAAGTTTGTTTTATTCGAAAGATTAGGTGTTTCATAGTACCCCAAGCGCTTTCCCGGAAGCAAATGATGCTTTATTCACTGAGAAATAAGGCAATTTAAGCCAAAATTTTAAATCTCCCGCTAAAATTGAACATTCTGTGACGTGTACAATGGCGTCATAGAGCCGGTCCATGAAACAGATACTTAGTATGTCGACTCCATATAGCACCCACACGCGGGAGTCGATCGAGACGGCGGCCATTTTAAAAATACTAGTAAAACCTAGTGCACCCGCAGCCCTAGTCATGGAATCGCCTGATCCGGAGAACAAAACTCTCGCCGAGGAGCTCGGGCTTGCATTTAACAACCTCACACCACAAAAACGCTCAATGCTTCTAAGTGCACGAGCGGCAAGAATTGTGGGATACGCGGTGGACGAGAAAGCGACCATTCCGCGATAGCCACGACAGACGAACGCCCAGCCGTCGGCACCGCTGCCTCGTCAGCCCTGTCGCGACAGACGAATATAGACTGGTACGTATGTGCCGTATTTTGATTACAATTAATAATAGTTCAATTTCAGTAGCAGTATCACTTATGCCAGTTGGCCGGTGTCGTGTATGGAAAGCCGTTTGAAAGTACTCGAACAAACTGAAGTTTTCAGTGGTTGTAAACTGGAAACGAGCTCGTAACGACAGCAGCAAGCCAACACCATTCGAAATTTACGCGACGACTGGCACTCTCTCGTCGCTTCTTGCTGTTCCTTACTCCCCTCGTTTCTATTTTTACCTTTGCTGGTTGGCGATATGACGGCCAACCACCTGTGAAGGGATTACGATACGAAGCAAGGTCGCGGCTGTGCGTGCTGGAACGGTTCGTTGACCCCGAAGAGCCTCGAACCCGAAAATTCGTCTGCGCGACGGCGAGATGTCGAGATCGGCCGGCGCTAGTTTCGTATGCATTGGCGCACACGCTTGCGAGTTCGTTCGGACCTTCAACCGTTTACTCCACCGTTCTTTGTCATAAAAAGAATGTGCAGTATGTTTCACGGGCATTTACCTCGCTATGCAAACTGTAAGCCCTGCCTAACATGCGTTTGCTTTTGCCGGCCTCCGCCAATCGCAGAGCATTCCCAAGTGACATCACAGGTTCTGTTGCGGAAAATGAGCTGGTGGGTCGCATGGTCATTTCCTTTTTTCCTAATTATGTAGCTTATTTGAGCGAAGTTTGCGTTATAAGTGGTGTCGTTATGGTTCTAATGAGGCAATCTTTCGAATGAATCAAACTTGTGTTTTCTCTTCATGGCTCCTTTAAAACAATTGCTGTATTTCCGAAGGAACATCCCAGCATAAACCTTTCACACAAATTTACCCTCATAAGGGAGGCTGATAAACTCTTTAAACGCTGCCACAAAACGACAGTTAATAGAATGAGAATTGAGTGAATGAGAATTAACGTTCAATTTAACCTTTGTTAATTCCCATCTACTTGATTCACTCCCACTTCAACTTTCCACACAATGTAGCTCTCGTCACCTCCGTCTTTGTACATTACGTCAAAATCTCAACGTTTTGCGCTAGAGCTAAATAAATAGAAGTAGGGACGTTTATTTCTTGTAGCATACTAAAGCATAAAACCAGTGTTTCCTCCAACTGTCAAATAAGATTGCGGAAACATTTCTAAAAGTTCACACAGTTAAATTGTTCAAATGGAGTTTGGTTTGCACTGGTTCTAGCAATGCGCACAACACATTGCGATTGCAAAAAAAAAAAAAAAAGTTGGTCGAGTTAGTCCTGCCCCAGAAACCACGGACGTCCGTGGGACATCCGAAAAACAGCCGAACATCCAATGCCAAGTTTGGGCGGCCAATGTACGTCCATGTTAAGATGTATACATTTGTGTACATACACTGAACATCCAGCAACGAATGTACAAAGGATATACATTTTTCGCATGTCCGCAGGACATCCACCCATGGACATCCATTTCTTTTTATTTCTCGTAGCATACTATCTCTAGAATCGAACACACACTGCGGAGAAAGGTTCGAGAGTTGATTTCCACACTACACAAAGCGCTAGACAAGATACGACAAAGCGAAGAAGCACCAATCTGTGTTGCTCGCACACCACAGCATGTACATTTGCTCGGTTGAGTACGAGGGTAGGAAAATAAAAGCGGGTTTCTGTTGGCACGTCTCAGGATGACTTAGTAAGTACATTGAGTGGACTCATTTCCTCCCCGACATTTTGATGCTAGTGGGTGGATGGGTGAACGATGGAGGAACGCAAGATAATATGAGCTGGGATGGCGAGCGGACTAGGTCAGGGGCTCAGCCAAGGACACCATCTTCCAGTTCCAGCTGTGAGCTTGTGTCCGAGAAATGGCTGAACGCCTCTGCAAAAAAGAAAAAAATTGGCAGAAATAAATACCAACCACCATAGTGCACAGGACTTACAACAAAGTAAGCCATTATGGTTGGTCTAGGTAGCAGTGAATATTGGTCTACAAACATTGACTTAGTTTATAAAAAAATTGGTCGCCATCCTGCCCTGCGAAAGTGATGACCAGCATAGCTGTTGTGAACCACTACAAACGGTGATGGAGGAGGGTATGAAATGTTTCTCATCGTCTGGGCGGGCTTGTTGGTAGCACTCGGCTCGCGTCGCTAGATAAGGGTACAGAGTAACACCACTCTTTTCTCCCACTGTTCCATGCTGCCGCCATGATCACTGATCAGTTTGCATTACGTGACATTAGTTTACACTGCGACGGTTCATGGATGCCGCCATTTTGTTGTTTGTGCGTTTTAGTCGGCCAACTCTGGTCGGCTTAGCTTTTAATCCCTGCTCCGCGGCTGCACGCGACTGATGTTGTTCCAAATGAGACTCAGATAATGCGTGTAATAGCATTTCAGCAGCAGAAGTATGTCCGAAGATGTCGTTTTGCTCCACCTTTGGTAGTGTAGTTAATAAACGAACCGGTCGACATGAGCGGCGAGGCCATAGATGTGGCCCTTTCACAACGCTGATAAACGCCAAAATGGCCGCCGCTGCTGACTGGCGTGCCTCTGTGGCGGCACTCTGATACCTTATCTACTGACACTGCGATCGGCTTCTCTGGCGACGGGTCCTGCCTAGCCTGACGAATGCGCTCGTCGTCTTGGGCAAGAACTGCTTTATTTATTTACACTAGTCCTGCCTAGCCTTCAAAGATAATCTGCAAACATTATCTTTACCAGGAACACATGGTGGGGGGGGTTTCACTGTTCAGAGGCACATTATCATCCATAACGCGGTTTCGATGCTTGTTTCGTGGTTTCCTTTTAAGCGAATTCTGAGCTCTATGCTGTATTCCTCATTAGCCTGACGCATGCGCTTGGTGTCTTAGGCCTTGGCGTTATTGCCCACAGAGATGAAAAGGTTGGGGGGTACAAGTATACAGCTTTGCTGTAATACTGTTGCAGTTTTTGCCCAGACTTGCAGCTTGTATGAACATCACGTTCCAATGGAATGCCATCTTTTCCACACCTTGTAATGATATCACCATACACTTGTGCAGTTAGTGGTGCAACTTGCACATGTGATAGAGACAAGCTGAAGGTCATTTAAGGCTAGTTCCTTTCATATTATTTCCACAGCAGTGGCTTAAATCCAGAAAAATTGCAAGGGGAGGTCAAATCTTGCCATGGCACTCATTTTGTCTTTATTTTTTTTTCCATTACATAAAAATTACTACAGTTGAATCCCGGTACAACAAAACTCACTTCAACGAAATTTCCGCTTCAATTTCGTTGTAGCGGGGTTCGACTGTATCATGCTTTGAAATAAAAAGAAGAAATCACATGATGTGAAATTTGTGTGCAGCACAAAGTGCAGCCTTCTCAGTCACGGCGCACATCTGCAGCGTCTCAAGAAGTGATTGCGTGATCAGTGAATGCATGGTGGCATGCGCTACTCTGCCGTTATCTCGCAGCGTGTTTGCCGCTGCTGGTGAGCAGGTTGCTGCAAATCGTGTTTGAACCACCTGCGCAAATGTCGTTCGGATGAGCCACAAATGGAGGAGGCGGTGGTGCATGCCGAAAGTGTAAGGGGAGGCAGTCTGACTTATCGAGCTGTGGCGATGCACTGGGAGATGACGCCCTCCCCCTCACACTTTCGCCAGACGCCACTCCACTTTTTTCTTTCTGCTGGGGTGGCTGGGGTTACGTTGTGACGACGGAACGCCGTGTGGATCTACTTGGGTACATCGAACGAGTTACGACGACAATGCGAGCCCCTACAGTGCTCTGCACTTCAAATGCCCGCCCCGCGACGAACACAGCACAGTCCCGTTCTAGTCGCACTCTTCCTCCTCACCGGGGCAGTTGGAGGCAGCGCTGTTCCTGCCTCCGGCCGCGGCGTCCTCCTCGTCGCCCCCGTTGGCCGAGGTTGTGGCGTGCAGGGCCAGCGCGTCCAGGGCCGCCTCCAAGCCGTCCAGGGCGAGGTTCTCGAGAGCGCGGGCGGCGGCCACGCGCACCTGCCGCGAGTCGTCCTCCAGCCGCTGGGCCAGCCCCCGCACGGCCAGCTGCTCTGGCACGCAGCCGGCCACCGCGCGGCAGGCGAGCACCCGCACCTGCGGCTGGCGGTCCTCCAGCAGCGAGAGCACGGCCGTCACCACCTCCCCGCTCACCTGAAGGAGGAGGGGAAGAGAGACATTTGCTTATCAACCCTTTTGGAGCTTATTAAACCTTTCTGACATGGTGTGTACAATTGTGGGCGTCTTCGATTATCAGTCCCGGATCGTCCGCGGACTGCCCGAGACGCGATCCGGCGCTCGATCTTTCTATGTATTCTTATGGGACCTTCGGTCTGAAGGCAGTCCTCAGACTGCCTGCGGACCGTCCAGGACTGGTAAATCGAGGATCCCCTGTGCACGCGACTTTTAAGAGCATTTTTGTGAGCTACAATGGTAGTCATCCCCACTTGAACCGCTCAGCCCGCATTCCGCTCTACGGAACGGTGCTGCCATCTCATGAATGCCGTGCCTTTAGCATCCACCAATGCTTTACCAAAACAAGACAGCAAGATGAACCCCTCGGCGTTCTACGGCGCATCAAGGAGGAGTTCTTCGTGCTACGTTGTCTGTCAAGTTTAAACGTTTGTCAAAGCAAAACTGAAGCTGTTACCTTAATATATAAGGGCTACAGATCGCAATAATGTGTGTGTGTTTTCTATTGTGGCAATGGTTAAGAAACGGCGGTAACGTTTACGATGGCGTGTTTACGATTAGGACATAACCTGATTTACTAACTACGTGTCGAAACCTTCAAAAAGCACAACACTGGAAAAACGCAACACAAACGAAAGTAACACAGGACGAGCGCTTACTCACAACTGAAGTTTAATTACGAAACACGAAGAACATGTAACCTCCCAGTCACCAGACCACGCATGCGTCACCAAAAACCAGATGGGAACAACCCCAAAAACAAAAAACAAAAAAACCCACAAAAACAAATACCACAAGGTGTGCTACGCACTAGCTGCCGAGATATGCAGTCGTTCGCATGTAAGGAACTACTTATGAGATCGAGTTGTTTATGGTTTGTTTTTAAGTAAAATTTGTTATCAAAAGCATACACAGGTAGTTACAAATTTTTCTGACGGCTGCATCCTAATGCAGCCATCAGAAATGCAATGTAAGGGTTAAATGTGAAATTTGCGAGAAAAGAAAAAGGCCTTACCTGCAGGGAGGGTATGCACTCAATGAGCTGCAGGAGGCAGCGCAGCCCCGCGGTGCGCGTGGGCACGCAGGGGCGCCCTGCGGCCGTCAGCAGCGGAAGCAGCGCCTGCAGGGTGGCCCCAGTGCACTGCGGGGGCATCTTGCGGCCCTCGGACAGGGCCTGGTGCAGCACTGTGGCCGCCTGGGGCTGCCACTCGGGCCGACGCTGCACCGCGTTGAGCAGCGCCACCAGCGAGGGCACCAGGTCGCCGCTCTGCGCACCTGCGACAGGTTGGGTTTGCTTTTGTTTTTAAAGCGATCGCTTTCGTAGTGGGGCCGGTGGCGTCCTGTCGAAAAAGTACGACACATTTCCCTATAGACCGGTGTAGGACCAAAAAAACTTGATAAGATCTTTGGATGCACGGTGTGTGTGTGAAACCAGGCTTCCATTGCACCAAAACAGTTACTTGAAAATCGCGAATAAGGAACACTTCTAGATAAGACAATACACGCATCAATCAAGAAGGAGAACAATAGTACACCCTCATCTCGTAAGCCGTGTATCAGTATACATTCAAATCGTTCGTAGGTGTGTTTAATTAATGCACAAAAAATTATCGAATGGCTTCATTCTTTGTTTGCAATTTCGGCCTTCGAAGGTTTGATGATCAATTGGTAGCACTTTCAGTGAAGGCTGAACGCACTTTTGATGTGAGGAAGCTTTTGCACTTCTCTGAACTTTCATTATAGAGGGATGGTGATTTTTTTTTACTGCTCATTTCGCTCTATAGGAAATTATGTCTAGCTACAAAAACGAAAAAAAAGAAGAAAAGAAAAGAAAGAAAGAATGAGAGGAGCACCGAGTGAGCCCTGGCAAATCTAACCAGTCTGGAAGTAGCAATGTTTCCAAAAGCTGTATGGTCGTCAATGGTGTCGCAGTCTGTAAGCGATCAGACGACCCTTGGGTTTTAGACTTTAGTACCTCAATACAGCATCTTGAGGGCAATGTAAGGAATGAAGGTCTCACAATACCAATACACACACATTCTGTGTAGCGCACACTAGATAAAGTATGTGAGCTAGATTGTTACAATCCCACTCTAGTCTGCATTCTTCACTTCACTGTTACATAAACTTAGTGCATTTGGGCCATGCAAAAAGTATTTTTCACCCGTCTGTCAAACGTTCCAGTTCAAACTGCTTGAGACTGCGTGTACCAGACCAGGTACACACAACCTAACAAGAAGTTGGCACTTCATGGCGGGCTGAAACTGCACAATCTGTGGTTACATACCAGCCCAGGTACTACCACCACCACTACCACTGCACTTACCTGTTACCATCTGCAGGGCGTCGCAGGTATACCGGTAGCAGTGCACCGACCAAGGCCGAGTTATCGGCGAGCGTACCAGACCAGTTGAATACAACCCAACAAGCAGTCAGTTCTTCATCGTACCACGCAGTGGTACCATGAAAAACTAAACGTTCTCCATGGTACTATGAAGGTACCATAAAGTGGTAGGTACCACCCAGTGGTACCATGAAGAACTTAAGGTTCTTCATGGTATTACTGGGTGGAACCACGAAGAGTTCTTCATGGTATCTTCCTGGTACCATGAAGAACTGAAGGCTCTTTATGGTGCCAGGAAGGTACAATGAAGTGGTACAATGAAGAAGTGGTACCATGAAGAAGTTGTAGCGGCCACTTCGTCATCGAGAGCAAGAGCCACCATCATCATCATTGGCCGCTGCCGCCAGCATCAGCAGCGCGTGGCCACGACACGCAGGACGAGCCACGCGCCACAGAACATCATGGCCTCTGCGCTGCTCGGCCGCACTCCACAGGTTGCTCTCCCTGATTCTCGGCCCATGTTGTCTTCCCCACGCAACTCTAAATAAATGTAGGCCCTGCCGCACCGCCTCATCGGCCGCCTACAAAGTATTACCATGAAGGTGGTACCATAAAGAAGTGGTACCATGAAGAAGAATACCATCATGGGTGACGGTGGCACCACCCAGGTGGTACCACCGCCTGCGGAGCCTTGTGGGCATTTCACTGGTAACAATGAGGAAGGCCAAGCGGCTTACCGGCGAGGGTGACCAGCTCCCGGAGGGCGTCCCACTGTGCGGCGGCCTTGGTGTGTGGGCGGTTCTTCTCGCACAGGTCCTGGATGAGGTCCTTGCCGTAGCCGAGGCACAGGTCCTCGACGCACGGAAGGCTCAGCATATCTGCAAGCTGACGCAGCAGCAGGGACACCTGCACCACCACAAGGGGGAAGGGCATCAGAGCACGTGGCCTTCGGTGGGAGCAGAGGCTGAGCTAGCAAACCTTTTTTACCTTTCCTGCATCTGGTTAGATGGAGGAGGATGAGGAGGAGGAAGATGAAGAAGCAGAAGAAGAAGTAGAAAAAGAAAAGTAAGAGGTTTGCTTTGCCCTCCTATGATTCATTGAAAAATCAAATAAGTTTACAACGTAATTCGACCTTTTTCCTGTGGCACCTTATGGAATTTCTTTAAAATATTTATTTCTGCGTCCTTTCCTTTCCTCACTTCCCCACTTAAGGCAGAAAAACACCTTTCAAATCCCCCTAAATAATTTTCCTCAAGTACCGTAATTGAGGACAACTCGGCGAGCAATGGAATAAAGACTTTCTTTCTAACCGAACCCAGTACGTAACCGCTAGTGACTGTTTATCCCCCTCCTGTGCTGTAACGTCTGGCGTACCTCAAGGGTCAGTGCTGGGGCCATTGCTCTTTCTTATTTACATTAACGATCTTCCCGACTGCATCACTTTTTCAACCATTAAACTCTTCGCTGATGATTGTGTAATTTCTACCCCAGCTGACATCTTGAAACTTCAAACCGATCTTAACAACCTATTCGATTGGTGCAATAAATGGCTCATGCAACTTAAAGGGACACTGAAGTGAATTTGTCAAGCTCCCGTTTTTGCTTGCACTGTGTAGACTGGCTCAAATTAGCACACTTTTCATCGTTTTTACGATTGACATATCGGTAATTATTTTACAAAGCGCCAAAGAAGAAAAACTACCATGCGCGGTTTGCGGCGGCCGCACCAACTAAAGCTGTGACGTTAGGAGGAGCGGGCACCGTGATTGGACGATGCCCAAGGTGAGCAACCAAACAAGTTTCGGTTTCGGTTCTGTAAAACACAACCGGTGGCGTTGTTGGATTGGCATTCTCAATAACTCAGTAATCATCGTACCGCGCTTCTGCCATGTTGTCAGCTGTAAAAATGCATAAAGATAAGCCTCCTAGGACGGCTTGGAATCGTAGCATTCACTAGCCGAAACCTACGCAGTGCATGAACGCCCTCCGCGTACCCGCAGACGCCCAAATGTCATGCGCTTTTCCCCCATATTTGGAGCTTGCCTCCCTCATGCCTGTATCGTAAAAAGCGTGTTCGCGCCAGGCCAAGGGTCTGTTCATTCTGGCCTGTGCCCACTGCCTGCAAGCAGTCGGTGCTTATGGCAACAGCACGCCAACGAGAACTCGCTAGCGCGCCAGTGCCAGCCTGAGCGCGTTTTGTGAACTCGTTCGTGTAGCCATGAACGTTGCGGCCCACAAAAAAGGTGAACTCAATATAGAAAACATCGGCGGAAAACAAAAAAGTTAACTTACAGAAAAAAAAAAGAACGTACCCGCGGGGATTCGAACTCCTGACTTGCAAAATACTTCCGGTGGCATATCTGGCGCCCCAAACAACTCGGCCACGAAGCGAGCTCGGCTGGCCTTGGTAAAATAGGGTATATATTGTACAACCAGTTTACACTTTTATTTAGTTTTGGCATTTCAAGCAGCTTAGGTGACTATTTGTTGTATTGCGCTCGTGCAGTAAGCGTCGCCCGAGTTTCCACAATAGCTCACGTCTAGCAATTGCATTTCGTAGACGGAAAAGCGTTCGCAGATGCGTAGTCGTGCTGCTGACCGCTGTGCTTGTTCGCCCAGCGCAAAAAAGTGCTTCCCGCACCCTAGTTTTACGCTGTACGGTAAAAATATCAGTTGATTTTATTTCCTTAGTACCTATATTGACTTCGCTGACTCTTCTCCCGCCTTCAAGAGGCCTTATATTTTCCTACTGGCGTACCAGTCAGCGAAGCGTCGCGTGTGCGCTTGTACAGCGCTTGAGTGAAGCGACCTTGACTTGGAGCTAGATACAGTGTACAAACTAACAAAGTAAAGAAAGGCACATTCTACCATTCACAAACGTGTCCTGGCTTCGTTTCAACTGAGCGAACGAATTGCGACGACCCGTCGGCGGCCGGCGGACGAAACGCTGGGCCGACTGACTGTCTGAAGGCCGGGGAGCCGTGCAGTCGCGCAGCCAATTGCGCTCGGCTCCTCTCGACGTCACACGAAAACGCCGCAAAAAATGGGCGAGCGTAAAGAGAGGAGGACAGCATTTTCGAATTAATTTTTCTACTAAATAAAATCGCGTAAACGCGCCCAGGGTGGTCGAAACATGGTCTGGGGACTCCGGACTACAATTTGCGCAAGTAATCCCGCAATGTTTACATATCACTTCAGTGTCCCTTTAACGTGACGAAATGCAAATACATGCGAATTTAGCGTCGTGATAATACTGCTAACACGTGCACGTATAGTTTTCATGGTGCTTCTTTCTCACACGTCGATTCATACAAATACCTCGGTCTTCATATCACAAATAATCTGTCTTGGCAGGTGCATGTTGACTATATAACTAACAATTCTAATCGCATGCTCGGATATTTACGTCATAATTTTTCATCTGCACCTTCATCATTGAAACTAACTCTTTACAAAACACTAGTACGTCCGAAATTAGAATATGCATGCGCCATCTGGGATCCTTCCAAACATACTCTCATCCTCGCCCTCGAATCGATTCAAAACCGCACAGCTCATTTCGTATTTTCTAACTATTCTAGCCATTCTAGCGTAACTGCAATGAAGAAGTCACTAAACTTGCCTGATCTGTCATTGCGTCGTAAGTGTTCACGGCTTTCACTCTTTCACAAAATCTTTCATCACAACCCCATTTTTAAAGAACAGCTTTTCACAAACCCGTCCTATATTTCGTCCCGTTTGGATCATGGTTTAAAAGTTGGTGTGCCATCTAGTCGAACTAACCTTTATCATGACTCTTTCATTCTACGAACTAGCAGGGACTGGAACCACCTTCTCGCTGCCATCGCCTCCATCACGGACGTAAATAACTTCAAAGTCATCACCCAACAACAAGTGCTTTCAATGTGTTGTTTGCACATTTTTTGTTCTCAAACCCCACTCCTTTCTGTAATACCCTCGGGCCCTGAAAGTAAATAAATGAAATGAAATGAAATGATAGGTGTAACATTGTGGAGTGGGTCAGGGAACAAACGCTAAGTGTTAAGGACATATTAGTAGAGATTAAGAAGAAGAAATGGACATGAGCAGGGCATGTAATGCAAAGGCAAGATAACCCTTGGTCATTGAGGGTAACAGAGTGGATCCCTATAGAGAAGACAAGTGTTGCAGGGGGCGGCAGAAAGTTAGGTGGGCAGATGAGATCGAGAAGTTGGCTGGAATAAATTGGTCGCAGTTAGCATAGGACCAGAATAATTGGAGAATAATGGGAGAGGCCTTTGCCCTGCAGTGTGCGTAGACAGGCTGATGATGATGCTAATGATGACCGTAATTAGATAAGAATTCTTTTTTCTATAACAACCGATGCTTGGCCAATCACCTGACTTGCCAATAGCAGACGAACAACACCAACAACAGAAAGGAGGATGAGGAGGGGCTCAAATGCTACCTTTGCTGAAGCCCCCTCAAGTTTCTTCTTTCGCTGCTTTGACGAGGAAAACAAGCCCCAGTGGTTCTACTACATAGGCTTATACAGCTTTCCGGCCCTAAAATTGTATTGCCAGGCACAGCACAAAGCTGGTTCACTCTGTGATCAATGTAGCTACGCTGGTACTTCAATGTAGCAGTAGTTGGGTGGCTTGAATGAGAATTTAACAACCTAGATCTCCATTCACATGGAATAAACAGTGTGGAGCGGTGAGTTATTTGGTCACCAGCAGTTAGAACAGTAATCTTGTGACTCCTGCAGTCCCAACAAATATTTTGTACAATTTACAAGTCAATTAAATGAGCAGCAAGCAGCAACTCGAGGTTCGACTACATGCTCTGCTAATTGACAACACAATGCCGTGTACAACAAAGGTGAGTTTCTGTGAAATTTGTGACGTAACAAATTTTTCATTTCATTCCCCAATCTCACTTCTTTGACAAATCTGGATTTCATAAAATTTTCAGGTTACACATACTTCTTGCTAGCAAGCACGATACTGTTACACCGGGGATGCAACCGTACACTTCAACAACTGTCACCGCAACCATAGAGTTTCATACAAAATAACTAGAGTGGAAATTGGCGCTAGTGTCAACGCGAACTCTGAGGCGGCGCTCACGCTTTGATGGGAATGACGGGTAGTTCTGGAACCGGATTTTGTGGGATCGAAACGGGCCTATGGCTGCGCAAATTGAGTTTAAAAAAAAAAAAAAAAAAAACTCTTAAGGCACATTTCCACTGGCGATTTGTCTCGTCGCGCGACGGCGCGCGTCGCGCGATGAGGCCTTGAGGTGGTGTTCGCACTTGCGATGAGCGATGATGCGACTGAACGCAGCTGCTTCCCGACTTGTACGACCTCGTTGGTGCGTCAACCATTCGCAGTTAAAGAAAATGATGTTACGCGACAAAAGCAGGTAGAAATCAAACTAAAACACATGCTACTAACCTGGAGCAATGCCGAAAACATTTGCGGGTTGCGGGAGGAGCAGAAAATAACAAACTCAAGAAGGCTCTTTTCAACATATTATTGCACGAAGAAATGCACACGCTTGCTTTCACGCCACAACACCCGCATCACGGCCCACAAATGTCGCTTCTTTTCACAGGCGCAAAGTTCTGACGCCACCGAACTTTACGCGTGTTTACCAGTCGCCGATAGAGCGATGAGGCTGCAAGTCAACCTACCGTCTCGCTGTCCACCTAGCTCTATACGATGATTACTTGCTTTTACAATCCATACACGCTTCTCCACACTGATGAGTTCCACGCTATTCGTTGATTAGTGCACGCGTACGCTGAAGCCACTGACCAAAGAACCGATGCACACGGGAAGTTGCTTGCCGGCCCGACTCGGCGGGTACAGCGATAGCGGGCCAAGCGCCTGGCGGCCTGGCCGAGCGAGCCAGCGGCCGTGGAGGCGGCGGCTCGTCCTCGCCCGCCCGCCTGCAGCGTTTGCATACCGGATGTAAAGAAACGTTTCGTTTCCGGCTACGTCAGCCTACTCCGCGGCCATGATTGGCTTACCGGTTTTGCGGGGCCGTCGCGCGACGAGGGAATTCGGACCGAGAGCGATCGGCTCCGCCGTCGCAAAACGCCGAAAAGCGACGGCCGGCTCGTCGCTTTGCGACGTCGCTTTTCGTCGCGCGACGAGGCGCATCGCCAGTGGGAATGTGCCTTTACTGTCTGAATCGCCGTTTACAAATTACATGGTGAACACGAAAATTAGTGACCAAAAACTGGTTTTGTACGAAATAAAACGGTGCGTTTAAATAAAAAGCAGACGTAGAGTCGAGGAGGTTTGTGGAGTAGGTTTGCCATTTGCTGCCAACTACAGCAGGATGCGAACTTCTTTAAACACTATTTGTAAAAGTTTCGGCGCTTGTAGTTTTTAATATCAAGAAAAGTTCTGTGCTCCTAAAGAAAGATACTGATTACCTTTCGAGAAGTTACTCTGGCCTGAATTTGTGACATTCATCAAGCTGCGTTCCTATCAGCCGCCGGTACTGCTGGTCTACGCCATAGGAGCCAGCGTTCGCACGAAAAGTGTGGCTGTTCCAAGCAGTTTGCAACTGCCGTCAGCTTTGAAAATACATTGCTCTGCCGAATGAGCAGCGCTGCAACTCCTAATTCGCAGGCAACTTTGCCGCATACAGTGCTGTCATTTGTATTTTCGTGCTCGCTGTACCGGCAATGAATTGACAACCCACCTGATTCAAAATTTTGGTTATAAAACATTTCCACTCAGGGTGGCGCCAGTGCGCGTGCGGTATTCAGTTCAAGGAGAACTGTATTTTTGAATGCTTCTTGTAACATAGGGAAATGCGTTCATGCAATCCAAAACGAAAACGAAACTGGCTGCACGATTCAATCCACAATAACTTCTGCAAGCCATTGAATGCCAATCCGAAACCAGAACTACCCATCACGCCCATCGCAGCGGACGATTGCAGTGCCAGATTCCTCTCTAGTTGTTATTGCATGAAACTCTATGACTGCAACAACTAGATACACACTTCTGGTGAAATTAGTGACGTGATTGTGAGACGGACTGCGCGCACCTTTTCGGCGACGCACTCGTCACGTGACGAAGAGGCCCGGATGCTGAGGCAGCAGGAGAGGAGCTCCTTGACCGACAGGTCCATGGGGTCCGACACCGACGAGAGCAGGGCGTCCATGATGCCCAGCACTTCCAGCTGGCTCCTCTGCAAGGCACACCACAAGGGTGGCGCAACACATGCGACGACACCAGACACAGAGGTGACGCAGCTCCTTCTGAAGGTGAATTGCTCTACTAACACCTCAAGATGAAGTGGCAAGTGGCCGCCCATGGAAGGAGAAAAATTTAATCCCTTCCTAAGATACTTGAGAGAAGGGCGAAAGCTTTCTCACTTTAAAACTCCGTCAAAACCTTTGCCAAAAATGCGCCCAACCTTTACTAAACGTGCGAAGGTTGGTCATCATGCTCATTCATGGTCATCAAACCTTTAAAGTCCCAAATCACTAGAGAAGAACTCGTGTGACGATTTTTCGCGCACCAAGTAAACAAATCTACTTCTGATGGAGGCGAAAAGCAATAACGCCCGTGTGTTTGAGATTTCGGTGCCCGTTTAAGATCCCCAGGTGGCCAAAATTGATCCAGAGCCCTCATAACCTGCGTGCGTCGGCGCGTTACTCTTCAATCAATCAATCAATCAATCAATCAATCAATCAATCAATCAATCAATCAAATGTATCTACGAATTGCCTTATCTAGAAGCAATCATTTTTTTGCCATTTTCAAGTAACCGTTATGACACAATGGAAGCCCTGTTTCATATGCACGCCGTTTCCAGTCCAGAGCTTATCAGATCTTCTCGGTCGATCAACTGGTCTGTGGGGAAATGCATTAGTTTTTTGACAGGATACCATTGGTCCCACTAAGAAAGCTTTCACTTAAAAAAAAAAGAAGAGAAACAGCTAGGAAGGCCAGCGAACAATTCCCGTGCATTGCCAAAACATGACAAAAATCCCTTGATTTCTGACAGCTGGCGAACGGCCATAGCAACAGCATCATAGAAACATTCTCATAGCATTAGTGGTGTCATAGGATCATAGCAACAACCTTGAAGTTTGCTTCAAGACTTCTTTTAAAGACGATTCTTTCTTGGGCTACTTAAACCCAGAAATTTTGGTCTGTCTGTCTGTCTGTGACTCGATTCTGCCACCCGGCCAAAGTAAAATTGATATTGCGCAATAGCCTTATATACCATACTTACCCGATTCTAACGCGACTTTTTTTCCAGAAAAATAGGTCGAAAAATCGCATGCGGGTTAGAATCGGATACGAAACCGAAACTGCCGAAACAGCGGAAATTTCGTCTCACCCATCGCCATCTCAAGATGGCGCCAAAGCTTTTAGCAACAATTTTTCGGACGCAGGAAGCATAGGCGTCTAGGCTTTTCTATCGGCGTTCACACAAATCGTCAAATCATTCCACTTGCGCGCTTGATAACAGCAATGGGAGCAGCGGCTCTCACGCGTTCAAAACGAGAGGTCAGCTGAAGCGTGCGCCTCTGGAGAAGCTCTCGGGATGGGCGTGCGAGGTGTGGGCCACAATCCCATCAACCATGGTTGAACGTTCGTTCAGAAGTGTGGCATCGCGAACGCGCTTGACAGCACCAAGGATGAGATGTTGTGGTCAGCGGAGAGCGACGAGGAGTGAGATTACTTCGAGAAATAAATCGCCGGTTTCTCTCGCATTCGTTTTTCTTGCTCACAAAGTTCCGTGCGCGTTACAATCGGAGGTGCAAGTTTTTTAGTTTTTTTGTGCCAGAAAAATCGGGTGCGCATTAGAATCGGGTAATTACGGTACTCACAGCCAAATGTAAACGTCTAAGCCCGGTTTATATGTTCATACTTGTCAACTTTGTTGAACAAGAACAAGACATTACGCAAATATAAGACAGGAAATTAGTGCACACAGGATATTTACAGTGTTCCTTTATCGAAAAATTCATGGATGCTTGGTTTTTCGATAGCAAAAGATATTCTACATCTACTACAGAAAACTGCCGCCTCCTGGCGGCATATGAAAAATCACGCGGCAACAGCAACGAAAGGTTCCACAAGCTAGGTTCCTCGTTCTGCTTGGAACGCACGTGGAGCACGGCAACGCGGTTCTATAAACTGTTGAAGTCGGCCTCCCCAATTCACGCGCGTCTCCGTTGTACTCCAGTGCTGGCATCGAGGAACCTGGCCTGTAGCAGTGGAACGCGGTAAATTTTAAGCAAACCTTTAGTGTGTTTACCTTGGGATGAGCGCGACGGTACAGGAACAGCATGAGAGGTGAGCGGGAAAGCAAAGGGGGCATTTCCATGGCAAATGTCCACAAAGACTATCGTCTTCTGATGACATTTGCAACGAAAGGAGCAGATACATGGCCAATTTTTTGGCCTGGTCAGTGTGACTGCTGTTACTATAGTTTTGCTAAACTGGTTAATATAAAAAACGGCCATAGCAACAGCTTCATAGAGACCTTGTCATAGCACTCTGTAGTGCGATAGTAAGTGTCATAGCAGCACCGTCACAGCAGAGGTATCATAGTACTAATACAGATTAGGCACAGGACAAGCTTTTTTGCCCTGGTTGTTGTAACTGCTGTTTTGCTGGCTTCACTCAACCAGTTAATGTTCGAAATATGTGGGCTCTACACAGCTATAGCCACAGGTGCATTGTAAGGCCGCTGCAAAGCCACTGCACCAGTTCTACTGTTCATATGACAGGACCTAGTATCAAACAGAAGTGGATATCTGATAGCTGATGGCAGCAGGCGACAGAAAAAAAAGCAAGGAACGTTCAGGAGGTCCCGCACACCTCCAAAGGAAAAAGGGAGGCCTGAAGTGGGGTCGAAAAGAATGCAAACGGATTCCATGGGCCTTGGCGTTTTCAAAAATTCAGAGCCCTTCTCCTCTGCGAAGACGTAAGCCAATGACACTGTACCTATGATGGGTATTGCTATGGTGGCGTTTTTCTATAGTGAATCTATATATTATCGTAGATGTGTAAAGCGAAAAAAATTCCCCGCATTTCCCCGAGGGGAAGAATGTGAAAGTGCGAATGCAGGAGTTGAATTTGCGCGGTTCGGTAATGTTCGCGAAAGAGAGATCACACACACACACACAACTACAAAGAAAGAAAGATGCATTTATTCACAGACACCTATTTGTGTTGTCGTTGTACTTGATTGCTAGAGCGGATCTCAGCTTTGAAATTTCGTGTCAGTACTCCTTTAAGCGGGTGCATTAGCCCTTCTCACGCCCGATTCTTGGCCAATCCCCCACGTGGGTATGTGCCATGTCAGCGGCCAGGCAGAGCGCGCCCATCTCCCCCCGTTGCCAAGGTAGACGAGGAGATTCCTGACCAATCCCCCACGTGGGTATGTGCCATGTCAGCGGCCAGGCTGCGCGCGCCCATCTCCACGTGCGCGGACATCGCCGGTGGACGCAGGTTCAGGGTCGCTTAAGAAGTGCATTGCACTTAAAAAATTAGGCCAAGGATGAAGGGGGACTTCTCCTTGTCATCCTCCTCCGTCCTTGGGCTCATCTTTTGCGCTTTACACGTCTACGATGCAATACCAACTTGCCCAGAAGTCCGCGCAATCATATATCATTGTTATTAGCTCCCATGAGTGTTCCACGCAAGCAAGTTGCTCTTCATCGGGGGGGGGGGAGGGGGAGGGATTCGCAGCTACTTGACGACTTGGCATCGATGAAGCGTAACGAGTGGTTTGGTATCTCCCGCTATCGTGAAATTGTTCTGCTTTTCTTGTGTTTTTTTGACTATTGGCATATATATGTCAAAAACCAAGGAACAAAAGTCAGTTCAAAGTCAGCGCTCGTGTTTGTCACCTTCTTCTTCTTCTTGTGTTTTGTCTGAGTTTGCGCTGTTCCCCCTTTTGTGACTTGAGGTGGCCACGGCGGCAACTCCACATTCTGCGGCAGCAGCCTCCCGTTGTTCCCACGCCTCTGTGCACGCCGACGCTCCTTCGATTCCCGCTCTTCTTCCTCCGAGCGAACAACACGCGTCTGTCCCATAGCAAGTCAAATTGTGTGACTGCACCGTTATCAGCCGATTGCGGAACTTGTGAAAGGGGCATCAGTGGTGGGGTATAAAACTTGTCAAAGAGGTGTCAGCAATGGCAAGGAGGAGCGTACGAGTGAATCCACGTAAAGTGGTTCCACTGGGATGAGAACTGAGGAGGGGAGGTGAGCCATCCACGGCTTTGCTGTAAACATGTTAATTCCCCCCCCCTAAACCTACCGTGTCCGCAGCAGCACCGGAGTATTCAAAGAGCACGGGGAACAGCTGCTGTGCGTATGGCCGTAGACGGTCGGGGGGGCATGGCCGCACGAGCGCCGCGAGCGCGTGCAGTGCGCCCGTCGAGAAGGGCACCGACACCGCGTCCAGCCAGCTCTCAGGGTCCACCCAGCGGGCACAGGTCTCCAGGCCCTGAGTGAGCTGTGGGGAACGCGTACAGTGGAGGACTATGAGCACTGCTTACAGTGGTACAGTCCAACCCACTTATAACAATACATTGGATATAACAATGAACAGTAGTGGCACCATCAACTTTGCTATGCGTTACACGGTAAAATAAACCGCTTATAAAAATGGTCATTTTCCTTATTATTGGTTATAACAATTGAGCCCGACAGTATGAGCCTATGTAAGCTATAGTATTTGGAGACCTGTGGGAGATGTTGGGTACATTGTGTTTGACTAAGCATGACTCTTTAAGCATGAAATAAGTTGCGGCCTCTCCTATGTTTCCAACACCCAAAAAAGTTGGTGCCTTTTATGTAGCCACGCTAATCCCTGGAGGAAGACAACTCCTGACTGCCGCCCCCTTATCTCCTGCTGTCAGCTGGACCAGGCAATGAGAGAGGCAGGGGTCAGCTCTTTAACACTGTCCAGATTAACGAAATACCGATGTTAACAAAGTAAGGAAACAACGTCACTTCAGCAAAATGCAATCTGTCAATCGTTAAAAAAGAAATAAACAGTCAAAGATTTGCTGCAGAGACCTCCTCCTATGTGAAAGATGGTGGTCTTTCCTAGGGGCCCTGTGGAGTCAGTTGGCACACGCATGGGTGGTCGGCTCTGCAGTTAATTTCTGTTTTGTACATACTGGGTGAAAACCCCGAAATGCTCACAAAAGTAACTTTTTATGCCCAACCCTGTTAATCATCATCATCATCATTTATTATATCCTAAAGGGCCTCTTGCGGGGTATTACATAAGGGGGGAGCAAGTAGAAAAATTCCACAGCAGGTGATGGTCGACGGTACAGGCATAGAAGTGAGGCAGATTCATAATGAAACAATTACTGGTTATAACAATGGCGTTTTTTGTGACACTTCAATATTAGACCGTAGCAAGAAATTAGGAACCGGTTGACAGCTCCCTCCGGGTTGGAAATTTCGAAGGATTACCAGCTCTGTGTGAGCTGCGGGGAATGCATACACTAGGCAACAACAAACGTCACTCATTGTGGTCGCCAGAAATATGTGGGCGCAGTTGCCAGCCTCACTTCTCACTCTGAGATAGAAATTTGGCAGGATTACCGGTGACACCAGGCTTAAACCAAAAAAGTTTATTTTTACACTTACGATGCTTGAAATTGGGGGACCTACGTAGTTTTTCATTCTGATTGCAGATATAACATTTGCATTTGTGTAAAACAACTACATTAAAATTTATTCGGATTTAGATTTTTGATTTTTTAAAGCTTTTGTAAGAGTACTGCTGGAGTGTTGCAGCTGAACAAGGTACCAGTGAATGTGCACAATGCAGGGAGTACAATAAGACTAACATCATCATTCTACAACCGTTTGAAGTTTAGGCTTGAAAGGTGGGAACCACAATAAACGGTTTTGCCTTCCGGGCCCAAGCTTCAAACGGTCGTTAACTTCTGCTACAGACCAGGTAGAATGATGATGTTAGTCTTATTGCAATCCCTGCTTCGTACACATTTCACTGGTACCTTGTTCAGCTGCAACACTCCAGCAGGTTATCACAAAAGCTGTCAAAAAATCACAAATACAAATCCCAATAAATTCGAATGCAGTTGGTTTACACAAATACAAATTTTATATCTGCAATCCGAATGAGAGCAATACAGAGAGAGAGAGAGAAGAGCGATTTGCTGGAAGAGAGGAAAGGAAAGTGCACTGGGGATATTATTGAGCTCAGCAGGGAGCTCACCTGCATACAACTCAGTGCGGGGGGAGGGGGGAAGAGGGGATGAAAGAGGCGGTTTCAGCATAATAACTATAAAAACAAACTTTCTCACTTTAAACAAGTGAAAAATAATTTAAACAAGTTTAAAAATAAACTGGTGCCACCTTAAATGCCGGGATTTCTGCTCTCTGCTGTCTCCCTGACGGTCGACACTGAAAGACCTCTACGGGCGTCTTCTGTCAACGCACACGCACCCAGTGCCGCAGGTCCTGCTCGTCCCGGCAGAGGACGGTGGTGAGCGTCGGGAGCAGCGCGCACACGTGGGAGGCCGCGTGGGGGCCCGCGTAGCGGAAGGCCTCGCACAGCAGCTTGGCTGCGCGCAGCTGCTCCTCGAGGCGCCAGCCCTGCAGCGAGTCGTGCGCCACACCCACCAGGTAGGAGAGGTGCTTCTGCACCAGCAGGCGGCAGCCCTCGCCCTCCACCGCTGCAAGGGGGGGGGGGGGGGGGGGGGGGGGGGAAGAAAGAGAAGGCACTGAAGAGCCAGCCCGCTGAATGAAAAGGCGCTTCAGGAGTTGGTGTTAATGTAACGTGAAATTTTACTCCACAATAAGTACAAGCCTGGGACTTTTGGTGCGATTCTGAACGCTTATTCAACTTGTTCTTACGCTGCGCCATGCTTCTAAACCTACCTAAAACCCATCCTTACACCCGTATATGAAGAGAATGCTTGGTGGGGCTTTGTCAAGCTGCATGTGCGCAGCTTTCTCCTCATTTTCCACACCACATTGCGCTGTTGGCATTTCTGTTTGTAATTTCCTTTGTATGAGCACGCGCTGCTTTGTGGTCAAATAAAGAAACTCTTCAGAATTGGGCTGGGTGAGCGTTTCAGTCATCACCATCAGCCTACTCAGGTCCCCTGCAGGACGAGGGCCTGTCCCAATGACCTCCGACAGCTCCTGCCCTGTGCTGATCGAGTCCATTCTTTGCCCCCCAAATTCCTTATTTCATCCCTCGATCGGGTTAATGGCCTTCCCACTCTTGTAGATCCATCGCTTGGTATCCTCTCTGTTAGCCTAATTGTCGACCAGTTGTCCGTTTGTCTGACTACACAGCCAGCCCCAAGTACATTTCTTTTTTTCTTTATTTGAACTATGATATCTTCTATTTGAGTTTGTTCCGTGATCCAGGAAGCTCGTTTTCTGCCCCCAAGCGTTACTCCTAAGATTATATTCGCTTTATGGCCCATTGAGCTGACGTAAGCTTGCTTTCCAGCTGCTTAGAAAGGCACCAAGTTTCCCCTCCATATCTCATCACCGACAAGAGCCATTGGTTGTACTTTAAAAAAAAAAAGGCTTTCCAAAAAAAATAAATAAAACAAACAAGGAAAGAAATTGCAATGCTGGGCACGAACCCAGGCTGTTTGCCAAAGCCCCACATTCTACCCCTAAGCTATTGAACAGAAACAGCAAAGTTTGAGCAGTTGTCCGAACAAATAGAAGGAGTGCTCCAAGCAAACCAGTAGATGGCACCGCGTCCCCACAGAAAGTGCCTCGTTTGTACTCACAGGGGAACGTAATGTCGTGTCTGTAACGGCAAAGCAGCTCCTTGACCACACGTTACTGAAAAGCATTCCATAGCGCGAGGCGTTCCATAGCATGTGCTGAAACTCGGCAGTAGCGAAAGGTGGCTATCCCTGCCAGTACACCACAAATGAAGTCAGAGAGTGGACGAACGCAGCCGAGCGAGTGAACAGACAGGCGATGAAATCCAACATCCCCGTCACCCAGAAGTGAGGAGTGGCGCAATGCGCAGGAGGCCGACAGAAGCCACTAGAAAGCGTAAGGCGGAAGCGGATCACGAAGCAAATTATTCCAAGTGGCAAGAGGAGGAAACTATTTGAGAACAAAAAGTGGAAGCAAGACGTCATGGGCGTTCAGTGGAGCCCGAATGCACTCAGATGCCTTCAACGTAAACTGCACCGAAAATTCTGACCTCTTGAAAACCCTATTCCGTTTCAATCTGCCTAACCCTTTCAACCCTGGTGGTGTCAATTGATGCCATCACATAAAAGTGCCTCTAGCGCATACAGATTGAAATCAGAACTGCTAGTTTTTTGGCCAATTATTCTTGATGCTATTGCGATCGATCTCACTGTTGTTTCACTTTAGTGAAGCTGCACGCTATAAAAAAAAAAGAAGCCCCGGTGAAAACAAAATTACGACATTAAGGCTGAAAAAAATGGCGGGCAATACGAGTTTTATTCCTGAGCTTGTAAATCTATAAATACGTGCATTAAGAAGCTCATTTTTTGTTCGTAGGTTCATGTAGTGATAATGTTTAGGAAGATATGCAAAAGCGATGTCTGTGCTCGACACAAATTTTTTAATTACCAGATGTCCCAATTGATTTCCTCATTAATAAATCTGTTATAACTTATAATTCAAGCTCTATTTTTTTTTAAGGGGGGGGGGGGGGGGCTTATGGGACCCTAAAATTTAAGAAAACACGCAGACAACATTGTTTTGCTTCAAATAAAAAAATCAGCGCTGAAAGGGCTAAGAAGACCGCTAGATACAAAATGTGACAGCTGGAATACGCTCGTGCACGGCGCGTAAAACCAGCAAAAATCGGCAATTTTGAAACCAAAATTGAAGAGAGTGTGGCCACTACGGCCAAAAGAAGTGACGTTGCAGTCGGCGGGCGAGCGGCCGGTTGGCAGCCAATCGGCGGCCGGTCGGCGGCCGGTTGGCTGGTGCAAGCCTGCGTGCAACAGCTTTGCGTGCGCTACAGCACTTGAACAGTTCTCCTGTCAAGCAGGAGGAACAAGCACAAGGCCGGCCGGCACGTCACTTCCACTTCACGGCTGTTTGCGTGATCCGCCAGCAGGCGCAGAGTTGTCGGTGATGGAGCTATTTGAAACATCTCTAACTGATCAACAACACACTTCATGGGGCTACCAGTCATGTTGGCAAGATGGTTTGGTGGTGTGTACTGTACGCTCAAAATAAATGTGGCCGTGGCGAAATTTGAGTGCAGTTGGCCTCTGAGAAGCGCCTAGGTGTCTTAAGGCTTTTTTGTTATGGTGACGGCATTTACGATGTCATCAGTTTACAGTTAAACAAGCCTACAGAAGTGCTTCCAAATGCCTAGAAGTGAGGAGAAAAAAGTGATGTGCAAACAATTAAAAAAAGTGCGTACAGAAAAACTTCGAGACTCTTCAGCGACTCG
The DNA here is from genome assembly GCF_048455015.1 of Haemaphysalis longicornis. Classification (NCBI taxonomy): domain Eukaryota; kingdom Metazoa; phylum Arthropoda; class Arachnida; order Ixodida; family Ixodidae; genus Haemaphysalis; species Haemaphysalis longicornis. Next base: position 27,673,629 of record NW_027526385.1, read on the forward strand.
GAATGCAGTATTAGATATCGCACCACCTAGTATCCCTGTGGGACTGCCACTTCTTCCGCACACATGTATTACACGGTGCCAGTGTGAGTTTTACTTTGATTCCAACGAAGTGCACTGTAGTGTCTGCACTATAAGCGGTACCACACTAAAGACGAAACATGCACAAACACAGCCACATGTACAACCTACTTTTTGAGCACTGTTTTTTTACCGTCACTCAAATGAACGGCATTGAAAAAATGTGTGCCAATCCACCCTGTGAAGGCGGTTGCAAAGCGAAGCTGCGAACGACACCCACAATGATTACCCATGCGACGTCACTTGAATTCAGACACGTGGCTCTTCAAAGATTGGTTCTAGAGACAAGTGAAATGCACTTAACCACACCATTTTTTTATTGCTTCAAAGAGATATTATTTGCAAAGGTCAAATCAACGCATGATTCACGAATGGTGGTTGGTTGAGTTGTGTTGGCAAAGCGCATGAGCGGAAACTCTCTTTTTGTAAAATGAAAGGAAGCTCAAACCCGGTGTTAGCCGATCTCACTTCTCCGCTGCCGCTGACGGAGGCGACGAGATCGGCAGCAGAGACGGAGGAACGGAGGAGAAGTGCGATGTTATGCGTTGGTGTGAGCTTCCTTTACTTTCACCAACTCCAAGCGCATGTGCAACGCACGGACACGGCCGCTACACATGCCATGGGCGCAGCACACAATGGCGCAAGAGGTCGCGTGAAGCTGTCACGTCATTCAGCGAGAATGCAGGGGGTAAACCTGCAGATGTGCTCAGCGAGTGCACTGTTAAGGCCCAACCACATGCACGCGTAAAATCGACGTACTCGCGCAAGGCGAAGCGTTACGCGCTAGGCGAAGCGTTACGCGCTCCAGAAAGGACTGCTTTGTGACGTGGGGGTTCAAAAAAAGCAGAAAAAATCACGGATTTGTTCACGCGAAAGTAAGAAAAGAAATAAACGAAAACTTTTTTCAGCGCTCAATTTTTTGGTCTGTGTTGGTTCATACGAATTTCGGATGATACGAATATTTTTCGCGGTCCCGCGAGATTCGTATCATCAAGATTCTACTGTAAAACAGTTCTTGGGACATTAAAAAACGTTAAGGATTGGTATGCATTTAAGGATTGGTATGCATACTTGGCAGGCACAAACCCTCTGCCACATTTGGCATAAACTGCCTTGCTCCCATAGTTTCTCGTTGCTTCGCGTGTTTTGTCCCATTGTTTGGTCTCCGTATTTTATAAATTACATGGTTTTATTGCATAATTCATAGTGAAGTTAGCTTATTTATCAATTGGCTGACTTGTTATGCGACCTGACCGCCGATAACATCACCGCCAGAGGTCTACGTCAACACCATGCACCCGAAAGTTTGCGTCGATGTCTGGCGGGGTCTGACTTGGGCGTAACAAGCGCGTAGCAATGCATTCGGCGTACGCCGGAGTACGCCGGTTCCTTACGCGCTTACGCCGGTTTACGTCGTTGTGCGAGTACGTCGGTTTTACGCGTGCATGTGGTTGGGCCTTTGTCGTTTCCCGTCACCCCTTGGGCTTGTAGGTCGATCGGTGAGAAAACGGGCTCTCACTCAGTTTCTCTACTTTTTCCAGGTTCGATTCCTGGTGGTGCCAGTCAGTTCTTTTATTTGTTTGCGGGAGTTTTCTGTTGACACAAACGGTCACGAAAGAACCCTTGGTGGGGTACTGGTACAAAGCTTCGCTTTAAAACTCGCGCCCAGTGTTTACTTCAACTATTTTTCACAAAAGGTGCTTGTGGAAAGTTGTTCAGAATTGCGAGGTGTAGCTTTAACCTCAATCGTTTACTTGAGAGCATTTCCTGACATTCAAAAGAACAGGTACAAAGGCAGCAAAAGCCTGGCTTTGACAGGGCTACATGCAAGAAGACCACTCACCAGGCCTCATCGACTGATCAGTTGCATACAGCTTCCCTACAGCACTCCACAGATCACTTGCCTTGGCACGAACACTGGAAGATAAAAAAAGTGACAAAACTACTTCTGCATATGAACTACAAGGCACAGTGTTAAAGGATCATTTGTCTTGGAAAAAAAAAAAAATATTTTTTTTGCATAAATTATTCATTTTTTTTTTACTGGAGCCTCTAAACTATCTCGAATTTCTAACACCACTGCTGTCGGCAATTTGAACTCGCATAATAACCACATGATGACTTAGAGGAAAAGTGCAATGGTGCAGTGACCGTGCAATATGGACTGAAGTGTGCTTTTGCAACTATAACAAACCGTGCGTGTAATAACCACCAAACTAATCGACCAGATTCAGGGGAAATCCCCAAGCTGGTAAAAGTTTCTACGAAGGAAGGTTTGACAAACCGTCAAACCTTCCTTCATAGAAACATAGTCCACCTTGGGGATTTCCCCTGAATCTGGTCGATTAACACCTGTCCATCCCTTTGAGTTGTTGATCAATTCGCTCTCGCGCTACAAACTGCTAGCCTCCTGGTTAGCCCAGTTGATAGAGCGACTGCTCCGGTTAAGCCGTGGTCCTGGGTTCGAATCCCGGACCAGGACAAATTTTTCTTCGACTGCAAAGTTTCTGACAAAGCTGTACAGCTTTCCTTTGTAGCCGTACAGCTGCATTGAGGTGGATGTCAAACCTTCCTTCGTAACCACCAGACTGCGCTTTCGGAACAACCACGCAGCCGGTTTTTTTTATAACAATCCGCATGTAATGCATAATATCCGCTGCACTTGAGCTATACATGGCCAATTCAGATCACAAGCCCCATAGGGCTCTTTGTACACTCATGGACAGCTCCCGTTTCCCTGCTTTTACACACATTATAGTCTCCCACTACCTACAGGTGAACTTGGAGGTTGCTGCAAGTGCAGACAGCTGTTGGAATTGTCTTTTCTGTTTGGGCATCTTGCATGCAATATTTTATAAATAAAATAGCTAAGCACTAAGCCCAGTACCAATGAGCAAAGGTACATCAAACACAATTACTACAATTGTACGAACTATTACAATTACTACAAACTACAGCACATTATTAACACTATTACTAGTCACTACAACCACTACAATGTAACCACAAAGTTACATCAAACAAACAGACGTTACACCAAACACTGCACAGAAGTAATAGGAGTCAACTGAACGTGCAAGGCGAGAGCCTTTTTCAGCTTCAGTATTTGCTGTGAAGCCCTCTCGACAACACTGACTAACTGCACAAAGAATGCAAAGAACGCGAAAACCCAGGCCTCACTATTGCCTTTTCTTTGTCTCATATGACATGAAGCCTTTGCTAACTTGCCCTACTTCAAATTCTTGTTAATGCTATTAATGCGACCTCAACATCAACCAACCAATCAATCAACATCAACCAGTAGCATCAACCAACCTTTCAACAGGATCACTCAGTGCTATCAGCACGATCGGCAGAGCCACCGAACTGAACGTCTTGGCCACCCATCTAGCCGCTGCCGTAGCCAGAGCCATCCGGACGGCTGGAGAACGGTCGTCCAATAGCTCAGCCACCGAAGAAATGACTGTCGGCGTGAGGGAGCTGCAGTCATTCTGTTCGAGTATAGGACCTGCGAGGAATTAAAATTTTACATTCACTTCTTCTTCACAGCCCAGCATGTACCCAAAGGCAACGAACATGTATACGTAAATGTGACAATCCCTACGCAATAATAATATTAAAATAAATTACCATGCCAAAGTGCCACCTCACTTATGAGGCACGTGACTTTCGGGGGCTGAAGGTCATTTTTGATATTTGAGGTATTTTAACACAACGATCTATGCTAGCGTTGTGTGCAAGTAAACATGCACATGTGTGATGGCCGTCAGAGCGGAGAAAAACAGGGTGAGAAAGTTGAATCGACCCATAGACATGAATATGGCATCTCAATGCTTAAGTAAATGGTACAACATTGGCACAAAGTAACATCCATTACAAGCCAATGCCATGAGAGCTTCAAAATCTCTACCGTTAAGAGCCCATGCAGACAAAATATAAGATTGGTTTATTAAAAAGACTGCTTTGTCCCAATATGATATTTTTATAGCAAATTGCAGACATAATCGAGATATTAAAGGAAGCGTAGGCAGCAGTGGTCAGTAAAAATTTTTCTACAATGTCACAGAATATTGCTGCTGAGATTGGCGGCTGCCGACCAGAAACAAGACTGAACGATTTCACCGGGACCTGTAGTACAGTTTGAACACATCATCGTCGCCATCATCATCATCAGCCTGTCTACGCCCACTGCAGGGCAAAGGCCTCTCCCATTAATCTCCAATTACCCCGGTCCTGTGCTAACTGTGATTAATTTATCCCCGCAAACTTCTTGATCTCATCTGCCCACCCAACTTTCTGCCGCCCCCTGCTACGCTTGCCTTCTCTAGGGATCCACTCTGTTACCCTTAATGACCAACGGTTATCTTGCCTTCGCATTACGTGTCCTGCCCACGTCCATTTCTTCTTAATTTCTACTAATATGTCCTTAACACGCGTTTGTTCCCTGACTCACTCCGCTCTCTTCTTGTCCCTTAACATTACACCTATCATCTCCCGTTCCATTGCTCACTGAATCACTTGAATGCTAATGTCGAGTTAATACACTGATAGCTATGTTTTTAATGCTGGACCATATTACGGCACTACTGCCCACAATATGCATGAAATTTGTAAGTTCTTGAAAATTTCGTGCATTTTTTTTTTTTTTTCGTTTAAGAAAAGGTTCTTTTGTGGCTAGAAAGGAGCAGAATGAGTCGCCAAGGGTTAGTTCTTTCAAAGCGAACACAGTTGCATTTTGTCTTCATGGCACGCCCCAGTTCAGCAGCAAACTATCGGTATCCCAAAGCCACCGCCTCCTCTAACAAGATGCCTGGCAGCTCGCCCGGTCGCCCACTGAAGAGAGACGGCCGTCATGGTGCGCTCTTCTGCCACGCGGCGGCGCTGGCGCCTGACACTACCTTCGGGTGTTCTCCCATGCGTGTAGCATGAATCGGTGCTGTACAGCCGGCCCAGGTTCGCACTTTCAATAGTTTTTCTTGGGCTAGGTGACCACGAAAATTTTGATTTGCCCATCAACCACTCGAGCAGCCACTAGCATTAATGCTGCATCTGCAGATTAGTGTGCACCGAGTTTCCGATTTACGGCGTTTGGCTCGAGCCCGCTGGCTGCCAGGCCACTCGATCTCCCGTTATCGAGTGGCCGTGGCCAGGCAAACAACTTTCTGGAGGTTCTGGCAGCTCACGTGGTGCCAGAGGGGCCCATGTAGAGAAAATCAACGACGATCTGGCATCCCTCATGAAATTAAGTGACGTGTCGATGCTACGTGAGAAAAACGAACTCCGGGCTCTCGCTCGTTCACAGCAGCCAACCCGGAGAATAAATTGAAAAATTCAAGGCCCCTTCTGAACGGACGTGGGATAACCAGAAAATATAGAGAGGGCGCGGGCAGTGGAAGAGGGGGGAGGTGGGCAACTCTTTGATTTTCGTCTCAGACTCACCACGGATAGCCCGAAGATTTCACACGGCATAGAAATATAACGAATGCCGGATTGCTTGCGCGGGTTGTCCGCGGTGAATCCGAGAGCGTAAATCGACCAGCCCCAGTGAAAAAGAGTGGAGCAGAGGAGGATGAATGCATCTTCGCGGTGAGCAAAAATAAAACAGATGCACGCAACATATTTGATTGTGTTGTGAATACAAGAGGGTGATAAGTTCCTTTGCTCAGGGAATTTTTTGTCCAACTGTCATCTTTGAAGTCCACTATAAGGACGTACACAAGTTCAAGCCATTCCAGTCTCTCATCATCTACTGTCGTCAACTGGCGAGCGTGAACATATTGTTCGGGGGGATGTGCTTTCGGTCACTGCTGACATCCATGAGAGGAAACCACTGTCATCTTTAGTGTGTGTCAGTGTCAGCGGGAATGTCGTAAAAGAAGACACCTGGCTCCTTTAACAGCAGATCTGTTTAGGCCGACACAAATCCGTCTGGCGGAGACCGAAAACCGCGAGCGCACGTGTGCGCGTGCGTCGCGGCGTCCGCCTGGCGTGCCGTCCGAAGCGGCTTTGCACTGCTAAGGTCCCGCTGCTCCCTCTCCTACGGTCGTAGCAGTCGCTACGGCCACAAACTGAACACAACGTAAATAAGACGAACTAAAACAAAGCAAAAGAAGAACTTTAAAAGACCGACAACACTGCGGCCCCTATGCCCAGGCGTGGACTGGATAGTGTCAGACGCCAGCGCCTCTGGCGGCAGTTTCCCCCAAAAAGAGAGAGAAAGAGGAGAGGGTTTGGCAGGGCGGCAGCGGTCGTTGTGACAGGCATCTTTTTAGAGGAGGCGATGCCAAAGCTAACAGCCCTCACAAACAGGTGCTAGGGCTCCGCAGCCCGACACCCAACGCAAAAAATCTGGCATTACGCAAAATATGCAAATTTACAGCCACGCACATTTCTGAACCAAGACGTGTTTCCCCTGCATCGTACATCATCGCTGCCGTACATCCGTCAATCTTAACCCTAAAACGTAAAACTGCGCACATGGTCGGGTCAGTGAAAAAGATGCGACAGGACGAGAGCAAAAATAATAATAATAAAAAAACGACAGGACTGAGTTCGTCTTGTCGCTTCTGCTTCACTGATAAGTCCTTGAGCGCACTTTTAGGTGTAAATATGCAAAACCAACTAGCCCAACAAAATAGCTTTCGTGAGCTTAACCCTAAACTTTCGTTTTTGCCTCGCACGTGGACCTCTTACCGAGCGCTTGCACAGCGAGCGTTCGAAGCGCCGAATGCTGGTGCCTCAGCGCTTGCACGAGCGCGGGCAGCATGGAGTCGCACTGCAGGTGAAAGTGGTTGGGGACGGCCTTCTCCAGCTGCACGACGCACCGGCACCCTTCCTTCTTCACCTCCACGAACGGGTCCTCCAAGCACGCGCACAGAGTAATCACGACATCGTTCAAATGGCTCGCGCACCGCGCGCCGGCGCTCATAACAGTCCGCGTGAGCGCCTGCGCCTCGAGTAGCCGCACCTCTTCGGCGACTTCGCCCTTAACCGCCGCAGCGGTGGCGACCGGTTCGCTGCCAGCGATGAGTAGCCGCCTCTTCAACGCCGGCACGATGAGTGCGACGATGTCGTCCGACAGCGGCAGGACGGAGGCGATGTCGAGTAGCAACTGCGCGGCGAGCTCGCGACATCGCTCGGTCGGGTCGGTCAGCGCGCCGAGCACGGGGCGTATGACGACGGAAACGAGCACTTTGCGTTTGTTCTCCGGCAGGTCGCCGTGCGTTGCGTTCAAGGCGGAGCATATGTTCTCCAGCGCCCGCTTTCGTATGTGTTTGTCGCCCGATTCAAGTCGCTCGAGCTCGAGCAGCACGTCCCGAAAGTCGTCCGCCATTTTAAAACGCTTCGCCGCTGTTGCCCCTGACAACGTGACTTCTTAGTGTCGAACAATTTACACTAAAAATAAAATTTCTGTGCCAACTATTTTGGCGCTTTTCAATAAAAAATTGAATTCTTTTGTAAAGCTTAACGCTTCAAAAGCTTTCGAGCAAAACAAAAATAAGGTAGGGTAGCTAGCGCCTTAAACGAGGAGGAGCTGCTTCCTTAAATTTTTTTACGTCAACTTATCTCATTGAATGCTTCCAACAGTAGCGCCTCTTTACTAAAAAAAGGAGAATTAAAGTAGTCCACCTATGGAGAACGTTTACAAGCTTTCAGCTCTTTAGCTAGAGTGTACTAGAAGTTTTAGAGTGGCCCGACCGGCGTCCCGGAGCGGTGCTCCTTTCGCGCAGAAAATAGCGGCGGCGCTGTAGTCAACGACAACTGAAAGCGGCGGCTGGCCGCGGTCACGGCCGCGCGCCCGGCCGTATTGTCGGCGGCCAGGAAACGCTCCTGCTGCACGCGCGGAGCGCTTGAAGCTTGTTCCGAGGGATGTCCGACTGTTTAAATATACTGTAGATGCAGTGGAGTGTGGGTAGGGAAATGAGAAATAAAGGCTGCGGCGCATTTTCCGTTAATTTTGCCCTTTCCGATCGACAACAACAAAATTACGGTTTTATCGATCCTTTGGTGCCGTATTCGTAGCGGATTGTAAATTAAGTAATTGCAGCGACATTTTCGCTATTACAAATTCCCCAATAAAACTTTTTTGCGTCAAACGACCTAATATGAACGAGTTCATGATTGCTTTATGATCCTGTCGTTGTTATGCTGCTGGATGGACATAATTCGTTCACACACAAAAAAAATGAAAAAAATATGAGGCCTCGAATGAGGCTTTTCAAATTTTTTTATTGTGGTGTAATTTACGTGAGCTGCTGTTATAGCCGTGAGCAGTGGTCCACTTGTAATAATTAAGGATGAGCGTGGTGTTAATGCATGCTGTCGCCTGACCCAGCAGAAAATGACACACGCAAGCGAAAAATTGTTTTAACTTAAGGATTATCTTAGCTGTTAGCCCAGTTGTCTCCAAAACCTTGTTTTTTGCAACTATTCTCCCAACATTCTATTTTTCGTACCACCTTTACCTTGGTTCAGTGATTGATTGATTGATTGATTGATTGATTGATTGATTGATTGATTGATTGATTGATTGGTTATGAGGTTTAACGCGCCGACGCTGCAGAGAATATGAGCCGCGCTGTAGTAGAGGGCTCCAGATTAATTTTTTCGACCACCTGAAGATCTTTACTTGCACCGAAATCTCGACCAAAAGGGGGCTCCGCTTTTTTCCTCCATCAGAAAAGCGGCTGCCGGAGCCGGTAATCGAAGCCGTGTCCTTGAGTTCAACAGCGTAATTCAGCTAAGAAAAGTCGAATCAAAGAAACAGAAATTTTATTCACAAGTATACTGAGAGAACAACTACAGGCACATAAAACCAAAGCAAGGCACAGATAAGACCATTAACAAATATATTCATCGCGACAAAAATAAAATATAACGCGGGAAACTATACACAGTCTATTATAAAAGAAAGGTCAAAGTTCAAATAAACGGAACTGGTACGAAATACACATTTCTATTGCAGTTTCGATGGCAACGAAAATGAAATGTAACGCAAATATTCATACACAAAATCTATTCAACAAAGAAAAGTACAACAACGCTAGCATAGAGATTTACCTGGGGCAAAAATACTTTGCTTACATTTTGGGGCAAACGCATTTTCAGAACTTCGCATGTACACAGGATTTGTTTAGACTTTTTATATAGAAATGCATCCGTGCCACGACGTAGAACCCAACCAAGTTTGCAGTGAAGGTCCCACTGTGCTGGCCGCAACTAATATACCGGTGAAGGGGAAAACTTTCCGGATACCGAACGTGAAAGATGAACTGCATTTTGGAATCTCGAAATATCTGTCAAATCGTAACTTTTTTCTCTCCATGCATAATTACCTCCCATAGGCGGTACGCAATTGCCCCCATTTCTCTCGAAACGTTTTTTTCCTAGGACCACGGATATCTCGAAATCTTGACAGAGAGGACACAAGGCAAAGTTAGCACAGGCAGCTGATAATGTCCCTGTTCGAACGCTTAGCTCCCACTACTACGCGCCAAACGCGGTCGTGCATGGCAAATTTACGCGAAGTACGCGCTGTGCAAAACCGACCTCCCCGTTACCGTAATGCTGTCTGTCGCTTACATCGTTTTGAGATAGCTACATGTGGACAACGGAGCTGATCATGCGGACGACGAGGAGCCTCCAGAAGTGTCTACAACAGAAGAAACACCAAACATGCAACGTCTGCTTCACAACAAGATAGAAAGCAGCGTTGGCGACCAACAACCGATGTGATGCATTGAACAGCTTGAGAACGCTTCTTTTTTGGATGCAGATGCGAACGCAAAAAAGGCGAGGATCATATAAGTTGAAATATTAAAAATTGTTTTCCCCGCGAATTATTTTCCCTAATTAGGAAAGCACCTATTTGCAGTGAAGCTATATAGAGCACCAGCTGCTATTTCAGTGACCTGGCCACAAATTTTTGGCATTCCACATATCTTAAAATTTTCACACAATTTTACGGCTTTGAGTTAACGGGAGCTGTATATCAAGAGCGTTTTCAGAATACGCATCAGGAAATGTGAAAGTATCGTTAGGTGGAAGGCGTCGGTAACTTGATGTTGGGTCGTACTAGTTTAAAATTTTCACAAGCGGAATTACAACGTACGGCGTTTACTCTCTAAATTAGCTGCCCAAAGGCGTGGATTCGATTTCCTGCCACGGTGTCCGCTTTTCTGATGGAAAAGAAAAGCTAGAAACGGCCGTGTGTTCAAGATTTCGGCGCAGGCTAGAGATTCTCAGGTGGTCAAAATTAATCATTAACCCTCCACAACGACGCCCCTCATCGCCTGTGTAGCGTCGGCGCGTTAAACTTCATAATCGATCAATAAATCAGCTGCCCAGGCGCCAAACACCGCAGCGAGCAGCGCAAATCTTGCCGCACGCAGCTGGGGCCGGGAAGCGGCGGCTGTTCAGTGGTTGAGGACAGCAGCGCCGCCGCTATGCCGTTTTATTTTCTGCGCGAAAGTCGACCCGGCGGAGCAATGGGAGAGGCCGCCGCTCGGGCCACTCTAAAACTTCTAGTACACTCTACTTTAGCTGCATCCACCTAGCGGTGCCTTTGGCGCGTCTCCGTGCTCGTTCAACATGGCGGCGATCACACGGCTAGGCAGGTTCCCCCTGAAACTCGAGAAATTTCTCAGCTCGGGGCCTGCCCGTGCCCGCTACTTATCGTTGGCGGCCAAGCACCATGCTCCGTGTCAACACCTGTCGACGGCACCACGGCCCGCGCTGCTCGCCCACAACTTTCAGGTAAAAAGCCCGGCGTCACAGAGGCCTAAGGAGTCAGAGCGGCCCCGTGCTCGAGTCGAAGAAAAAAAAAATATATCTGTCTCCTGAAAGGACAGCCGGGCACGGCGTGTCGGAAAAGTGGCCGAACGTTGACGGGAGCGTCAAATCTGGAGCGCTATTACTTCGCCGGCAGTTTTCCGCCGTACCGGACTCGGTTCCAAGCTTTGAAACGTGTTTCGCTCTCCGCTAGCGGCTGTGTGACCTTGTCTTAGGGACGTGACCACGGCAATCGCAGGTTGTCCGGCGTGTTTGCGATTATCATAGGTGGCGTGAACCAGTGCAACATTTTTAAAGCCTTGCTGGGAATGTGTCGATATATAAACCTCCTCGCTTCGTGCTACAAAAACTGGATGCTACCAGCTCACATCCGTGCAGCCTGCTTCGCCTGTTCGTGCGGCCATGCTTTCTGAATGGACCGGGGTCGATGCACTGCGATATCAGCCGGGCACTGCTTCGCCAATGAAAAAGTTTCCCAGTATGCGACACTGTCGGGAAGTTGCAAAAAGACAGGCCCACTTTGATCGTCCTGCGATAGGTTTTTTTTCGCGCCGTAGCAGCTGGCATTGTGTGCAAACGAGTCCAGTGGAGGATATCTCCGAAGCCAGTAAAGTGAAGCTGAAATCGTGGCGTTTATCGTGTTGCGCAATTTGAAGAGCCGTCGCTGGCGTTCCCTCTTTGAGGCCGCTCACGTCGTGAAGCTTGTGCTTGTAGCCGGAGGCTTGCCCGTTTTGAATCTTCTGTGTATAACCCCCCCGCCCCTCCTCCTACTCCGTACCTGGGGGCGGTCGTTTTTGCTTGTGAATTACGGGACGTTGGAGGCATTATTTTTTAACTGGATATCATGCCGGGGAATTCGGCGCGACATTTAAAAAGAATTAGCCTATGGCACACCTCTGTGTGTGCATGTGTTCGAGTAACAATAGCTCGAACCTTTCCGAGAAGTTGAGTTTGTAAAGTCACGGTTGCACGACTTTTTTTTGCGAGTGGCGCCGCTGATGGGTCCTGCAGAAACGGCAATTCCTTGCGTAGTTCCCAGCTGAGAAACAATAAAGTTTACGTTTTTTACGTTCATACCGTCATTCCATGCCATGGCCCAAATAAGGCTACCATTCAGTTCACAGTGTTGTATGGTGCCATGGCCCAAATAAGGCTACCATTCAGTTCAGTTGGGCCTGTTACTTTTCGCACTTTTGCGTTACTAATTTGTACACCTGAATGCACGGTACAAATACATGTCGATACCCCGTGCCATGCAACATACGGTGGTGATGCTATGTTCTAATTTATGCTTATGACCTAGATTTTAGCATTCTTTTATACTGGGTGAATGGGTGTACGTTTGTGCTTGACGCACACGGAAACGGATTAAAGCACAGTTGTATGGCCCACAGCTCAACTTTTGCCGGACTTTTGGGGGGTATTTGCACCGTTTAATAGTCAAGTATACCAATAGCTAGCATTAGCATGGAGACTAAGCGAGCACTGTTCGCTCATTTTTGTTGAAAATGACTTTAGATTTATCAGTCAAAAATGTCATTATGTTAGGTGTTATGTTTGCTGCAGGGAAACATGCGACAAATACATAGTAAAGCGCTCTTCGTTGTGCCTGAGTCATCGTCATATTGCTTTAATATGTAGAGCACATTATGCAGCTGTGTTGCGGACATATTGTTTTATTTGTGATTTGCAGCACCACCTGAGAGCACCACGTTTTCTGAGAGTCAGATTGGCAAACTAATTATGTTGCTTTCAAATGAACCAGTGTTGGGCTCCACGAACATGTTCATTTTATGATCTATTAACACCTTAGAAGGCTCTGGTGTGCAGGGCACATCAGAGCCAGCAGAGCACCCAAGTTAGCCTGCCTGTTTTCAGGGGAGTGTACTTGTATATATGATGTTGAACATGTTTGATAGGGTAGCTACATTCCCTAGCTGTTTCACTGTTCAATTACTTCAAAATGTCCCTTCCTGTTCAATTGTCCATGAACATTTTGCATGAACCTCATGCATTGCGCATAGCAGGGATTAGTTAGATTTGGTTCGTAAGTCGCATTGGTTACCCCTGTCAGGATTTTCAGCGGGGCGGTTAAGTCTGCGGTTGTCACGAAATGAACTTGCATCCCATTAACCCTGTTATGCCCAAAGAATGAAAACAATAGATATAAATTCTACTGCTTTATTAAATTATAGTTAGTGACTGAAACAATAAAATAATGTGAAAAAAAAATTTCTCCTGGGGTTTTAAAATTACATAATGTATCATAAATGCATTAAAAATTAAGAATATATACACCCACATATATAACGTAGGCATATGATGTAGCATACACCCATTTACATGTAGATATATGCATACATACATATAAAGTATGTGTATAATAAATTATTGACCCGGTAAAAAAGTGTATCGTACAACCATTGAAAGTAGGTGTAGACCCGCCGGGCACACTTGCGATGGAGAAATCCATTTTTAAAAAGGTATTTGGCACTCAATGCGCCAGGTATCGAGCTATAGTTTTTTTAGAAATGCTAAAGAGGTATCAAAGATGATACAGTAGACATTCCTTGGCGGTCGAATGGCCCAGGTGCGAGTAAAAAAAAGTCTGAGAGATGGGGTATCATATATAATACGTTTGGCATTAGAGGGTCAATAAAGCAAAAAGCAGAGGTATCAGCACTGATCCTTGCAATACACCGCTGCATCATTGATCCCTTTGGAATCTGCTGAGTATTCACTGGATTCTGGAATGTCGTTGCAGTTGCCGGTGGCCACACAGTTTCTCCCCTCGAGGTCGTACAGCGAAAAGGCACCTCTAACCATGGACTCCATTCGCGACAGGACCATGCTGGTGCTCAAGCTCTACGACAAGATCGACCCCGAGAAGGTACTGACACACGGGTCTTTGCGTTTGTTGGCGCTAGGGATGGTGGTAGTGATGAAGTCTGTGGTCATTTTGCAGCTGACGGGAACAGTGTGAAGGAAGATTTCTTACGATCAGGGGTGGTACTGAGGTGTTTCCTTTGATGGGATGTGGCAGCTGTGCCGAGCGAAGTTTGTCAATGTCAACCCTTTGAGGGTGTACTTTTTATGAAAAAAACTTCTCCAGGGGGTCGAATTACTTTACAGTGATAAATTACGGTGATAAGCAAGCTAAGATCAGCGCCATTATAGATAGAAATCAACTTCTACCGCCCCTGCAAGGGAGTGCCAATAAGGATAAAAATCAAGTTTCGCGCCTCTGTTGCGATCACGTGGCGAAACTGAAACCACGAAAGCGCACTGACACAGACCGCGTGACGCGCTGAAGCTAGCTAGTTCTGTTTACCTCTGCTAGAAGGTAGCACAAGCAAATTTCAAACGCTTCTTGTAAGTCCTAGGAGGTGGCAGCACCTCCCAGTAAGCATGCATTGTGATTATGGCGCGAAATTTCAAACAAGGGGTCGGAACCATACCCATACGGCACAGACCTTGCAGGACGGAAAACCGCTGCCATATACATATACAGCAAAAACCCTCAAAAGGTTAAAGAATGCGTGACTGAAACATGAATAAAGGTGAAGGCAGGTGTGATGGCTGGAATGCTGTGTACGAGTGCTAGTGTTTAATGAAGAAATCAAAATTAAACTAGGGGCAGGAAAAGGGGCTGCTTGCCTCTTTTGCTTGTCCTTTTGTGGTTTCAAATGTAAAATTAGTACCTGCTGTTGTGTGCATAAGAAAAGCAGTGGTCCAGTCAGTTCAGTCACTGATTTCACTAGTAGTACTGCCACCGTGGTAACAACCTGATCTGACAGCTGTACCCGAAACCTTTTACTTTGCAAGGCATTGAAGGGGTAGGCCAGGGTGCGGTGGTACATTCCAGTTGCAAAACTCTGCCGGTGACAGAGCCGCTCTTGTACACCCCTTTTTTGGCAACAGTTTGTGAAAGCATATATGCTTGTTGTCTGACAGGACAGGAAGAAAATGCCAAACAGCTTAATAAAAATTCTTCAGCCTTTTTCTCTTATAATAAATCTTGGCAATAAAAAGTGGTCAATTTCAGTTATTTGAATAATTTTAGGCTATTCATTCAACACACTAAATATCGCGATGCATTGTCTGCTGGCTCAGCTTCCTGCCAACAGATGGCAGCGCCGTACATAATTACCGAATTCACGGGGGGTAAACAAGGAGTCCCTTTTGGGTACACGATCCTTTTCGGGGAGTTTTGCAACTCCGTATTTCGAAGAGCAGTGGCAGTTGGGAGTATACAGCTTTAGGACACTGGTGTAACTGCGAATTATAACCGTATGTGGCGATTTGATTTGTCATATAAACAGCGCTAACTGAGGTTGTCGGGCTTCTGAGTGGTGCTGCTAAGCATTCAGTCGTTACCATATGACCACAACAAAAAAGCTGGCACCTACCATTCATTAGAAAAAGAAAAAAAGCAGCGGTGCTAAAGCTGATCCTTGCGGTACACCAGAGGTTGCATTACTTTGAGAGCTGCCCTTTGGAATTGCTAACTATTTATTGGATTCTGTGGTGTCATTGGCAGTGTTGTGATATGTTATGAGGCGGAGTTCTGGAACAGCTGCAACAAAAAAATAAAAACGTGCTTGGCGTGCAGTATTGGATACTGCATAGTCATTTGCAGCTTTGGCATTGTGAAGGCGTGTAGCTGTGCTCACCCGCTTGGGCTTGTTCTTTCGTGCAGCTCACGCTTGAGTCGCATTTCATCTACGACCTGGGCCTAGACAGCCTGGACTGTGTGGAAGTCATCATGGCCATTGAAGACGAGTTTGGTGAGCACTTTGAGCTTTGGTGTTAGTGTGAGTGCAGCCAAAACACCTTGTTTTTCTTTGGCCTGCAAACTTGTTGCAACGTTTTATGTGACTTGGTTGTTAGGTGGTGTCGCTGTGGATAGGTGGGAGGTACCCGATGACGAGATGCAGGGAGGTAAATGATGAAGAACTAGTCTATTTACAAGTATTTACATTGAAGACGTTGAAGGTACTGACTATGATGACACAAAGCAAAAGGATAACTGTGTTACGATTCCAGTGTGCCTCAGTGCACGAGGGTATTGCGGCATGATCTCTGACTGGGGTGGGCTCACAGGCCAAAAAGATGCCGAATTGCCACATGGTTGGCGAGGTACAAATCGTGGGGACCTGGCGCCCAGAATACACCACGGCCGCAGCTCCGGATCAAGGGGTTGAAGTTTGCGTGCATTCCGTCGCCTAGCTATCTTCTTCGGCCAGTCCCTACCCCAAAGCAGTGTTCTAACTATTTGAGGGCTGTGACCTCTGCCCCCCCCCCTTCGATCTTTCCGATTTCTCCGGTCTTTCTGACGGTGGGGTGGGGAGAAAGACCGCAGAAATCGGAAAGACAAAACACACAAAGAGAACGAGGGGCCCGTCGACGCTGCTATCACTGCGACCTTGTTCAGTGTCTACACGACCAGATTGTGGTACAGTGTAGACCGCTTATAACGTATGTCGCGGGAGCCGCAAAAATCCGCACTATAAGCGGTACCGCACTATAACCAAAAGACGCGCGAATTCAACCACATCGCCACCTATATCTCAAGTCAACCTATATTTATCATCACTCAAACGCATAGCACTTAAAAACGAAGGCACCGTCTATATGTCGTATTATTTTTAACATCAGCCGCTGCTGCAGGGCAAAAGCGCAGTCTCACAACGGCGAGCGCGGCTTTAACTTCCGTTGTGTTTGTTTCGAAAGACCATGGCTGCGTTTTTAACGTCTATGAACAGATGCCGCAAGACGTGATAAGAACGCCAGCGGGATTTTTTTTTTTTTTTTTTACCCCACCTTGTGTTCACGATGCCGAAGGCGGCTGCTTATCAGCGCAACGTACTGGTGGTGGAAATCTTCGGCTTCGCGCGGCTCGAATGTTCGGAAAGGGAAAGAGCGGTGGCTTATCTGCAACAACGTTCTAAAGCGTGAACCGCGTGGTAGATTTGGTATCGCGAAAACGTGCAGTGCACGCCAGCGCGGATACAACTGGCGTGGTGTGGGCGGCGCGGTAAGAGGCGGCAACATGGCGTCGGCACTGGCCGTGAAGCGGTGCAGGCAGTTCCAGTAAGTTCCAGCGACCGCTTCTAACCGCTCGCTGAAATGCCGCACGGGGCGCAAGCGACGATGCGCATGCAAGAAAAGAGCTACTAATGTGGGCGAAAATTGGAATATATATTATCAACTGCCATCCACGCTGCTTGTGAAAGCGCCCATCAAAAAATACCGCGGTGGTAAGCCTAAACATCTCTGGCGCTGCTAGCTGGCTCGGAGCGCTTCGAATCTCCCGCCATTAGGTACGCGTCTCCCCATTGATGCAAGTCGTCAGGCTCCTCCCACTGCCACGCGAAGAAGCCACCGCGAGCGCGGAATTGTCGATACGAGCACAAAAAAAAAAAAAAAAATCACGCAACGCCGATGTGCACGATTCGTGCGCGAAAACGAGCCAAGCGGTTCACGATTAATAAAATCAACTTGCCGCGCGCGGATGGGAAGTATGTCGCTATCTTCCGAGGTGCATTAAGCAAGGTCAGTTGGGGTTATGAGGTACGCACGAACTAAAAAGTGCCCTTTTAAAGTGCCCTTTTTTTTTTTTTCTTTGGGTGTCTACGTTAGAGGAGCGCAAGGGGTCAGATGGCCGATTTCATCCTTTCTTTATTATTTTGCTACCCTAAAACGATGCCTCAGCTGCGCCGGTCGATCAGCAGACCCGCCGAAAAACCGCACTATAAACGGTATTGTGCTTCGGCCAACCGCATCTTAAGCGGTATGCTTATGCATTGAGTTCTATGGGAGGCAAACCGGTGGTCGCAAAGACCCGCGTTATATCCGGTCCCGCACTATAAGCGGTTACGTTATAAATGGTCTACACTCAAAGCAGTGTTCTAACTATTTGAGGGCTGTGACCTCTGCCCCCCACCCTTCGATCTGTCCGATTTCTCCGGTCTTTCTGACGGTGGGGTGGGGAGAAAGACCGCAGAAATCGGAAAGACAAAACACACAAAGAGAACGAGGGGCCCGTCGACGCTGCTATCACTGCGACCTTGTTCAGTGTCTACACGACCAGATTGTGGTACATGGATGAAAGAGGGAGAGAGACAACACAATGTTTACTTAATATATTCATGAAACAGACTTTGTGCATGTGTGTGTGTGTGTGTGTGTGAGAGAGAGAGAGAGAGAGAGAGAGAGAGAGAGAGAGAGGGGGGGGGGGGGGGGGGAAAGACTGAGATGTGGTCTATCGCATGAATTAAAGTCAGCACTTTGTGGTCTCTTTTTGTGTTGCCCATTTATGGTCAGATTCGCTACACCAAGAGTGATGTGGCGTATAGAATTGTGAAAACATAGTATGGCTTGGCTTGGCTCAATTAGAAGTTTGTCTTAGCTGCGTTGTTGTCAGACAATGGCACCCTCCGTAGCAGCGCCAGTGAGGAGTGGAGCTGCGGCATCAGGAGCTGTTTCACGAGAAAGCAGAGGCGATACTGCTACGATGACTCCGTGCACATGTTGTCATTGTTACAAACGTACAGTTTTGCGAGTTTAGTTTCCAAACAAGCCAAAAGTTATTTCTCATCCATGAGAATTCTGCTGACTGGAGGGAAAGTTGTTCATTGATGAGGGAGCTTTTCTGCAGGAACTCTTTGGGGTGATGGTTGGAAGGTGTGAAATTTTTGCTAAAGCAGTATTTCTTGTAGCAGGGTTTGATGGTACATTGGGTGCGCTTATGAAGACGTTGAATGTTGATTACCTACTGGTCAAAACTGCACGTTGTGCTGCTGTTTCATTCACCTAGTATAGCAATGAAATTTTCATGTTCATCCTAACATTTTCTTTGCTCATTTGCTCTAAGAAACGTTTCATTTCACGTTTCAAACAAGAACGTGTGAAGTTACACTGTACTGAAACCCAGCTAAGAACTATCTAGTGTAGAATGTATGAGTGCCTGTGTTTTTTTACTGGGAGAAAACCTTTATAAAATAGTGACTGCGTTGAGTGTTCCTTAATTACATCTCATCCGCCCCTCTTGCATCCAAAACAGGTTTTGAGATTCCAGACACGGACGCGGAGAAACTGGTGAAACCGGCAGCCATCATACAGTACGTGGCGGACAAAGAAGACGTCTACAAATAGACGGCGGGGGCGGTCTAAACCACAAGAGGTGAGACCACGCGACAACTTCTCAGTAGTTCTGCACGATGTTTGATGGGTTTGTTTTGTGCTTCCCTGCCCCCTTCGAACAAAGCAAGAAAGCGCCCCGAATTCAGTGCGTGTGGTGTTTTAAGCTGCGAAGGGAACAGAACAGAGTTGCGCACATTGCATGATGCAGAGGTCAGGCAAATCACACAAGTCTCTTGGGGAAAGGGGCGGGGGAGCTCTGTTTGTAAGAATTTGTTGCAACTTCAGGCCAGAACAGCCCAGGGCCACCTCCCATTGCTCTGGGGTGGTGATTGGGGGCAGGGGGCCCAATACCCATGCTCTTTTCCTCCTGTGTTGCTCCTACCCCGATAAACATGGTGGAGGCTTGCTCAAGCCGATTCAATTTTCCCACATTCCACTGCTCGTGGGCCTTGTATTGTAACCTTTTGTTACTGCTGCATTTGGAACATTGTCGTGAGGTCCGGGTTCCACCGCTACCCATTTTCTGGTTGAAATGGTGTTTTCAATGTGCCTTTGTTATTTCCTATCTCAGACGTCTAGTGGTCATGTATTTTTAATTCAAAGAACATTGCGAATACCACTTGTGTATGCAGGTTTCGCCTAAAATATGTGTAATGGTTTCTTTTTGTTGTACGTGGTCGACAAGCATCAAGTGTGTTCCTAGATTTAATGGCTTGGAGCAGTTTTGCCTATATAAACCTCAGCTATTTTCTCGAAGGCTAAATTGAAGGAGAGACAGACGCAGACAGACCAAAATTTTCAGGTTCAAGTTGTCAAAGGAAGGCTATCATCTTTAAAAGTTCTTTGCCTGTGCACTACTACTAAAAACATGCAAGGCAGTTGACAGTAAAGTAGTTAATGCCAATCCAATTCCATTAGTAGGTGGAACACCCTATTTCATCTGCCCCTATTATCTTTTCACGTAACCCAACTAATATTGCACATTGCGTTCTTTGCAAACGTCTCGTTCTGTTTCTGTGTTTGCAGGTTTCCTAAGCTTTTCTACGGGCCTCCCTGGGCAGCCCGTCGGTTTGAACCGTCGTTGGAGCATAGTGCGCACCGTTCTTTTTTTTCTTTTTGTGTACAGTAGACAAATAAAACTTGGTTTGTTCTACCTTGCGCCCAGGGCTGGACGCTGCCTCCTCCCCTGCCGCCACTGCGGCACAACATACGACGGCTGCTATCTTTGCTGCAGGGTGCGAATCCTTCATTATGGTACTGTATTCAGGAGGCAACCAATCATTTGTCTTGAGTTGTGAATGCGAAAGACGTTTTTTTCTCGCGGAAGTTTTAGCCAAATATTCTTTGTTGGGAAGTAAGTCTCCGAGGGGTTATTTCATCCGCAAAAATATTATGAGTTTAAATGGTTTTGTAGAGTGATGTATAGTTAACGATCAAATTTGTAGTACTTAATGGCAGGATTGGTTCAGACGTGGCTCTGAAGTGGTTTTAGGTGGTTCAAATGTAATCCTTGGGGAAAGGTGGTACCATGAGTAGACGGAGGGCTGACGAGTGTACGCACACTAGGCTTTGCAGAGCTTATTTTGGGGTCCACTGTTGTCTGGTCGACAAGTTGTACTTGACATCTGAAGCTTTGTGTGTAAGGAGTCTGTCGATGGGGCAGCTTTTACAGCGCAGCCAGTTGCACTCGGAGCGAAATAATAAGGTTGCTGTGGGTGTAATGTCTCGCGTTATAACTGGCATGTGTGGTGAAAGGCACGCTAGAGTGGCTAGTGCAGTTTACGTAACTCGCTGTCGATAGTGCTTGCTCCTTGCCGGCGCAGGTTATTTACTGCTTCTTGTTTATTGCACAGTGTGGCGGCAATGCACAACCAAATCGATGGCCGGCACAGGCCGGTTTGCAGCGCAACATTCCCAGGCTGAAATATTTTTGTGGCTGTGTGTAATCGCAGCATTTCATTGATGCAGGGGAGGGTGTCTTCCTCAGTGGTAAGAGATTTTAATGTGGAAGTATGGTTTGTCTCCCGGTGCTAAAACCAGCATTGTAGAAATGGTACGAATCCTTCAAAGCATAGTCTTACCCCACCCTCAAGAGTCATGGAGCTGGCTAAGAACAACTGGAAGGTGTGACACTGGTTCAGGTAGCTCCGCAGACAATGGGGAGAAGGGGGTGGGACCAAGTCAGCTTCGCTGTACTGTGTGCCTGCCGCCACCAGACACCGCTCCACCCCCTGGCGAGCTGGGTCGGCGTACTTTCCAGTTGAGAGTGTAGGGAACTTTTTTCGCATCTGGAAGGCTGATGTTCTTGGTTACTTTCTGGTTTCCTTGTTTGAACTTGCTGTATGATCGTGAGTACACTGGATGAAGTTTGCTGCAGTTAAGGCATGTGAACTGGTTATATTGGCAGTTTTCAGTTGGGGGATGGCGGGTGGTAGTGCCGTATTTATACCGTTAAAATTTGATGCCGCGGCGTGGGTTAGGCATATAAGGGAGTGTTGGGCAGCAGAGGGAGGTTGCAGTAATTCTGGTTGGGGGTTCGGTCAAATATCAACATAAGGTATATTGTCGAATACCTTTCCACCTCACCGGATGGTAATGTGTCAGACTGTGGTGACCCCTTGGTCGTGCATTCCTTCTAGATCTGTTTAGCCTTCATGGATGAGGTCTGTTTCGAAGATTACACCTTGAATTGAGTGTTCGTAGTGGTGTGACTGTGATGTCAAGACCGCCAATGTTTCTGTGCTTCAGAAGATATTCGACCGAACTTTGTTAGCGACTTCTAAAGGCACGTGTCATTATATTAGAAGAGGAGGAGGGGAATAAACGTCCCTATGGAGCAGTTAGTCTTGGGGAAGAGTCCTTATTCCAGGGCCCTGTGAGACTGTTCAGCTTCTTGGGCTCTCTCCACCAGCCAAAGCTGGTTGTCGGGGTCTGAGCTGGACAGTGCTCTCTTCCAGTGCTCAGGGGAGGGGAAGGGCATGGGGGGGTAGGTTGGGGGTCATGTTTGGCCGAGGCTTGAAAGTCGGGTCGGTGCTAGCCCTCCTCAGGGCCTATCATTTAGTTGTAGCGGGGGAAGGTGTTTGATAACACCATACGGTACATAATAAAGCAGGGTACGGTATACAAAGTGCAACTGAGTTTGTTTTAAGGCCCAGCAAGGTGCCAGAGCTTGCCAGCTGCCTGATAAACCAACAAGCAGCCCTTCGGCCGGAACTTTACCAGTTGGCTCTGACAGCCACAGACTATTGTGTTCGCCCTTTATTCATAAACACTTCGCCACTGAGTGTCACCGCAATTTCTCAACGTGCCCTGTGCGGGGTTTTCCTCTTATTTCTGAAGCACGCGTTGGGGTTAAGGTTTCGAAGCTGCAGAGAACACCGACTCCGGCTTTTCCTCTCGATGGCCATTTATAACACTCACACTAAAGCGGTCGGGGACTGGTCTGGTGCGTTGGTATTTCCAGCATGTTCAATAAAGTTAATGGTTTTTGGCCTCCACTCTGGTCAGCCGTTGACAAGAAACTCACCCAAGAACCGATCACAGCACTGAAGCCAAAGAGCTGCCTTATTGCTTTCTTGCTGTCAGGGCGGTGAATTGCTGACAGTGCTAGTTAGCCCGCATCGTGCGGTTTGAGTTTGTACGTAGCTTCATTTTAGTTCGGAGTAGGCGTGGGATTGTGCAAGAGGTTAACACAGGGGCCTGAGCCCTTTCCTTCTGTAGCAACTACTGGCACCTGTAGTTTTGGGGTTCGTTACAACAGGTAATGTCTGCTCGAGTGTTGTGTCTTGTGTTAAAATGATTTTGTCAGACATAAAGCTGTACTTTTATTTCCTTCCAAAGACCCTGAAGTCGAAGGCTTGACTGGAATGCAGAAATGCTTCTTGGGCCCGTAGGTTCCCGTTGGCTTTATGAAGCAGGACTTCCTGTAGGGTGAAGAATAAACACGAACTCGGATCAGACACAAGGCAAAAACAAGTACTTTCGTTTGCATGAGTGTTTGAAAATTCGTGGTAATTAATACAGTGGGCGTACTGTTGGCCATGTAACCGGAGCTGTAACGGCATCCTGTTCTGATTTCGTTAGCGATCGCTGGGCTGCAAGAAAAAAGGCCGGGTGTTTTAAAACGTGCCACCTTCAGCTTTTTTTGCTAAACCTCTCGTGAGGACGCCTGTCGTAGCCATCGGGCGCTCATGCACTTGCGCAAACCACAACCTTCACAACCTTTGAAGACCTTTTACCCTTCTCATGAAGGCTTCATTTGCTCCTAAGGTCTCATTCGCTTGCACTTTTCTCGATATGATGACAAACTGCTTGTGTCTATCGAATGCGTGGCACTCGGGAACTGCGTTGAATTGCCAAGCAACTAACGCGATGGCTTCGATGACGCCACCTAACTTGTGACATTACAATGGCCTGTTTTAAAGGGTTTATGCAGCATGTTAATTCTATGGGTCTTTGTGACTACTTTCGTTGATCTCGGTTAAGGCAAACAATGCTGCGAAACTTGAAGAAAGCTGGTGTCATTAGAATTTGTATTTCCATAAACATTCTATTTACCTTTTATGTCGGGAAAAATCCCTTGCAAAAATTAAGGGACGATGCGTTACAGATACGTGGCGGGTGCGTAAAATGCGTTCATGCTCAATTTATGCCGCTTCGACCAACGTGTTATAACCTTTCGGCCAATGCGCCGACAGCTCCAACGCACCATGCCACGCTATGTCATCCTTTTGCACATGTTGTTCGCCTGCTAGCTCCGAGGCCTGCGCGCCCGCGCTCTGCCGGTGACGTCACAGTTCCCCACTGCGCAGGCGCGCCGTCCCTCTAAAGAGGCTCCGGGACGTCCACCCGTCAAATAAGGCGTCAAGGCAAATCCGGCAGGTTCGAGCCTCGTACGATTAAGCTTAAAGGTCCCATAAATACAAAATACAAGCTTGGTTCAATTTTATCGCAAACTTCGAACAAATAATGGAGATACTGAGGCAGACAGGTGAAGCAGTGACGAATCCTCAGCCACTGTCTGGCGACATCTCTAGGACGTCACAGAATCTTGTCTGGGCGATTGACAGCTGCCGACCAAAGCCACCGCAAAGAAACGGCCGGGCGATTGTCCTGGGACCTCAGTTAGGTTTCATCGTACCACTTGAATGGGAGCGTGCAGTTAATACAATGACGAGTGTCTATCAGGGTTGGCCCACATTGCGCCACCTCCTGCTCAGATTGCGTCACTGCAGTGCGAAATGTGAGTTTTAACGCGAAAGCGTTTTATTACGGGATACACAAAAATTTCCATCAAGTCATATCCGTCACGAAAAAGACGGCAGTACAACGAAGCGAGCGGCCTGTAAAGGGTGCACCCCTGCACACAGGGTCTTCTTGTGGGGAAGCAACCCTTAGTACTTAAGAGTACGTTATACATAGGGTTGTTCGTTTTCTGGTTTTGTATTTTAACATGGAAGTGTATTATGCCGGGATACACCTAGATTTCGCTGACGTCATATCCGTCACGGAAATGACGCCAGGATACCTTTGCCGAAGTGACCCGCCAGCAGGACATCGCTCGTCAAGCGCACCCACAAGACAGCCGCCGACCCGCAAGTCATGTCAGGTGCAGATTTCGCTGCAGGTTTCACTTTCGTGTTTTGCCGATTCCTATGGCATAAGAATCAACCAGTTTTTTAAATATTTCTTTAGTTTCTTGGCAAAAAAAACGACTTACGTGGCTGGAATGAAGCTGAGTGAATGATGAAAGTCTAGTTCTTTTAAATGGAAAAAAGCTGTATTTTTGTCTTCAGGGCACCTTTTAAAAATAGGAGCCGCGATTTTCAGCTGCCAGTTGAACTATTACTACGCGTTATAGTGTAGAACGCATTCATCTGTCGACCTAATGGAGGTGCCGAATGTACGGCGCGGCCACACAGGAAAGAGATGGCCGCCACCACGTTGAACATCTGCGGAACGTTGCGCCGTTGGCGGCGTGCTAAACAGCATCGCCCAGGGTTCACATCGCGTCCGTTCAGAATTCATACTGAAACTGCAATACCTACCTTCCGGAAGGGCCCGAAAGTGACAGGGTCGTCCATTACAGGGCGGAACCACGGGGGCCTGCATG
The DNA here is from genome assembly GCF_048455015.1 of Haemaphysalis longicornis. Classification (NCBI taxonomy): domain Eukaryota; kingdom Metazoa; phylum Arthropoda; class Arachnida; order Ixodida; family Ixodidae; genus Haemaphysalis; species Haemaphysalis longicornis. The sequence continues at coordinate 27,698,755 of NW_027526385.1, forward strand.
ATAGACGACGAAATTCATGTCACATTATTACATAGTAGCTGATAATGAGGTACATATATCGACCATTGTTGGCTGATAGTTAACATGTAGGGATTAGTATCGCAACTTAATTGCCGAAAATGTACACGGATCACCTATTCCTGAAGTTTGCATTCATCTTTGTACATTTAATGGACTAACACTTTAATGTAGGTTCATTAATTTTCCTCCAAACGTGTAAAGGATACAGAGGAGTGCTATCACTAAAAGCATAGCATGTTGTTTGTTGAAAAAGAAAATCATGCCATGTGTCGATATTTCGGCGCCCGCTAAAGATCCCCAGTTGATCGAAATTATTCTGGAGCCCTCCACTACGGCGCGCTTCATGCCCAGGTGTAGCATCGGCGCTTTAAACTCCACAATCAATAAAAAATGCTGACGATTACTATACTCCCTAACGCAAAATTTGCGCGCAGCGCAGTCTTCTCGCCCACGGCGCATAACTGCTGCCTCTCGGGAAGTGATCGCGTGATCAGCAAACGCACGGCGGCGCGCGCTACTCTGCCCTTATCTCGCAGCGCGTCGCCGCCGCCGAGCATGTTGCGGCAAATTGTGTTTCAAACTCCCGCGCAAATGTCACGTGGTTCGGATGAGCCACGCGACGAGTAGCATGTCCCTCCTCCTCAGACTTTCGCCGCACTTTCCTCCGCCGTGTTCTTTCTGTCGTCGCTCGCTCGGTTACGACGCCGTTGCCACCGGAAAACCACAGTAGCGACCGCCAAGGTACTGCGCACTAAGTAACCTAGGGATATAGTTCTGACATACAATTTTCAGTGTATTCAGTGTAGACACAGGCGAAAATATTTTTTCTAGCTGGATTACTCGACCAGAAATTTCTTCAGCTAGAAATGGTTCTAGGTGAAAATAGGCAGAATTTCCAGCTAGAAATTCAGTCTATAGGTAATTTCTAGGTGGATTTAGATGTTGTCCCAGCGGTCAGGTATTATTTCCCGCTAGCATTTGTCAGTCCAGCCGGAAGAAGAAAAACTCAAGCTGGAGATAATCGTCTCTAGCTAGACAAATAATTTTTATAGTTAGAAGCTGTCGATTCCAGTTAGAATCTATAACTCTAGTCAGAAATGAAGCTGTAAATTATGATTCCTTGCTAGAAACCCTCTTCTCATTTCCACGGGGGGAGCTTTCCTCGCAACACTGTAATGTAACACGCGTGTATGTTGTATACTCCAAATCAAAACGTTACACTTAACGTGAGCGCTAAGTTACTTAATTGCGTCCATCAACACCGAGGATTAAGACTACTGATTTGGTGTAACAACCTTGTGGACACATTAAGGATCAGAACACAATATAATTTGCATGGTACTAAACAACTACAAAGCAAACTGAGGTGGGCTCAACGGGTCATGGAACGAATAATGTAAGGAGTAACGCTCAGGGAATGGAGCTACCGAGATCAGAGAACTAGAGTAGAAGATATCATAGTTTATGTAAAGAAAAAGAAATAAACTTGGTCTGGCCTGAAGTGAGACAAACCAACAACCGCTGTACACTTAGGTTAATAGAGTGGATACCAAAAGTTGGGTCTAGAAGAAGGGGAAAGCCATTAATCCGATGGAGGGATGAAATAAGGAAATTCGGTGGTAAACTGTGGACTCGAGCAGTGCAGGACAGAAGCGGTCGGAGGTCAAAGGTAGAGGTCTTCATCCTGCAGTGGACCTGAGTAGGCTGATGATGATGATGGTCATTTGCATAGGCGCAGTGTAATACGCTCAGGGTAGTTGTTTGTTATTGGTAAAATATTTTTTGAATTTTCGCTATAGAGTTTAACCACATGCAAATATGTTCTTAGAAGGACTCGTGCACATCCTTTCGAGCACATATTCTAACTCAGGTCGAAGTAGTATACCCTGGGACTCACCTAACTCTGGGCCGAGACGAGCGACGCGTCCTGCAATGCAAGTGATATAGAGAGGCATGTTGTGCAAGTTCATTTTGCAGTTGAGAAAAATATTTTCCTCAATAAATGTCGAACGAAATAGAATTACACCGGGGCTCACCTAATACTAGCTGAGATTTGTTTCGTAGTTGAGAAAGATTAATTCGAAAGCATTATACATCAAGCGAAAAAGCCGACGTCTGACATCTGTAGCCACAGAACGGCTCCTAAACCTCCATTGGCTGCGATGTGTAATACATACTCGCCCAAGTATATTGCCGCCGGAAAACCACAGTAGCGACCGCCAAGGTACTGCGCACTAAGTAACCTAGGGATATAGTTGACATAAAATTTTCAGTATATTCAGTGTAGACACAGGCGAAAATATTTTTTCTAGCTGGATTACTCGACCAGAAATTTCTTCAGCTAGAAATGGTTCTAGGTGAAAATAGGCAGAATTTTCAGCTAGAAATTCAGTCTATAGGTCATTGCTAGGTGGATTTAGATTTTGTCCCAGCGGGCAGGTATTATTTCCAGCTAGCATTTGTCAGTCCAGCCGGAAGAAGAAAAACTCAAGCTGGAGATAATCGTCTCCAGCTAGACAAAGAATTTTTATAGTTAGAAGCTGTCGATTCCAGTTAGAATCTATAACTCTAGTCAGAAATGAAGCTGTAAATTATGATTCCTTGCTAGAAATCCTCTTCTCATTTCCACGGGGGGAGCTTTCCTCGCAACACTGTAATGTAACACGCGTGTATGTTGTATACTCCAAATCAAAACGTTACACTTAACGTGAGCGCTAAGTTACTTAATTGCGTCCATCAACACCGAGGATTAAGACTACTGATTTGGTGTAACAACCTTGTGGACACATTAAGGATCAGAACACAATATAATTTGCATGGTACTAAACAACTACAAAGCAAACTGAGGTGGGCTCAACGGGTCATGGAACGAATAATGTAAGGAGTAACGCTCAGGGAATGGAGCTACCGAGATCAGAGAACTAGAGTAGAAGATATCATAGTTTATGTAAAGAAAAAGAAATAAACTTGGTCTGGCCTGAAGTGAGACAAACCAACAACCGCTGTACACTTAGGTTAATAGAGTGTGGATACCAAAAGTTGGGTCTAGAAGAAGGGGAAAGCCATTAATCCGATGGAGGGATGAAATAAGGAAATTCGGTGGTAAACTGTGGACTCGAGCAGTGCAGGACAGAAGCGGTCGGAGGTCAAAGGTAGAGGTCTTCATCCTGCAGTGGACCTGAGTAGGCTGATGATGATGATGGTCATTTGCATAGGCGCAGTGTAATACGCTCAGGGTAGTTGTTTGTTATTGGTAAAATATTTTTTGAATTTTCGCTATAGAGTTTAACCACATGCAAATATGTTCTTAGATGGACTCGTGCACATCCTTTCGAGCACATATTCTAACTCAGGTCGAAGTAGTATACCCTGGGACTCACCTAACTCTGGGCCGAGACGAGCGACGCGTCCTGCAATGCAAGTGATATAGAGAGGCATGTTGTGCAAGTTCATTTTGCAGTTGAGAAAAATATTTTCCTCAATAAATGTCGAACGAAATAGAATACACCGGGGCTCACCTAATACTAGCTGAGATTTGTTTCGTAGTTGAGAAAGATTAATTCGAAAGCATTATACATCAAGCGAAAAAGCCGACGTCTCACATCTGTAGCCACAGAACGGCTCCTAAACCTCCATTGGCTGCGATGTGTAATACATACTCGCCCAAGTATATTGCCGCCGGAAAACCACAGTAGCGACCGCCAAGGTACTGCGCACTAAGTAACCTAGGGATATAGTTCTGACATAAAATTTTCAGTATATTCAGTGTAGACACAGGCGAAAATATTTTTCTAGCTGGATTACTCGACCAGAAATTTCTTGAGCTAGAAATGGTTCTAGGTGAAAATAGGCAGAATTTCCAGCTAGAAATTCAGTCTATAGGTCATTGCTAGGTGGATTTAGATTTTGTCCCAGCGGGCAGGTATTATTTCCAGCTAGCATTTGTCAGTCCAGCCGGAAGAAGAAAAACTCAAGCTGGAGATAATCGTCTCCAGCTAGACAAAGAATTTTTATAGTTAGAAGCTGTCGATTCCAGTTAGAATCTATAACTCTAGTCAGAAATGAAGCTGTAAATTATGATTCCTTGCTAGAAATCCTCTTCTCATTTCCACGGGGGGAGCTTTCCTCGCAACACTGTAATGTAACACGCGTGTATGTTGTATATTCCAAATCAAAACGTTACACTTAACGTGAGCGCTAAGTTACTTAATTGCGTCCATCAACACCGAGGATTAAGACTACTGATTTGGTGTAACAACCTTGTGGACACATTAAGGATCAGAACACAATATAATTTGCATGGTACTAAACAACTACAAAGCAAACTGAGGTGGGCTCAACGGTTCATGGAACGGATAATGTAAGGAGTAACGCTCAGGGAATGGAGCTACCGAGATCAGAGAACTAGAGTAGAAGATATCATAGTTTATGTAAAGAAAAAGAAATAAACTTGGTCTGGCCTGAAGTGAGACAAACCAACAACCGCTGTACACTTAGGTTAATAGAGTGGATACCAAAAGTTGGGTCTAGAAGAAGGGGAAAGCCATTAATCCGATGGAGGGATGAAATAAGGAAATTCGGTGGTAAACTGTGGACTCGAGCAGTGCAGGACAGAAGCGGTCGGAGGTCAAAGGTAGAGGTCTTCATCCTGCAGTGGACCTGAGTAGGCTGATGATGATGATGGTCATTTGCATAAGCGCAGTGTAATACGCTCAGGGTAGTTGTTTGTTATTGGTAAAATATTTTTTGAATTTTCGCTATAGAGTTTAACCACATGCAAATATGTTCTTAGAAGGACTCGTGCACATCCTTTCGAGCACATATTCTAACTCAGGTCGAAGTAGTATACCCTGGGACTCACCTAACTCTGGGCCGAGACGAGCGACGCGTCCTGCAATGCAAGTGATATAGAGAGGCATGTTGTGCAAGTTCATTTTGCAGTTGAGAAAAATATTTTCCTCAATAAATGTCGAACGAAATAGAATACACCGGGGCTCACCTAATACTAGCTGAGATTTGTTTCGTAGTTGAGAAAGATTAATTCGAAAGCATTATACATCAAGCGAAAAAGCCGACGTCTCACATCTGTAGCCACAGAACGGCTCCTAAACCTCCATTGGCTGCGATGTGTAATACATACTCGCCCAAGTATATTGCCGCCGGAAAACCACAGTACCGACCGCCAAGGTACTGCGCACTAAGTAACCTAGGGATATAGTTCTGACATAAAATTTTCAGTATATTCAGTGTAGACACAGGCGAAAATATTTTTCTAGCTGGATTACTCGACCAGAAATTTCTTGAGCTAGAAATGGTTCTAGGTGAAAATAGGCAGAATTTCCAGCTAGAAATTCAGTCTATAGGTCATTGCTAGGTGGATTTAGATTTTGTCCCAGCGGGCAGGTATTATTTCCAGCTAGCATTTGTCAGTCCAGCCGGAAGAAGAAAAACTCAAGCTGGAGATAATCGTCTCCAGCTAGACAAAGAATTTTTATAGTTAGAAGCTGTCGATTCCAGTTAGAATCTATAACTCTAGTCGGAAATGAAGCTGTAAATTATGATTCCTTGCTAGAAATCCTCTTCTCATTTCCACGGGGGGAGCTTTCCTCGCAACACTGTAATGTAACACGCGTGTATGTTGTATACTCCAAATCAAAACGTTACACTTAACGTGAGCGCTAAGTTACTTAATGGCGTCCATCAACACCGAGGATTAAGACTACTGATTTGGTGTAACAACCTTGTGGACACATTAAGGATCAGAACACAATATAATTTGCATGGTACTAAACAACTACAAAGCAAACTGAGGTGGGCTCAACGGGTCATGGAACGAATAATGTAAGGAGTAACGCTCAGGGAATGGAGCTACCGAGATCAGAGAACTGTAGAAGATATCATAGTTTATGTAAAGAAAAAGAAATAAACTTGGACTGGCCTGAAGTGAGACAAACCAACAACCGCTGTACACTTAGGTTAATAGAGTGGATACCAAAAGTTGGGAAGAAGGGGAAAGCCATTAATCCGATGGAGGGATGAAATAAGGAAATTCGGTGGTAAACTGTGGACTCGAGCAGTGCAGGACAGAAGCGGTCGGAGGTCAAAGGTAGAGGTCTTCATCCTGCAGTGGACCTGAGTAGGCTGATGGTGATGATGGTCATTTGCATAGGCGCAGTGTAATACGCTCAGGGTAGTTGTTTGTTATTGGTAAAATAGTTTTTGAATTTTCGCTATAGACTTTAACCACATGCAAATATGTTCTTAGAAGGACTCGTGCACATCCTTTCGAGCACATATTCTAACTCAGATCGAAGTAGTATCCCCTGGGACTCACCTAACTCTGGGCCGAGACGAGCGACGAGTCCTGCAATGCAAGTGATATAGAGAGGCATGTTGTGCCCGTTCATTTTGCAGTTGAGAAAAATATTTTGCTCAATAAATGTCGAACGAAATAGAATACACCGGGGCTCCCCTAATACTAGCTCAGATTTGTTTCGTAGTTGAGAAAGATTAATTCGAAAGCATTAAATGGAACTTCCAGCGAAAAAGCCGACGTCTCACATCTGTAGCCACAGAACGGCTCCTAAACCTACATTGGCTGCGATGTGTAATACATACTCGCCCAAGTATATTGCCGCCGGAAAACCACAGTAGCGACCGCCAAGGTACTGCGCACTAAGTAACCTAGGGATATAGTTCTGACATAAAATTTTCAGTATATTCAGAGTAGACACAGGCGAAAATATTTTTTATAGCTGGATTACTCGACCAGAAATTTCTTGAGCTAGAAATGGTTCTAGGTGAAAATAGGCAGAATTTCCAGCTAGAAATTCAGTCTATAGGTCATTGCTAGGTGGATTTAGATTTTGTCCCAGCGGGCAGGTATTATTTCCAGCTAGCATTTGTCAGTCCAGCCGGAAGAAGAAAAACTCAAGCTGGAGATAATCGTCTGTAGCTAGACAAAGAATTTTTATAGTTAGAAGCTGTCGATTCCAGTTAGAATCTATAACTCTAGTCAGAAATGAAGCTGTAAATTATGATTCCTTGCTAGAAATCCTCTTCTCATTTCCACGGGGGGAGCTTTCCTCGCAACACTGTAATGTAACACGCGTGTATGTTGTATACTCCAAATCAAAACGTTACACTTAACGTGAGGGCTAAGTTACTTAATTGCGTCCATCAACACCGAGGATTAAGACTACTGATTTGGTGTAACAACCTTGTGGACACATTAAGGATCAGAACACAATATAATTTGCATGGTACTAAACAACTACAAAGCAAACTGAGGTGGGCTCAACGGGTCATGGAACGAATAATGTAAGGAGTAACGCTCAGGGAATGGAGCTACCGAGATCAGAGAACTGTAGAAGATATCATAGTTTATGTAAAGAAACAGAAATAAACTTGGACTAGCCTCAAGTGAGACAAACCAACAACCGCTGTACACTTAGGTTAATAGAGTGGATACCAAAAGTTGGGAAGAAGGGGAAAGCCATTAATCCGATGGAGGGAAGAAATATGGAAATTCGGTGGTAAACTGTGGACTCGAGCAGTGCAGGACAGAAGCGGTCGGAGGTCAATGGTAGAGGTCTTCATCCTGCAGTGGACCTGAGTAGGCTGATGATGATGATGATAATTTGCATAGGCGCAGTGTAATACGCTCAGGGTAGTTGTTTGTTATTGGTAAAATAGTATTTGAATTTTCGCCATAGAGTTTAAACACATGCAAATATGTTGTTACAAGGACTCGTGTACATCCATTCGAGCGCATATTCTAACTCAGGTCGAAGTAGTATACCCTGGGACTCACCTAACTCTGGACCGGGACGAGCGACGCGTCCTGCAATGGAAGTGATATAGAGAGGCATGTTGTGCAAGTTCATTTTGCAGTTGAGAAAAATTTTTGCTCAATAAATGTCGAACGAAATAGAATACACCGGGGCTCACCTAATACTAGCTGAGATTTGTTTCGTAGTTGAGAAAGATTAATTTGAAAGCATTATACATCAAGCGAAAAAGCCGACGTCTCACATCTGTAGCCACAGAACGGCTCCTAAACCTCCATTGGCTGCGATGTGTAATACATGCTCGCCCAAGTATATTGCCGCCGGAAAACCACAGTAGCGACCGCCAAGGTACTGCGCACTAAGTAACCTAGGGATATAGTTCTGACATAAAATTTTCAGTATATTCAGTGTAGACACAGGCGAAAATATTTTTCTAGCTGGATTACTCGACCAGAAATTTCTTGAGCTAGAAATGGTTCTAGGTGAAAATAGGCAGAATTTCCAGCTAGAAATTCAGTCTATAGGTCATTTCTAGGTGGATTTAGATTTTGTCCCAGCGGGCAGGTATTATTTCCAGCTAGCATTTGTCAGTCCAGCCGGAAGAAGAAAAACTCAAGCTGGAGATAATCGTCTCTAGCTAGACAAAGAATTTTTATAGTTAGAAGCTGTCGATTCCAGTTAGAAACTATAACTCTAGTCTGAAATGAAGCTGTAAATTATGATTCCTTGCTAGAAATCCTCTTCTCATTTCCACAGGGGGAGCTTTCCTCACAACACTAATGTAACACGCGTGTATGTTGTATACTCCAAATCAAAACCTTACACTTAACGTGAGCGCTAAGTTACTTAATTGCGTCCATGAACACCGAGGATTAAGACTACTGATTTGGTGTAACAACCTTGTGGACACATTAAGGATCAGAACACAATATAATTTGCATGGTACTAAACAACTACAAAGCAAACTGAGGTGGGCTCAACGGTTCATGGAACGAATAATGTAAGGAGTAACGCTCGGGGAATGGAGCTACCGAGATCAGAGAACTAGAGTAGAAGATATCATAGTTTATGTAAAGATAAAGAAATAAACTTGGACTGGCCTGAAGTGAGACAAACCAACAACCGCTGTACACTTAGGTTAATAGAGTGGATACCAAAAGTTGGGTCTAGAAGAAGGGGAAAGCCATTAATCCGATGGAGGAATGAAATAAGGAAATTCGGTGGTAAACTGTGGACTCGAGCAGTGCAGGACAGAAGCGGTCGGAGGTCAATGGTAGAGGTCTTCATCCTGCAGTGGACCTGAGTAGGCTGATGATGATGATGGTCATTTGCATAGGCGCAGTGTAATACGCTCAGGGTAGTTGTTTGTTATTGGTAAAATATTTTGTGAATTTTCGCTATAGAGTTTAACCACATGCAAATATGTTCTTAGAAGGACTCGTGCACATCCTTTCGAGCACATATTCTAACTCAGGTCGAAGTAGTATACCCTGGGACTCACCTAACTCTGGGCCGAGACGAGCGACGCGTCCTGCAATGCAAGTGATATAGAGAGGCATGTTGTGCAAGTTCATTTTGCAGTTGAGAAAAATATTTTCCTCAATAAATGTCGAACGAAATAGAATACACCGGGGCTCACCTAATACTAGCTGAGATTTGTTTCGTAGTTGAGAAAGATTAATTCGAAAGCATTATACATCAAGCGAAAAAGCCGACGTCTCACATCTGTAGCCACAGAACGGCTCCTAAACCTCCATTGGCTGCGATGTGTAATACATACTCGTCCAAGTATATTGCCGCCGGAAAACCACAGTAGCGACCGCCAAGGTACTGCGCACTAAGTAACCTAGGGATATAGTTGACATAAAATTTTCAGTATATTCAGTGTAGACACAGGCGAAAATATTTTTTCTAGCTGGATTACTCGACCAGAAATTTCTTCAGCTAGAAATGGTTCTAGGTGAAAATAGGCAGAATTTTCAGCTAGAAATTCAGTCTATAGGTCATTGCTAGGTGGATTTAGATTTTGTCCCAGCGGGCAGGTATTATTTCCAGCTAGCATTTGTCAGTCCAGCCGGAAGAAGAAAAACTCAAGCTGGAGATAATCGTCTCCAGCTAGACAAAGAATTTTTATAGTTAGAAGCTGTCGATTCCAGTTAGAATCTATAACTCTAGTCAGAAATGAAGCTGTAAATTATGATTCCTTGCTAGAAATCCTCTTCTCATTTCCACGGGGGGAGCTTTCCTCGCAACACTGTAATGTAACACGCGTGTATGTTGTATACTCCAAATCAAAACGTTACACTTAACGTGAGCGCTAAGTTACTTAATTGCGTCCATCAACACCGAGGATTAAGACTACTGATTTGGTGTAACAACCTTGTGGACACATTAAGGATCAGAACACAATATAATTTGCATGGTACTAAACAACTACAAAGCAAACTGAGGTGGGCTCAACGGGTCATGGAACGAATAATGTAAGGAGTAACGCTCAGGGAATGGAGCTACCGAGATCAGAGAACTAGAGTAGAAGATATCATAGTTTATGTAAAGAAAAAGAAATAAACTTGGTCTGGCCTGAAGTGAGACAAACCAACAACCGCTGTACACTTAGGTTAATAGAGTGTGGATACCAAAAGTTGGGTCTAGAAGAAGGGGAAAGCCATTAATCCGATGGAGGGATGAAATAAGGAAATTCGGTGGTAAACTGTGGACTCGAGCAGTGCAGGACAGAAGCGGTCGGAGGTCAAAGGTAGAGGTCTTCATCCTGCAGTGGACCTGAGTAGGCTGATGATGATGATGGTCATTTGCATAGGCGCAGTGTAATACGCTCAGGGTAGTTGTTTGTTATTGGTAAAATATTTTTTGAATTTTCGCTATAGAGTTTAACCACATGCAAATATGTTCTTAGATGGACTCGTGCACATCCTTTCGAGCACATATTCTAACTCAGGTCGAAGTAGTATACCCTGGGACTCACCTAACTCTGGGCCGAGACGAGCGACGCGTCCTGCAATGCAAGTGATATAGAGAGGCATGTTGTGCAAGTTCATTTTGCAGTTGAGAAAAATATTTTCCTCAATAAATGTCGAACGAAATAGAATACACCGGGGCTCACCTAATACTAGCTGAGATTTGTTTCGTAGTTGAGAAAGATTAATTCGAAAGCATTATACATCAAGCGAAAAAGCCGACGTCTCACATCTGTAGCCACAGAACGGCTCCTAAACCTCCATTGGCTGCGATGTGTAATACATACTCGCCCAAGTATATTGCCGCCGGAAAACCACAGTAGCGACCGCCAAGGTACTGCGCACTAAGTAACCTAGGGATATAGTTCTGACATAAAATTTTCAGTATATTCAGTGTAGACACAGGCGAAAATATTTTTCTAGCTGGATTACTCGACCAGAAATTTCTTGAGCTAGAAATGGTTCTAGGTGAAAATAGGCAGAATTTCCAGCTAGAAATTCAGTCTATAGGTCATTGCTAGGTGGATTTAGATTTTGTCCCAGCGGGCAGGTATTATTTCCAGCTAGCATTTGTCAGTCCAGCCGGAAGAAGAAAAACTCAAGCTGGAGATAATCGTCTCCAGCTAGACAAAGAATTTTTATAGTTAGAAGCTGTCGATTCCAGTTAGAATCTATAACTCTAGTCAGAAATGAAGCTGTAAATTATGATTCCTTGCTAGAAATCCTCTTCTCATTTCCACGGGGGGAGCTTTCCTCGCAACACTGTAATGTAACACGCGTGTATGTTGTATATTCCAAATCAAAACGTTACACTTAACGTGAGCGCTAAGTTACTTAATTGCGTCCATCAACACCGAGGATTAAGACTACTGATTTGGTGTAACAACCTTGTGGACACATTAAGGATCAGAACACAATATAATTTGCATGGTACTAAACAACTACAAAGCAAACTGAGGTGGGCTCAACGGTTCATGGAACGGATAATGTAAGGAGTAACGCTCAGGGAATGGAGCTACCGAGATCAGAGAACTAGAGTAGAAGATATCATAGTTTATGTAAAGAAAAAGAAATAAACTTGGTCTGGCCTGAAGTGAGACAAACCAACAACCGCTGTACACTTAGGTTAATAGAGTGGATACCAAAAGTTGGGTCTAGAAGAAGGGGAAAGCCATTAATCCGATGGAGGGATGAAATAAGGAAATTCGGTGGTAAACTGTGGACTCGAGCAGTGCAGGACAGAAGCGGTCGGAGGTCAAAGGTAGAGGTCTTCATCCTGCAGTGGACCTGAGTAGGCTGATGATGATGATGGTCATTTGCATAAGCGCAGTGTAATACGCTCAGGGTAGTTGTTTGTTATTGGTAAAATATTTTTTGAATTTTCGCTATAGAGTTTAACCACATGCAAATATGTTCTTAGAAGGACTCGTGCACATCCTTTCGAGCACATATTCTAACTCAGGTCGAAGTAGTATACCCTGGGACTCACCTAACTCTGGGCCGAGACGAGCGACGCGTCCTGCAATGCAAGTGATATAGAGAGGCATGTTGTGCAAGTTCATTTTGCAGTTGAGAAAAATATTTTCCTCAATAAATGTCGAACGAAATAGAATACACCGGGGCTCACCTAATACTAGCTGAGATTTGTTTCGTAGTTGAGAAAGATTAATTCGAAAGCATTATACATCAAGCGAAAAAGCCGACGTCTCACATCTGTAGCCACAGAACGGCTCCTAAACCTCCATTGGCTGCGATGTGTAATACATACTCGCCCAAGTATATTGCCGCCGGAAAACCACAGTACCGACCGCCAAGGTACTGCGCACTAAGTAACCTAGGGATATAGTTCTGACATAAAATTTTCAGTATATTCAGTGTAGACACAGGCGAAAATATTTTTCTAGCTGGATTACTCGACCAGAAATTTCTTGAGCTAGAAATGGTTCTAGGTGAAAATAGGCAGAATTTCCAGCTAGAAATTCAGTCTATAGGTCATTGCTAGGTGGATTTAGATTTTGTCCCAGCGGGCAGGTATTATTTCCAGCTAGCATTTGTCAGTCCAGCCGGAAGAAGAAAAACTCAAGCTGGAGATAATCGTCTCCAGCTAGACAAAGAATTTTTATAGTTAGAAGCTGTCGATTCCAGTTAGAATCTATAACTCTAGTCGGAAATGAAGCTGTAAATTATGATTCCTTGCTAGAAATCCTCTTCTCATTTCCACGGGGGGAGCTTTCCTCGCAACACTGTAATGTAACACGCGTGTATGTTGTATACTCCAAATCAAAACGTTACACTTAACGTGAGCGCTAAGTTACTTAATGGCGTCCATCAACACCGAGGATTAAGACTACTGATTTGGTGTAACAACCTTGTGGACACATTAAGGATCAGAACACAATATAATTTGCATGGTACTAAACAACTACAAAGCAAACTGAGGTGGGCTCAACGGGTCATGGAACGAATAATGTAAGGAGTAACGCTCAGGGAATGGAGCTACCGAGATCAGAGAACTGTAGAAGATATCATAGTTTATGTAAAGAAAAAGAAATAAACTTGGACTGGCCTGAAGTGAGACAAACCAACAACCGCTGTACACTTAGGTTAATAGAGTGGATACCAAAAGTTGGGAAGAAGGGGAAAGCCATTAATCCGATGGAGGGATGAAATAAGGAAATTCGGTGGTAAACTGTGGACTCGAGCAGTGCAGGACAGAAGCGGTCGGAGGTCAAAGGTAGAGGTCTTCATCCTGCAGTGGACCTGAGTAGGCTGATGGTGATGATGGTCATTTGCATAGGCGCAGTGTAATACGCTCAGGGTAGTTGTTTGTTATTGGTAAAATAGTTTTTGAATTTTCGCTATAGACTTTAACCACATGCAAATATGTTCTTAGAAGGACTCGTGCACATCCTTTCGAGCACATATTCTAACTCAGATCGAAGTAGTATCCCCTGGGACTCACCTAACTCTGGGCCGAGACGAGCGACGAGTCCTGCAATGCAAGTGATATAGAGAGGCATGTTGTGCCCGTTCATTTTGCAGTTGAGAAAAATATTTTGCTCAATAAATGTCGAACGAAATAGAATACACCGGGGCTCCCCTAATACTAGCTCAGATTTGTTTCGTAGTTGAGAAAGATTAATTCGAAAGCATTAAATGGAACTTCCAGCGAAAAAGCCGACGTCTCACATCTGTAGCCACAGAACGGCTCCTAAACCTACATTGGCTGCGATGTGTAATACATACTCGCCCAAGTATATTGCCGCCGGAAAACCACAGTAGCGACCGCCAAGGTACTGCGCACTAAGTAACCTAGGGATATAGTTCTGACATAAAATTTTCAGTATATTCAGAGTAGACACAGGCGAAAATATTTTTTATAGCTGGATTACTCGACCAGAAATTTCTTGAGCTAGAAATGGTTCTAGGTGAAAATAGGCAGAATTTCCAGCTAGAAATTCAGTCTATAGGTCATTGCTAGGTGGATTTAGATTTTGTCCCAGCGGGCAGGTATTATTTCCAGCTAGCATTTGTCAGTCCAGCCGGAAGAAGAAAAACTCAAGCTGGAGATAATCGTCTGTAGCTAGACAAAGAATTTTTATAGTTAGAAGCTGTCGATTCCAGTTAGAATCTATAACTCTAGTCAGAAATGAAGCTGTAAATTATGATTCCTTGCTAGAAATCCTCTTCTCATTTCCACGGGGGGAGCTTTCCTCGCAACACTGTAATGTAACACGCGTGTATGTTGTATACTCCAAATCAAAACGTTACACTTAACGTGAGGGCTAAGTTACTTAATTGCGTCCATCAACACCGAGGATTAAGACTACTGATTTGGTGTAACAACCTTGTGGACACATTAAGGATCAGAACACAATATAATTTGCATGGTACTAAACAACTACAAAGCAAACTGAGGTGGGCTCAACGGGTCATGGAACGAATAATGTAAGGAGTAACGCTCAGGGAATGGAGCTACCGAGATCAGAGAACTGTAGAAGATATCATAGTTTATGTAAAGAAACAGAAATAAACTTGGACTAGCCTCAAGTGAGACAAACCAACAACCGCTGTACACTTAGGTTAATAGAGTGGATACCAAAAGTTGGGAAGAAGGGGAAAGCCATTAATCCGATGGAGGGAAGAAATATGGAAATTCGGTGGTAAACTGTGGACTCGAGCAGTGCAGGACAGAAGCGGTCGGAGGTCAATGGTAGAGGTCTTCATCCTGCAGTGGACCTGAGTAGGCTGATGATGATGATGATAATTTGCATAGGCGCAGTGTAATACGCTCAGGGTAGTTGTTTGTTATTGGTAAAATAGTATTTGAATTTTCGCCATAGAGTTTAAACACATGCAAATATGTTGTTACAAGGACTCGTGTACATCCATTCGAGCGCATATTCTAACTCAGGTCGAAGTAGTATACCCTGGGACTCACCTAACTCTGGACCGGGACGAGCGACGCGTCCTGCAATGGAAGTGATATAGAGAGGCATGTTGTGCAAGTTCATTTTGCAGTTGAGAAAAATTTTTGCTCAATAAATGTCGAACGAAATAGAATACACCGGGGCTCACCTAATACTAGCTGAGATTTGTTTCGTAGTTGAGAAAGATTAATTTGAAAGCATTATACATCAAGCGAAAAAGCCGACGTCTCACATCTGTAGCCACAGAACGGCTCCTAAACCTCCATTGGCTGCGATGTGTAATACATGCTCGCCCAAGTATATTGCCGCCGGAAAACCACAGTAGCGACCGCCAAGGTACTGCGCACTAAGTAACCTAGGGATATAGTTCTGACATAAAATTTTCAGTATATTCAGTGTAGACACAGGCGAAAATATTTTTCTAGCTGGATTACTCGACCAGAAATTTCTTGAGCTAGAAATGGTTCTAGGTGAAAATAGGCAGAATTTCCAGCTAGAAATTCAGTCTATAGGTCATTTCTAGGTGGATTTAGATTTTGTCCCAGCGGGCAGGTATTATTTCCAGCTAGCATTTGTCAGTCCAGCCGGAAGAAGAAAAACTCAAGCTGGAGATAATCGTCTCTAGCTAGACAAAGAATTTTTATAGTTAGAAGCTGTCGATTCCAGTTAGAAACTATAACTCTAGTCTGAAATGAAGCTGTAAATTATGATTCCTTGCTAGAAATCCTCTTCTCATTTCCACAGGGGGAGCTTTCCTCACAACACTAATGTAACACGCGTGTATGTTGTATACTCCAAATCAAAACCTTACACTTAACGTGAGCGCTAAGTTACTTAATTGCGTCCATGAACACCGAGGATTAAGACTACTGATTTGGTGTAACAACCTTGTGGACACATTAAGGATCAGAACACAATATAATTTGCATGGTACTAAACAACTACAAAGCAAACTGAGGTGGGCTCAACGGTTCATGGAACGAATAATGTAAGGAGTAACGCTCGGGGAATGGAGCTACCGAGATCAGAGAACTAGAGTAGAAGATATCATAGTTTATGTAAAGATAAAGAAATAAACTTGGACTGGCCTGAAGTGAGACAAACCAACAACCGCTGTACACTTAGGTTAATAGAGTGGATACCAAAAGTTGGGTCTAGAAGAAGGGGAAAGCCATTAATCCGATGGAGGAATGAAATAAGGAAATTCGGTGGTAAACTGTGGACTCGAGCAGTGCAGGACAGAAGCGGTCGGAGGTCAATGGTAGAGGTCTTCATCCTGCAGTGGACCTGAGTAGGCTGATGATGATGATGGTCATTTGCATAGGCGCAGTGTAATACGCTCAGGGTAGTTGTTTGTTATTGGTAAAATATTTTGTGAATTTTCGCTATAGAGTTTAACCACATGCAAATATGTTCTTAGAAGGACACGTGCACATCCTTTCGAGCACATATTCTAACTCAGGTCGAAGTAGTATACCCTGGGACTCACCTAACTCTGGGCCGAGACGAGCGACGCGTCCTGCAATGCAAGTGATATAGAGAGGCATGTTGTGCAAGTTCATTTTGCAGTTGAGAAAAATATTTTCCTCAATAAATGTCGAACGAAATAGAATACACCGGGGCTCACCTAATACTAGCTGAGATTTGTTTCGTAGTTGAGAAAGATTAATTCGAAAGCATTATACATCAAGCGAAAAAGCCGACGTCTCACATCTGTAGCCACAGAACGGCTCCTAAACCTCCATTGGCTGCGATGTGTAATACATACTCGTCCAAGTATATTGCCGCCGGAAAACCACAGTAGCGACCGCCAAGGTACTGCGCACTAAGTAACCTAGGGATATAGTTCTGACATAAAATTTTCAGTATATTCAGTGTAGACACAGGCGAAAATATTTTTCTAGCTGGATTACTCGACCAGAAATTTCTTGAGCTAGAAATGGTTCTAGGTGAAAATAGGCAGAATTTCCAGCTAGAAATTCAGTCTATAGGTCATGTCTAGGTGGATTTAGATTTTGTCCCAGCGGGCAGGTATTATTTCCAGCTAGCATTTGTCAGTCCAGCCGGAAGAAGAAAACCTCAAGCTGGAGATAATCGTCTCTAGCTAGACAAAGAATTTTTATAGTTAGAAGCTGTCGATTCCAGTTAGAATCTATAACTCTAGTCAGAAATGAAGCTGTAAATTATGATTCCTTGCTAGAAATCCTCTTCTCATTTCCACGAGGGGAGCTTTCCTCGCAACACTGTAATGTAACACGCGTGTATGTTGTATACTCCAAATCAAAACGTTACACTTAACGTGAGCGCTAAGTTACTTAATTGCGTCCATCAACACCGAGGATTAAGACTACTGATTTGGTGTAACAACCTTGTGGACACATTAAGGATCAGAACACAATATAATTTGCATGGTACTAAACAACTACAAAGCAAACTGAGGTGGGCTCAACGGGTCATGGAACGAATAATGTAAGGAGTAACGCTCAGGGAATGGAGCTACCAAGATCAGAGAACTGTAGAAGATATCATAGTTTATGTAAAGAAAAAGAAATAAACTTGGACTGGCCTGAAGTGAGACAAACCAAAATCCGCTGTACACTTAGGTTAATAGAGTGGATACCAAAAGTTGGGTCTAGAAGAAGGGGAAAGCCATTAATCCGATGGAGGGATGACATAAGGAAATTCGGTGGTAAACTGTGGACTCGAGCAGTGCAGGACAGAAGCGGTCGGAGGTCAATGGTAGAGGTCTTCATCCTGCAGTGGACCTGAGTAGGCTGATGATGATGATGGTCATTTGCACAGGCGCAGTGTAATACGCTCAGGGTAGTTGTTTGTTATTGGTAAAATATTTTTTGAATTTTCGCTATAGAGTTTAACCACATGCAAATATGTTCTCAGAAGGACTCGTGCACATCCTTTCGAGCACATATTCTAACTCAGGTCGAAGTAGTATACCCTGGGACTCACCTAACTCTGGGCCGAGACGAGCGACGCGTCCTGCAATGCAAGTGATATAGAGAGGCATGTTGTGCAAGTTCATTTTGCAGTTGAGAAAAATATTTTGCTCAATAAATGTCGAACGAAATAGAATACACCGGGGCTCACCTAATACTAGCTGAGATTTGTTTCGTAGTTGAGAAAGATTAATTCGAAAGCATTATACATCAAGCGAAAAAGCCGACGTCTCACATCTGTAGCCACAGAATGGCTCCTAAACCTCCATTGGCTGCGATGTGTAATACATACTCGCCCAAGTATATTGCCGCCGGAAAACCACAGTAGCGACCGCCAAGGTACTGCGCACTAAGTAACCTAGGGATATAGTTCTGACATAAAATTTTCAGTATATTCAGTGTAGACACAGGCGAAAATATTTTTCTAGCTGGATTACTCGACCACAATTTTCTTGAGCTAGAAATGGTTCTAGGTGAAAATAGGCAGAATTTCCAGCTAGAAATTCAGTCTATAGGTCATTTCTAGGTGGATTTAGATTTTGTCCCAGCGGGCAGGTATTATTTCCAGCTAGCATTTGTCAGTCCAGCCAGAAGAAGAAAAACTCAAGCTGGAGATAATCGTCTGTAGCTAGACAAAGAATTTTTATAGTTAGAAGCTGTCGATTCCAGTTAGAATCTATAACTCTAGTCAGAAATTAAGCTGTAAATTATGATTCCTTGCTAGAAATCCTCTTCTCATTTCCACGGGGGGAGCTTTCCTCGCAACACTGTAATGTAACACGCGTGTATGTTGTATACTCCAAATCAAAACGTTACACTTAACGTGAGGGCTAAGTTACTTAATTGCGTCCATCAACACCGAGGATTAAGACTACTGATTTGGTGTAACAACCTTGTGGACACATTAAGGATCAGAACACAATATAATTTGCATGGTACTAAACAACTACAAAGCAAACTGAGGAGGGCTCAACGGGTCATGGAACGAATAATGTAAGGAGTAACGCTCAGGGAATGGAGCTACCGAGATCAGAGAACTGTAGAAGATATCATAGTTTATGTAAAGAAAAAGAAATAAACTTGGACTGGCCTCAAGTGAGACAAACCAACAACCGCTGTAACTTAGGTTAATAGAGTGGATACCAAAAGTTGGGAAGAAGGGGAAAGCCATTAATCCGATGGAGGGATGAAATAAGAAAATTCGGTGGTAAACTGTGGACTCGAGCAGTGCAGGACAGAAGCGGTCGGAGGTCAAAGGTAGAGGTCTTCATCCTGCAGTGGACCTGAGTAGGCTGATGGTGATGATGGTCATTTGCATAGGCGCAGTGTAATACGCTCAGGGTAGTTGTTTGTTATTGGTAAAATAGTTTTTGAATTTTCGCTATAGAGTTTAACCACATGCAAATATGTTCTTAGAAGGACTCGTGCACATCCTTTCGAGCACATATTCTAACTCAGGTCGAAGTAGTATACCCTGGGACTCACCTAACTCTGGGCCGAGACGAGCGACGCGTCCTGCAATGCAAGTGATATAGAGAGGCATGTTGTGCAAGTTCATTTTGCAGTTGAGAAAAATATTTTCCTCAATAAATGTCGAACGAAATAGAATACACCGGGGCTCACCTAATACTAGGTGAAATTTGTTTCGTAGTTGAGAAAGATTAATTCGAAAGCATTATACATCAAGCGAAAAAGCCGACGTCTCACATCTGTAGCCACAGAACGGCTCCTAAACCTCCATTGGCTGCGATGTGTAATACATACTTGCCCAAGTATATTGCCGCCGGAAAACCACAGTAGCGACCGCCTAGGTACTGCGCACTAAGTAACCTAGGGATATAGTTCTGACATAAAATTTTCAGTATATTCAGTGTAGACACAGGCGAAAATATTTTTCTAGCTGGATTACTCGACCAGAAATTTCTTCAGCTAGCAATGGTTCTAGGTGAAAATAGGCAGAATTTCCAGCTAGAAATTCAGTCTATAGGTCATTTCTAGGTGGATTTAGATTTTGTCCCAGCGGGCAGGTATTATTTCCAGCTAGCATTTGTCAGTCCGGCCGGAAGAAGAAAAACTCAAGCTGGAGATAATCGTCTCTAGCTAGACAAAGAATTTTTATAGTTAGAAGCTGTCGATTCCAGTTAGAATCTATAACTCTAGTCAGAAATGAAGCTGAAAATATGATTCCTTGCTAGAAATCCTCTTCTCATTTCCACGGGGGGAGCTTTCCTCGCAACACTGTAATGTAACACGCGTGTATGTTGTATACTCCAAATCAAAACGTTACACTTAACGTGAGCGCTAAGTTACTTAATTGCGTCCATCAACACCGAGGATTAAGAATACTGATTTGGTGTAACAACCTTGTGGACACATTAAGGATCAGAACACAATATAATTTGCATGGTACTAAACAACTACAAAGCAAACTGAGGTGGGCTCAACGGGTCATGGAACGAATAATGTAAGGAGTAACGCTCAGGGAATGAAGCTACCGAGATCAGAGAACTGTAGAAGATATCATAGTTTATGTAAAGAAAAAGAAATAAACTTGGACTGGCCTCAAGTGAGACAAACCAACAACCGCTGTAACTTAGGTTAATAGAGTGGATACCAAAAGTTGGGAAGAAGGGGAAAGCCATTCATGCGATGGAGGGATGAAATAAGGAAATTCGGTGGTAAACTGTGGACTCGAGCAGTGCAGGACAGAAGCGGTCGGAGGTCAAAGGTAGAGGTCTTCATCCTGCAGTGGACCTGAGTAGGCTGATGGTGATGATGGTCATTTGCATGGGCGCAGTGTAATACGCTCAGGGTAGTTGTTTGTTATTGGTAAAATAGTTTTTGAATTTTCGCTATAGAGTTTAACCACATGCAAATATGTTCTTAGAAGGACTCGTGCACATCCTTTCGAGCACATATTCTAACTCAGATCGAAGTAGTATACCCTGGGACTCACCTAACTCTGGGCCGAGACGAGCGACGCGTCCTGCAATGCAAGTGATATAGAGAGGCATGTTGTGCAAGTTCATTTTGCAGTTGAGAAAAATATTTTCCTCAATAAATGTAAAACGAAATAGAATACACCGGGGCTCACCTAATACTAGCTGAAATTTGTTTCGTAGTTGAGAAAGATTAATTCGAAAGCATTATACATCAAGCGAAAAAGCCGACGTCTCACATCTGTAGCCACAGAACGGCTCCTAAACCTCCATTGGCTGCGATGTGTAATACATACTCGCCCAAGTATATTGCCGCCGGAAAACCACAGTAGCGACCGCCAAGGTACTTCGCACTAAGTAACCTAGGGATATAGTTCTGACATAAAATTTTCAGTATATTCAGTGTAGACAAAGGCGAAAATATTTTTCTAGCTGGATTACTCGACCAGAAATTTCTTCATCTAGCAATGGTTCTAGGTGAAAATAGGCAGAATTTCTAGCTAGAAATTCAGTCTATAGGTCATTTCTAGGTGGATTTAGATTTTGTCCCAGCGGGCAGGTATTATTTCCAGCTAGCATTTGTCAGTCCAGCCGGAAGAAGAAAAACTCAAGCTGGAGATAATCGTCTCTAGCTAGACAAAGAATTTTTATAGTTAGAAGCTGTCGATTCCAGTTAGAATCTATAACTCTAGTCAGAAATGAAGCTGTAAATTATGATTCCTTGCTAGAAATCCTCTTCTCATTTCCACGGGGGGAGCTTTCCTCGCAACACTGTAATGTAACACGCGTGTATGTTGTATACTCCAAATCAAAACGTTACACTTAACGTGAGCGCTAAGTTACTTAATTGCGTCCATCAACAACGAGGATTAAGACTACTGATTTGGTGTAACAACCTTGTGGACACATTAAGGATCAGAACACAATATAATTTGCATGGTACTAAACAACTACAAAGCAAACTGAGGTGGGCTCAACGGGTCATGGAACGAATAATGTAAGGAGTAACGCTCAGGGAATAAAGCTACCGAGATCAGAGAACTGTAGAAGATATTATAGTTTATGTAAAGAAAAAGAAATAAACTTGGACTGGCCTAAAGTGAGACAAACCAACAACCGCTGTAACTTAGGTTAATAGAGTGGATACCAAAAGTTGGGAAGAAGGGGAAAGCCATTCATGCGATGGAGGGATGAAATAAGGAAATTCGGTGGTAAACTGTGGACTCGAGCAGTGCAGGACAGAAGCGGTCGGAGGTCAAAGGTAGAGGTCTTCATCCTGCAGTGGACCTGAGTAGGCTGATGGTGATGATGGTCATTTGCATGGGCGCAGTGTAATACGCTCAGGGTAGTTGTTTGTTATTGGTAAAATAGTTTTTGAATTTTCGCTATAGAGTTTAACCACATGCAAATATGTTCTTAGAAGGACTCGTGCACATCCTTTCGAGCACATATTCTAACTCAGATCGAAGTAGTATACCCTGTGACTCACCTAACTCTGGGCCGAGACGAGCGACGAGTCCTGCAATGCAAGTGATATAGAGAGGCATGTTGTGCCAGTTCATTTTGCAGTTGAGAAAAATATTTTGCTCAATAAATGTCGAACGAAATAGAATACACCGGGGCTCACCTAATACTAGCTCAGATTTGTTTCGTAGTTGAGAAAGATTAATTCGAAAGCATTAAATGGAACATCCAGCGAAAAATCCGACGTCTCACATCTGTAGCCACAGAACGGCTCCTCAACCTCCATTGGCTGCGATGTGTTATACATACTCGCCCAAGTATATTGCCGCCGGAAAACCACAGTTGCGACCGCCAAGGTACTGCGCACTAAGTAACCTAGGGATATAGTTCAGACATAAAATTTTCAGTATATTCAGTGTAGACACAGGCGAAAATATTTTTTCTAGCTGGATTACTCGACCAGAAATTTCTTCAGCTAGAAATGGTTCTAGGTGAATATAGGCAGAATTTCCAGCTAGAAATTCAGTCTATAGGTCATTTCTAGGTGGATTTAGATTTTGTCCCAGCGGGCAGGTATTATTTCCAGCTAGTATTTGTCAGTCCAGCCGGAAGAAGAAAAACTCAAGCTGGAGATAATCGTCTCTAGCTAGACAAAGAATTTTTATAGTTAGAAGCTGTCGATTCCAGTTAGAATCTATAACTCTAGTCAGAAATGAAGCTGTAAATTATGATTCCTTGCTAGAAATCCTCTTCTCATTTCCACGGGGGGAGCTTTCCTCGCAACACTGTAATGTAACACGCGTGTATGTTGTATACTCCAAATCAAAACGTTACACTTAACGTGAGCGCTAAGTTACTTAATTGCGTCCATCAACACCGAGGATTAAGACTACTGATTTGGTGTAACAACCTTGTGGACACATTAAGGATCAGAACACAATATAATTTGCATGGTACTAAACAACTACAAAGCAAACTGAGGTGGGCTCAACGGGTCATGGAACGAATAATGTAAGGAGTAACGCTCAGGGAATAAAGCTACCGAGATCAGAGAACTGTAGAAGATATTATAGTTTATGTAAAGAAAAAGAAATAAACTTGGACTGGCCTAAAGTGAGACAAACCAACAACCGCTGTAACTTAGGTTAATAGAGTGGATACCAAAAGTTGGGAAGAAGGGGAAAGCCATTCATGCGATGGAGGGATGAAATAAGGAAATTCGGTGGTAAACTGTGGACTCGAGCAGTGCAGGACAGAAGCGGTCGGAGGTCAAAGGTAGAGGTCTTCATCCTGCAGTGGACCTGAGTAGGCTGATGGTGATGATGGTCATTTGCATGGGCGCAGTGTAATACGCTCAGGGTAGTTGTTTGTTATTGGTAAAATAGTTTTTGAATTTTCGCTATAGAGTTTAACCACATGCAAATATGTTCTTACAAGGACTCGTGTACATCCATTCGAGCGCATATTCTAACTCAGGTCGAAGTAGTATACCCTGGGACTCACCTAACTCTGGACCGGGACGAGCGACGCGTCCTGCAATGAAAGTGATATAGAGAGGCATGTTGTGCAAGTTCATTTTGCAGTTGAGAAAAATTTTTGCTCAATAAATGTCGAACGAAATAGAATACACCGGGGCTCACCTAATACTAGCTGAGATTTGTTTTGTAGTTGAGAAAGATTAATTCGAAAGCATTATACATCAAGCGAAAAAGCCGACGTCTCACATCTGTAGCCACAGAACGGCTCCTAAACCTCCATTGGCTGCGATGTGTTATACATGCTCGCCCAAGTATATTGCCGCCGGAAAACCACAGTAGCGACCGCCAAGGTACTGCGCACTAAGTAACCTAGGGATATAGTTCTGACATAAAATTTTCAGTATATTCAGTGTCGACACAGGCGAAAATATTTTTCTAGCTGGATTACTCGACCAGAAATTTCTTGAGCTAGAAATGGTTCTAGGTGAATATAGGCAGAATTTCCAGCTAGAAATTCAGTCTATAGTTCATTTCTAGGTGGATTTAGATTTTGTCCCAGCGGGCAGGTATTATTTCCAGCTAGCATTTGCCAGCCCAGCCGGAAGAAGAAAAACTCAAGCTGGAGATAATCGTCTCTAGCTAGACAAAGAATTTTTATAGTTAGAAGCTGTCGATTCCAGTTAGAATCTATAACTCTAGTCAGAAATGAAGCTGTAAATTATGATTCCTTGCTAGAAATCCTCTTCTCATTTCCACAGGGGGAGCTTTCCTCACAACACTAATGTAACACGCGTGTATGTTGTATACTCCAAATCAAAACCTTACACTTAACGTGAGCGCTAAGTTACTTAATTGCGTCCATGAACACCGAGGAGTAAGACTACTGATTTGGTGTAACAACCTTGTGGACACATTAAGGATCAGAACACAATATAATTTGCATGGTACTAAACTACAAAGCAAACTGAGGTGGGCTCAACGGTTCATGGAACGAATAATGTAAGGAGTAACGCTCAGGGAATGGAGCTACCGAGATCAGAGAACTAGAGTAGAAGATATCATAGTTTATGTAAAGATAAAGAAATAAACTTGGACTGGCCTGAAGTGAGACAAACCAAAATCCGCTGTACACTTAGGTTAATGGAGTGGATACCAAAAGTTGGGTCTAGAAGAAGGGGAAAGCCATTAATCCGATGGAGGGATGACATAAGGAAATTCGGTGGTAAACTGTGGACTCGAGCAGTGCAGGACAGAAGCAGTCGGAGGTCAATGGTAGAGGTCTTCATCCTGCAGTGGACCTGAGTAGGCTGATGATGATGATGGTCATTTGCATAGGCGCAGTGTAATACGCTCAGGGTAGTTGTTTGTTATTGGTAAAATATTTTTTGAATTTTCGCTATAGAGTTTAACCACATGCAAATATGTTCTTAGAAGGACTCGTGCACATCCTTTCGAGCACATATTCTAACTCAGGTCGAAGTAGTATACCCTGGGACTCACCTAACTCTGGGCCGAGACGAGCGACGCGTCCTGCAATGCAAGTGATATAGAGAGGCATGTTGTGCAAGTTCATTTTGCAGTTGAGAAAAATATTTTGCTCAATAAATGTCGAACGAAATAGAATTACACCGGGGCTCACCTAATACTAGCTGAGATTTGTTTCGTAGTTGAGAAAGATTAATTCGAAAGCATTATACATCAAGCGAAAAAGCCGACGTCTGACATCTGTAGCCACAGAACGGCTCCTAAACCTCCATTGGCTGCGATGTGTAATACATACTCGCCCAAGTATATTGCCGCCGGAAAACCACAGTAGCGACCGCCAAGGTACTGCGCACTAAGTAACCTAGGGATATAGTTGACATAAAATTTTCAGTATATTCAGTGTAGACACAGGCGAAAATATTTTTTCTAGCTGGATTACTCGACCAGAAATTTCTTCAGCTAGAAATGGTTCTAGGTGAAAATAGGCAGAATTTTCAGCTAGAAATTCAGTCTATAGGTCATTTCTAGGTGGATTCAGATTTTGTCCCAGCGGGCAGGTATTATTTCCAGCTAGCATTTGTCAGTCCAGCCGGAAGAAGAAAAACTCAAGCTGGAGATAATCGTCTGTAGCTAGACAAAGAATTTTTATAGTTAGAAGCTGTCGATTCCAGTTAGAATCTATAACTCTAGTCAGAAATGAAGCTGTAAATTATGATTCCTTGCTAGAAATCCTCTTCTCATTTCCACGGGGGGAGCTTTCCTCGCAACACTGTAACGTAACACGCGTGTATGTTGTATACTCCAAATCAAAACGTTACACTTAACGTGAGCGCTAAGTTACTTAATTGCGTCCATCAACACCGAGGATTAAGACTACTGATTTGGTGTAACAACCTTGTGGACACATTAAGGATCAGAACACAATATAATTTGCATGGTACTAAACAACTACAAAGCAAACTGAGGTGGGCTCAACGGGTCATGGAACGAATAATGTAAGGAGTAACGCTCAGGGAATGGAGCTACCGAGATCAGAGAACTAGAGTAGAAGATATCATAGTTTATGTAAAGATAAAGAAATAAACTTGGACTGGCCTGAAGTGAGACAAACCAAAATCCGCTGTACACTTAGGTTAATGGAGTGGATACCAAAAGTTGGGTCTAGAAGAAGGGGAAAGCCATTAATCCGATGGAGGGATGACATAAGGAAATTCGGTGGTAAACTGTGGACTCGAGCAGTGCAGGACAGAAGCAGTCGGAGGTCAATGGTAGAGGTCTTCATCCTGCAGTGGACCTGAGTAGGCTGATGATGATGATGGTCATTTGCATAGGCGCAGTGTAATACGCTCAGGGTAGTTTGTTATTGGTAAAATATTTTTTGAATTTTCGCTATAGAGTTTAACCACATGCAAATATGTTCTTAGAAGGACTCGTGCACATCCTTTCGAGCACATATTCTAACTCAGGTCGAAGTAGTATACCCTGGGACTCACCTAACTCTGGGCCGAGACGAGCGACGCGTCCTGCAATGCAAGTGATATAGAGAGGCATGTTGTGCAAGTTCATTTTGCAGTTGAGAAAAATATTTTGCGCAATAAATGTCGAACGAAATAGAATACACCGGGGCTCACCTAATACTAGCTGAGATTTGTTTCGTAGTGGAGAAAGAATAATTCGAAAGCATTATACATCAAGCGAAAAAGCCGACGTCTGACATCTGTAGCCACAGAACGGCTCCTAAACCTCCATTGGCTGCGATGTGTAATACATACTCGCCCAAGTATATTGCCGCCGGAAAACCACAGTAGCGACCGCCAAGGTACTGCGCACTAAGTAACCTAGGGATATAGTTCTGACATAAAATTTTCAGTATATTCAGTGTAGACACAGGCGAAAATATTTTTCTAGCTGGATTACTCGACCACAATTTTCTTGAGCTAGAAATGGTTCTAGGTGAAAATAGGCAGAATTTCCAGCTAGAAATTCAGTCTATAGGTCATTTCTAGGTGGATTTAGATTTTGTCCCAGCGGGCAGGTATTATTTCCAGCTAGCATTTGTCAGCCCAGCCGGAAGAAGAAAAACTCAAGCTGGAGATAATCGTCTCTAGCTAGACAAAGAATTTTTATAGTTAGAAGCTGTCGATTCCAGTTAGAATCTATAACTCTAGTCAGAAATGAAGCTGTAAATTATGATTTCTTGCTAGAAATCCTCTTCTCATTTCCACGGGGGGAGCTTTCTTCGCAACATTGTAATGTAACACGCGTGTATGTTGTATACTCCAAATCAAAACGTTACACTTAACGTGAGCGCTAAGTTACTTAATTGCGTCCATCAACACCGAGGATTAAGACTACTGATTTGGTGTAACAACCTTGTGGACACATTAAGGATCAGAACACAAAATAATTTGCATGGTACTAAACAACTACAAAGCAAACTGAGGTGGGCTCAACGGGTCATGGAACGAATAATGTAAGGAGTAACGCTCAGGGAGTGTTGCTACCGAGATCAGAGAACTAGAGTAGAAGATATCATAGTTTATTTAAAGAAAAAGAAATAAACTTGGACTGGCCTGAAGTGAGACAAACCAACAACCGCTGTACACTTAGGTTAATAGAGTGGATACCAAAAGTTGGGTCTAGAAGAAGGGGAAAGCCATTAATCCGATGGAGGGATGAAATAAGGAAATTCGGTGGTAAACTGTGGACTCGAGCAGTGCAGGACAGAAGCGGTCGGAGGTCAATGGTAGAGGTCTTCATCCTGCAGTGGACCTGAGTAGGCTGATGATGATGATGGTCATTTGCATAGGCGCAGTGTAATACGCTCAGGGTAGTTGTTTGTTATTTGTAAACTATTTTTTGAATTTTCGCTATAGAGGTTAACCACATGCAAATATGTTCTTAGAAGGACTCGTGCACATCCTTTCGAGCACATATTCTAACTCAGGTCGAAGTAGTATACCCTGGGACTCACCTAACTCTGGGCCGAGACGAGCGACGCGTCCTGCAATGCAAGTGATATAGAGAGGCATGTTGTGCAAGTTCATTTTGCAGTTGAGAAAAATATTTTCCTCAATAAATGTCGAACGAAATAGAATACACCGGGGCTCACCTAATACTAGCTGAGATTTGTTTCGTAGTTGAGAAAGATTAATTCGAAAGCATTATACATCAAGCGAAAAAGCCGACGTCTCACATCTGTAGCCACAGAACGGCTCCTAAACCTCCATTGGCTGCGATGTGTAATACATACTCGCCCAAGTATATTGCTGCCGGAAAGCCACAGTAGCGACCACCAAGGTACTGCGCACTAAGTAACCTAGGGATATAGTTCTGACATAAAATTTTCAGTATATTTAGTGTAGACACAGGCGAAAATATTTTTCTAGCTGGATTACTCGACCAGAAATTTCTTGAGCTAGAAATGGTTCTAGGTGAAAATAGGCAGAATTTCCAGCTAGAAATTCAGTCTGTAGGTCATTTCTAGGTGGATTTAGATTTTGTCCCAGCGGGCAGGTATTATTTCCAGCTAGCATTTGTCAGTCCAGCCGGACGAAGAAAAACTCAAGCTGGAGATAATCGTCTCTAGCTAGACAAAGAATTTTTATTGTTAGAAGCTGTCGATTCCAGTTAGAATCTATAACTCTAGTCAGAAATGAAGCTGTAAATTATGATTGCTTGCTAGAAATCCTCTTCTCATTTCCACGGGGGGAGCTTTCTTCGCAACACTGTAATGTAACACGCGTGTATGTTGTATACTCCAAATCAAAACGTTACACTTAACGTGAGCGCTAAGTTACTTAATTGCGTCCATCAACACCGAGGATTAAGACTACTGATTTGGTGTAACAACCTCCTGGACACATTAAGGATCAGAACACAATATAATTTGCATGGTACTAAACAACTACAAAGCAAACTGAGGTGGGCTCAACGGGTCATGAAACGAATAATGTAAGGAGTAACGCTCAGGGAGTGGAGCTACCGAGATCAGAGAACTAGAGTAGAAGATATCATAGGTTATTTAAAGAAAAAGAAATAAACTTGGACTGGCTTGAAGTGAGACAAACCAACAACCGCTGTACACTTAGGTTAATAGATTGGATACCAAAAGTTGGGTCTAGAAGAAGGGGAAAGCCATTAATCCGATGGAGGGATGAAATAAGGAAATTCGGTGGTAAACTGTGGACTCGAGAAGTGCAGGACAGAAGCGGTCGGAGGTCAATGGTAGAGGTCTTCATCCTGCAGTGGACCTGAATAGGCTGATGATGATGATGGTCATTTGCATAGGCGCAGTGTAATACGCTCAGGGTAGTTGTTTGTTATTGGTAAAATATTTTTTGAATTTTCGCTATAGAGTTTAACCACATGCAAATATGTTCTTAGAAGGACTCGTGCACATCCTTTCGAGCACATATTCTAACTCAGGTCGAAGTAGTATACCCTGGGACTCACCTAACTCTGGGCCGAGACGAGCGACGCGTCCTGCAATGCAAGTGATATAGAGAGGCATGTTGTGCAAGTTCATTTTGCAGTTGAGAAAAATATTTTGCGCAATAAATGTCGAACGAAATAGAATACACCGGGGCTCACCTAATACTAGCTGAGATTTGTTTCGTAGTTGAGAAAGATTAATTCGAAAGCATTATACATCAAGCGAAAAAGCCGACGTCTCACATCTGTAGCCACAGAACGGCTCCTAAACCTCCATTGGCTGCGATGTGTAATACATACTCGCCCAAGTATACTGCCGCCGGAAAACCACAGTAGCGACCGCCAAGGTACTGCGCATAAGTAACCTAGGGATATAGTTCTGACATAAAATTTTCAGTATATTCAGTGTAGACACAGGCGAAAATATTTTTCTAGCTGGATTACTCGACCAGAAATTTCTTGAGCTAGAAATGGTTCTAGGTGAAAATAGGCAGAATTTCCAGCTAGAAATTCAGTCTATAGGTCATATCTAGGTGGATTTAGATTTTGTCCCAGCGGGCAGGTATTATTTCCAGCTAGCATTTGTCAGTCCAGCCGGAAGAAGAAAAACTCAAGCTGGAGATAATCGTCTCTAGCTAGACAAAGAATTTTTATAGTTAGAAGCTGTCGATTCCAGTTAGAATCTATAACTCTAGTCAGAAATGAAGCTGTAAATTGTGATTGCTTGCTAGAAATCCTCTTCTCTATTCCACGGGGGGAGCTTTCTACGCAACACTGTAATGTAACACGCGTGTATGTTGTATACTCCAAATCAAAACGTTACACTTAACGTGAGCGCTAAGTTACTTAATTGCGTCCATCAACACCGAGGATTAAGACTACTGATTTGGTGTAACAACCTTGTGGACACATTAAGGATCAGAACACAATATAATTTGCATGGTACTAAACAAGTACAAAGCAAACTGAGGTGGGCTCAACGGGTCATGGAACGAATAATGTAAGGAGTAACGCTCAGGGAATGGAGCTACCGAGATCAGAGAACTAGAGTAGAAGGTATCATAGTTTATTTAAAGAAAAAGAAATAAACTTGGACTGGCCTGAAGTGAGACAAACCAACAACCGCTGTACACTTAGGTTTATTAGATTGGATACCAAAAGTTGGGTCTAGAAGAAGGGGAAAGCCATTAATCCGATGGAGGGATGAAATAAGGAAATTCGGTGGTAAACTGTGGACTCGAGCAGTGCAGGACAGAAGCGGTCGGAGGTCAATGGTAGAGGTCTTCATCCTGCAGTGGACCTGAGAAGGCTGATGATGATGATGGTCATTTGCATAGGCGCAGTGTATTGCGCTCAGGGTAGTTGATTGTTATTGGTAAAATAGTTTTTGAATTTTCGCTATAGAGTTTAACCACATACAAATATGTTCTTACAAGGACTCGTGCACATCCTTTCGAGCACATATTCTAACTCAGATCGAAGTAGTATACCCTGGGACTCACCTAACTCTGGGCCGAGACGAGCGACGCGTCCTGCAATACAAGTGATATAGAGAGGCATGTTGTGCCAGTTCATTTTGCAGTTGAGAAAAATGTTTTGCTCAATAAATGTCGAACGAAATAGAATACACCGGGGCTCACCTAATACTAGCTGAGATTTGTTTCGTAGTTGAGAAAGATTAATTCGAAAGCATTATACATCAAGCGAAAAAGCCGACGTCTCACATCTGTAGCCACAGAACGGCTCCTAAACCTCCATTAGCTGCGATGTGTAATACATACTCGCCCAAGTATATTGCAGCCGGAAAACCACAGTAGCGACCGCCAAGGTACTGCGCACTAGGAATATAGTTCTGACATAAAATTTTCAGTATATTCAGTGTAGACACAGGCGAAAATATTTTTCTAGCTGGATTACTCGACCAGAAATTTCTTGATCTAGAAATGGTTCTAGGTGAAAATAGGCAGAATTTCCAGCTAGAAATTCAGTCTATAGGTCATTTCTAGGTGGATTTAGATTTTGTCGCAGCGGGCAGGTATTATTTCCAGCTAGCATTTGTCTGTCCAGCCGGAAGAAAAAAAACTCAATCTGGAGATAATCGTCTGTAGCTAGATAAAGAATTTTTATAGTTAGAAGCTGTCGATTCCAGTTAGAATCTATAACTCTAGTCAGAAATGTAGCTGTAAATTATGATTCCTTGCTAGAAATCCTCTTCTCATTTCCACGGGGGGAGCTTTCCTCGCACCACTGTAATGTAACACGCGTGTATGTTGTATACTCCAAATCAAAACGTTACACTTAACGTGAGCGCTAAGTTACTTAATTGCGTCCATCAACACCGAGGATTAAGACTACTGATTTGGTGTAACAACCTTGTGGACACATTAAGGATCAGAACACAATATAATTTGCATTGTACTAAACAACTACAAAGCAAACTGAGGTGGGCTCAACGTGTCATGGAACGAATAATGTAAGGAGTAACGCTCAGGGAATGGAGCTACCGAGATGAGAGAACTAGAGTAGAAGATATCATAATGTATTTAAAGAAAAAGTAATAATCTGGGACTGGCCTGAAGTGAGAAAAACCAACAACCGCTGTACACTTAGGTTAATAGAGTGGATACCAAAAGTTGGGTCTAGAAGAAGGGGAAAGCCATTAATCCGATGGAGGGATGAAATAAGGAAATTCGGTGGTAAACTGTGGAATCGAGCAGTGCAGGACAGAAGCGGTCGGAGGTCAATGGTAGAGGTCTTCATCCTGCAGTGGACCTGAGTAGGCTGATGGTGATGATGGTCATTTGCATAGGCGCAGTGTAATACGCTCAGGGTCGTTGTTTGTTATTGGTAAAATAGTTCTTGAATTTTCGCTATAGAGTTTAACTACATGCAAATATGTTCTTACAAGGACTCGTGCACATCCTTTCGAGCACGTATTCTAACTCAGATCGAAGTAGTATACCCTGGGACTCACCTAACTCTGGGCCGAGACGAGCGACGCGTCCTACAATGCAAGTGATATAGAGAGGCATGTTGTGCAAGTTCATTTTACAGTTAAGAAAAATATTTTGCTCAATAATTGTCGAACGAAATAGAATACACCGGGGCTCACCTAATACTAGCTCAGATTTGTTTCGTAGTTGAGAAAGATTAATTCGAAAGCATTAAATTCAAAAGCATGCCCCTTCGAAGGAAATCGTTAAGGTGAACTCTGAATCAAATTACAATGTACACGGTGCAAAGAATCGCAAGAACACCGACCCGAAAGCAAGGAATAGATAAGCACAACTGCATATCGAGACACTAGCACTGACTACGATCTAAAGAGATGTTTCCAGTTTAGACTCTTATAGGAAGCGGAGCAAAGCTTTAGTTCCTAATTTACTATCATTACTATTCGCTAATGGCCAAAAGGATAGGACAGAGTTCGAGCGTGCTCCACGTCGTTTACCAGACAAGAAGCTAGCTGCAGGTTTTCGTGCTGCAGCGAAAGTAGTGTGAAGTTTTGTGCACAACATTTCTTAAAACGCGCATAGAAGTCCACACACCAGAGAAAGGTGCTAGCATTGTTGAACTCGGTTTACGGTGTACTTGTGTAGCGCGTACATGGAGCACCCTACACCAGTGTAGGTTGTACAAGGAGCAAAATACACCAGGACTCACCCATTTCGGGCTCATGTTTCTTGTAGCGTCCTGTAAAAAACGGGTGTAAGGACACTTTTAATGCGCAACCATTAGTTGACTTACGGAGTTGTAACCGAGAGATAACAGGCAAAATGTCCGGTTGTGCTAAGAAAATAAAGTAATTAATTAAAGAAATCGAGTTTGAAAGAAAATTGTGCAAATGTGGCCCTCAATGGGGATTGAATCCAGGGCCTCGGAAACGTGATACTAACACGACGCATCCCAAACCCCAATACGGCTTTATGTCCTTGTGAATAGGCTGTGGCCCTTGACTTTGAAACGTGTATTAGAGACGTGAGTACTTTGAGCATTCTAAGTAATTACACAAGTAGCAATTCGTAAGGAAGGAAGGAATGAAGGTAAAGGAAAGGCAGGGATGTCAACCAGGCTGTGGCCTAGTTCGCTATGCTTTAAGTGGCGAAGGGGAACAATGGGAAAAAAGATGAATACAGTAAAGGGACAGAGCGTAAAGAGGTCTGGCCAGCCTTACGACAATATAGGCGATAGAGTTTATTGGCTTTATAGAGAGTAGCGTTTTGTGCTACCGTTTTCCAGTGCAAGTTGGCTTTTGATGTCAAACTACGTACGGGGTAAATATCCAATTGGCTTTACGATGCGATCGCGGTTATGTGCTGGCTTGTCGTTTGTAGCGCCATCAAGCGGTGTTCACTGAATCCCGCGATCCGCTGATTCAACAGGTGGCGCGCGATATGTGCGAACAAAGGGGAGGCCTTTCATCATCATCAGCGTACCCTACCAGGGCTGAGTCATGGGGAGCGACCCTGCATAGCACCCAACTACCTGCAGGAGCAGATAGTCCTGCAACAGAGTGCCAAGGCTGGGGCCATTGCTACTGGAGCCCTGGACCTAGGATTCCACTTGTGACTCCCTATTCCTCCATGAGCTACTCCCTCCCGTCCCCCCAGATACTTCTGAAATCGTTTCATTTATGCATCCACTCACTGTCCTGTGCCAGCCTGTGCGGTTTGTTTCGGACAAAGATAAGGCAGTCAGGAGCGACCAGACGCTGACAACAAAACAAACAAGGCATGATTAGCGGCAATGAGAAGTGCCTAGGCATCAACTTTTGTAATTTGTTTTCGTGGTCCCTTTAAATTAAGGGCACCTGTTCAGTGCTGTGGCACAAGACTCACCGAGCTCTCCACTCCAGTGATGGCGTTGTCCACGGTGGTCTCCGTGGCCATGGTGGTGGCCTCCTAAAAGGAACATCAGGCTACAATGACGTCCTAGTCCAGTCTGAGTAACGTATATGGTAGGAAACAAGGCGTATCTGCATCTTTGTTGTATACTTTACCAGAGGCTTGAAAGCAGTTCTAAGCTGGTTTTTCTAATGCAGAAGGAAAGCTTGTACCAACTATTTCTAAATGTACGTATCTCTGTGAACTTGTTTTCTTTACCTTCAAGGGTTGCCACTTCTGCTTGAAGGGTGCGTGGTGTATTTATACGAGATAATGCTCACTTCTCCGGACTCCTCCCAATGGGTCCATCAGGGAAGCGGCTTGCGGGAGGGGGCGCCTGGTGAAGTTACACGAAATAACACTCGCTTCCTCGAACCACGCGTGACGGGTCCGCCGGGAAGGGACTTGGGAGGTGGGGACATAGGAAAATTGCACGAAATAACGCTTGTTTCTAGGTCCGCGCCCGATGGGTTCACCAGGGAAGCTACTTGCAGGGAGGAGTGCGTGGGGAGTTACACGAGATAACGCTCGCTTTCTCGAACCACGCGTGACGGTTCCGCCGGGAAGGGAATTGCGAAGTGGGGAATGGGAAAGTTGCACGAGATAACACCCGCTTTCTCGGACGGCACCTGATGGGTCCGCCAGGGAAGCGACTTGCGGGGGAGGGAGTGCATGGGGGAGTTACACGACAACGCTCGCTTTCTCGAACCACGCGTGACGGGTCCGCCGGGAAGGGTCTTGCGAGGTGGGGGCATAGGAAAGTTGCACGAGATACCGCTCGGTTTCTCTGACGGCGCCCGATGGGTCCGCCGGGGAAGCGACTTGCGGGGGTACTTACGAGATAACGCTCGCTTCCTCGAACCACGCGTGACGGGTCCGCCGGGAAGGGACTTGCGGGGTGGGGGAATGGGATTAAAGGAGCCATGAAGAGAAAACACAAGTTTGGTTCATTCGAAAGATGGCCTCGTTAGAACCATAACGACACCACTTATAACGCAAACTTCGGTCAAATAAGCTACATAATTAGGAAAAAGGGAATTGACCATGCGACCCACCAGCTCATTTTCCACAACAGAACCTATGATGTCACTCGAGAATGCTCTGCAATTGGCGGAGGCCGGCAAAAGCAAACGCATGTTAGGCAGGGCTTACAGTTTGCATGGCGAGCTAAATGCCCGTGAAACATACTGCATATTCTTTTTATGACAAAGAACGGTGGAGTAAACGGTTGAAGTTCCGAACGAACACGCAAGCGTGTGCGCCAATGCGTACGAAACTACCGCCGGCCGAACTCGACATCTCGCCGTCGCCACCGTCGCGCAGACGAATTTTCGGGTTCGAGGCTCTTAGGGGCCAACGAACCGTTCCAGCACGTACAGCCGCGACCTTGCTTGGTCGCGGAGGTTGGCCGTCATATCGCCAACCAGCAAAGGTAAAAATAGAAACGAGGGGAGTTAGGAATAGCAAGAAGCGACGAGATAGTGCCAGTCGTCGCAGAAGTTTCGAATGGTGTTGGCTTGCTGCTGTCGTTACGAGCTCGTTTCCAGTTTACAACCACTGAAAACTTCAGTTTGTTCGAGTACTTAACTATGAAATTTCGTTGCTGCGTTTTGAAATGCCCATGTAGTACGGGCAAATCGTCGAGGGAGTGCGACAGCCCCGCCGGTGAGCAGATCTCCTTTCATGTGCTGCCCAACGACGAACCTCGGCGAAGCAAGGGGCTACGTTTTGTCAACTTTGCAAACGGAGGAGAAAGAGAGCTAAAGGAAGTACGAGTGTGCTCTCTTCATTTCCGAGGAAGTGATTACGGCAGGGACCCTTACGTTAGCTCCCTCCTGGGACATGCTGGCGCCACTCTGACCTAGGGGAAAAAATGCTGTAAACACCGCGCATTGACGCTCGTATCTCTCTGGTCGAAGCAGAGAGCTCGCGCGAACGGCTTTCCATACACGACACCGGCCAAGTGGCATAAGTGATACTGCTACTGAAATTGAACTATTATTAACCGTAATAAAAATGCGGCACATACGTACCAGTCTGTATTCGCCCGTCGCGACGGGGCTGACGAGGCAGCGGTGCCGACGGCTGGGCGTTCGTCTGTTGTGGCTATTGCGGAATGGTCGCTTTCCCGTCCACCGCGTATCCCACAACTCTTGCCGCTCGTGCACTCAGAAGCATTGAGCGTTCAAGTGGTGTGAGGTTGTTAAATGCAAGCCCGAGCTCCTCGGCGAGAGTTTTGTTCTCCGGATCAGGCGATTCCATGACTAGGGCTGCGGGTGCACTAGGTTTTACTAGTATTTTTAAAATGGCCGCCGTCTCGGTCGACTCCCGCGTGTGGGTGCTATATGGAGTCGACATACTAAGTATCTGTTTCATGGACCGGCTCGTATGACGCCATTGTTCATGTCACGGAATGTGCAATTTTAGCGGGAGATTTAAAATTTTGGCTTAAATTGCCTTATTTCTCAGTGAATAAAGCATCATTTGCTTTCGGGAAAGCGCTTGGGGTACTATGAAACACCTAATTTTTCGAATAAAACAAACTTTTGTTTTCTCTTCATGGCTCCTTTAAGTGTCACAAGATGACGCTTGCTTTCTCGGATGACGCCCGATGGGTCCGCCGGGGAAGCGACGTGCAGCGGAGGGGAGTGCGTGAAATAGTTTCACGAAATAACGCTCGCTTTCTCGAACCACGCGTGACGGGTCCGACATGAAATGTCTTGCGAGGTGGGGGCATGGGAAAGTTGCAGGAGATAACGCTCGATTTCTCGGACGGCGCCCCGTGGGTCCGACAGGAAATGTCTTGCGAGGTGGGGGCATGGGAAAGTTTCAGGAGATAATCCTCACTTTCTCGGATGGCGCCCGATGGGTCCGACAGGAAATGTCTTGCGAGGTGGGGGCATGGGAAAGTTGCACGAGATAATCCTCACTTTCTCGGATGGCGCCCAATGGGTCTGCCGAGAAGCGACTTGTGAGGTGGGGGCATGGGAAAGTTGCACGAGATAAGATAATCCTCACTTTCTCGGATGGCGCCCAATGGGTCTGCCGAGACGCGACTTGTGAGGTGGGGACATGGGAAAGTTGCACGAGATAATCCTCACTTTCTCGGATGGCGTCCGATGGGCCGCCGAGAAGCGACTTGTGAGGTGGGGGCATGGGAAAGTTGCACGAGATAATGCTCACTTTCTCGGATGGCGCCCGATGGGTCCGCCGGGAAGCGACTTGTGAGGTGGGGGCATAGGAAAGTTGCACGAGGTAACGCTCGCTTTCTCGGACAGCACCCGATGGGTGTGCAGGTGAAGCGACCTGCGAGGGGGGAGTGCGTGGGGGAGTTACACGAGATGACGCTCGCTTCCTCGAACCACGCGTGAAGGGTCCGTTGGGAAGCGACCTGTTGGGGGGGGGGGGGCATAGGAAAGTTGCACGAGATAACGCTCGCTTTCTCGGACTGTGCCTGATGGGTTCGGTGCGTGGGGGAGTTACAGGAGATAACGTTCGCTTCCTCGGACGTCGCCTGATGGGTCCGCTAGGGAATCGACTTGTGAGTTGGGGGCATGAAAAATTGCCCCCACCTCCCCGAAGGGAATCGTGAGGAAGTGCGAATGCATTTCTTGCGCCGAGAGTACACGGCGTAGTAATTCTGCCATCGCCTTGAGAGGCGCAGTACCGGCGAGGGGGAGCTGTCAGGCGAGGGGAGAGGCGCGCGCCGAGGGTGAGTGCAAACCTAACGGGGGGAGAGGCGCGCCAGCTGCAGAGCATGTGAAGTCACGGCGCGAGGAGAGAGGGAGCAGACGCAAAGGCGCCAGCGCGCGGTCACGTAGGAGTGTGACGTCACGGCGCGAGGAGCGGTGCGGGAGCCGGCGCGTGCGCGCGCAGCCACGGCGCGGGAGGCGGAGCGCGCGCGGGTCACGTGGGGCGTGACGTCGCTGCGCCGTTGCTACGAACGCTCCTCTCCGCTCCTCGCGCCATTGCTAGGGGAGAGGAGGAGGAGCAATGCGGACGGCGGAAGGTTCGGGATCGCTTATAAAGTGCATCGCACTTTAAAAAGTTGCACGAGATAACGCTCGCTTTCTCGGACGGTGCCCAATGGGCCCGCGGGGGAAGCGACTTGTGAGGTGGGGGAATGGGGAAGTTGCACGAGATAACGCTCGCTTTCTCGAACTACGCATGACGGGTTTGCGGGGAAGTGACTTGCGAGGTGGGGGCATGGGAAAGTTGCACGAGATAATGCTCGCTTTCTCGGAAGGCGCCCGATGGGTCCGCTGGAGAAGCGACTTGGGGGTGAGGGGTTACACGAGATAACATTTGCTTCCTCGAACCACGCGTGACGGGTCCGCCGGCAAGCGATTTGTGAGTGGGGGCATGCGAAAGTGGCACGAGATTACGCTCGCTTTCTTGGACGGCGCCCGATGGGTCCGTCAGGGAAGCGACTTGCTGGGGGGCGTGGCGGAGTTACATGAAATTGTGGCCGCTTCCTCGGACCACGCCTGATGGGTCCGCCGGGTAAGTGCCTTCGGGGCTGGGCGTAGGGGAGTTACAAAACATAAGCCTCGCTTCCTCGGACCACGCGCGACGGGTCCGCCGGGAAGCGACTTTCTGATGGGGAAATGTGAAAGTTACACGTGATAACGATCGTTTCCTTGGACCGCGCCCGATAGGTCTGCCGGGGAAGCGACTTGCAGTGGGGCGTCTGGAGGAGTTACACTATAAGGCTTACTTACCTTTTCGGACCACGTCCGATGGGTCCGCTGTGAAGCGACTTTCGGGGGGACGTGGGAAGGTTACACGGGATAACGCTCGCTTTCTCGGACAGCACCCGGTAGGTCCGCCGCGGAGCATTTAGCTGGGTAGCGTGGCGAAGTTAGACGAGAAAACCCTCGCTTCATCGGTGCCCGCCCAATGAGTCCACCGGGGAAGCTACTTGCGGAAGGGGGCGCCTGGGGAAGCCTCGGTTCCTGCGTGTATTACGTTCTCTACTCTTGGAGATTGTGTCGCCTTCGCCAGGGAGATTGAAACTTTGAACGTTTCTGCTAACGCCTCGCATTTCTCGACCCACTCGCCACAGTTTACCGCTCTGAAAAATGATAAACTGCGCCAAGCGCGATAACACAAGAGAGAAGGCCACACGTCAGTTTATTTCAACACATGCATGGTACGATTAAAGCTTCGCGTTACGTCGATTACCACCTCTGTGTGGGATTAGCCATTTTTGCACTAAACATTGCTTCGTATGCAAATTTTTGCTTCCACCAGGAATTATGTCGCTGCACCAGGTTAGCGAAAAACCAGCACAGCAAATAAAGTGCACTAAATGCTTCTCATCTGCTTACCCAAAATGTAGCCATAGCCTGAAAGAAACCAGAGCAGACGTATATTGCCCATGTTGCGTCTGAAGAGCACTGATGCATTCGTAACATAACAGACTGGAACATTTGGGAAGTTCCGACCATGGCCTGTCTTTTTTTCAGTCTGTTTTAATTCATAGACACTATTGGAAATGTACGTAACATTTCTGATGATTTCGGTCTGCCAGTGAGTGCATAAGCCCTCATAGCTGCCATGTAATGGCGATCAGTAACACATGCTGGGAGTTTACGAACTTTTCGCAAGTACGCAAGTGAATAGAACAGTGGTAATGTAACCTCAGCTACGAGTAATGCCAAATGCGAGTAATCGGTGAGTAAAATAGCTTAGTAAAGGCGAGTAAAAAATAAAAAAAGGCAAGTAAAAAGTAAAAAAAAGCGAGTAAAAAGTGAAAAGGCGAGTAAAAAAAAGCAAACGAAGAAAACAAGCACCAAGGCACCACCACATCTGCTTACTTTTCCCGCGTTTGTTTGTTTCCGTTTTGCTTATTGAGTCTACGAAACAAACGGGCAGCTCTTGTCACCTAACTGCCGGCCCCGATGGCTGGTGAAACAATTTAATATAAGAAGCCCCGCATGATCGCCGTTTTTATTGCAACTCGTTTAATAATGAAAAACAATATTTTAACAACAAAATAAAATAAGCGCTCGCGCTTCAGCCTCTAGGTCGCGTCTCGAGATCCAAGGTCAGTTAAGTTACAAAAGGTCCCAACAGATGCCGGGCCAGCAGTTGGAACGCGGGAAACATAAATTGAATTCAGCAAACCTCGACTGCGTTTATCATTGGAGGACCGAAACAGGAGGGGAGCAAGTGGAGCTTCCCCACTAAACCCTTACAGGTACTTAGTTCTACTTACTCACCCACTAGGTCAAGCGCAATAAGTGCAGTAATATGTTCTCAGCGCGTCGGAATCACGTAGGTCTCACTCTTCGCCAATGACGGTGGACACATCAAACTAGGGAAGCGGAGTTCCTGACCAGAAATGCTCAAAAATAAAAAAAATGAAGTGGTCAGTGGCAACGTGTCAAATATGATGATCTGGGAAGTGTTCGCAATTTTAACGCGTATTATTAGGGCCCCGTGCGGTCGAAATGCCGATGTCGTTGGTGGCTTTGACCGTGAGTCAAAATAACCGCAGCGCTACCTTGCGGCCACCACTGAAACCCCCGGGATTGTTCGTAAAGCGCTGCGAGAAGGGATGGCATGCGAGCAGGAGAGGACATTTCACACCACTCGCGGTCATTCCTATGGACATGTCGTTACCCTGTTACAAAGTGAATCCCATTATCAATCAATCAATCAATCAATCAATCAATCAATCAATCAATCAATCAATCAATCAATCAATCAATCAATCAATCAATCAATCAATCAATCAATCAATCAGCGCTACGGTGTCATGTGCCATAGCGCGAACTCTCTTTGCTACACGTGGGATGAATGCGTCCATATATTTGCGGCGGGCGCACTGCAGGGACTTCCTCATCCTCGAGTATGATAGCGCTATTGCGTTGTACGCTGTATAGGTGAAGCTTGGGGCCATAAAGACAAAATAGAAACTTGGTTCGTTAAGAAGATTGCTTTGCCCCGATTGCAATGACACACATTTCATTGAGAACTTCGAACAAATAATTGCGATACTGAGAAAAACGGACGAAGCAGTGGCTTCTTCCTAGGAACTCTCGGCCATTTCTCTATGACGTCAGTTGTGCGATTATCGGCCGCTGACATAAGGCAGCACCAAGCAACAGGACTGGGCGATTGTAGCCGCGCCTCTAGTTCCGTTTGTTCGTTTCAACACACAAAACACAAGTTAGCCTGAATGGGAGTTTCTTGGCTGGAATACGTCTTTTAAACTCCTCACGACAGGCGGCCTGCTCCCACGTGTGGTAGTATGATGGTGGAAAAACTGCCAGTTTACACCGGGGGCCACAAGCCGTCGTAAATAAGCGCATTTACCACGGTTGTACCTCTTCACAAAACGCAGTATCTGGCTGTGATTACTACGTTTGTCCTAATGGGAGTATTAAAAACTCCCACGCCGCCTCCATTTCCTTCTCCTCCTCCTTCACCCCTTCCTCCTCTACGCGTCCTTACAAAATGGCTGCCACTTGGTGTCGTGTGAGCTCCAGCGTCCCCGAAAATTTCTTGCCAGTGTGAACTTGCGGCCGGACGAACGGATGTGAAGTGCTTCCCAACAACCGAAGCTCGTTGCGAACATTGTGGAACCAGCCTGGACTGACGTGCGACGGACTGCAACGTCGCCTCCGTGTCACCGACTTTCGAGCCGACGGAATACGCCAGCGAGCCGACGCGAGGCCTAAATGCAGTGATCGCTGAGAGTGGCTCGTTAAAAACAACGCGGTTGTGCCTCTGCGAGGTGGTTGAAGGTAAGATTTTCACGTTTTTTATTGTACGCAACATTTTGGGAGACTTGTGCCCCTTCTAGCGTCAAATAAACTCAACGTGTTTCCCGCGCCACTGCACGGGCGATTCTCCGCCACTGGAGGTGAGCGTTGTGCGTGAAAGACGGCACCATGCCGGGAACGTCATTGGGGAGGCCGAACGGTGTGAAAGCAATGCGTATTTGCGCGGGTCTCGAGCGGAACACTCACTCATTCACACTCGCAAGCAGAATGAAAACTGTCCGAACTGTGGACGGCTGTTAGGTGTTTTTGTTAGGCTGTGTCTGTGGCTTACTGGCAAGCGAGGGTGAAGTTGCCCGGTCAAACGTCGCAGGGCGGCCGCTTTTATTGAGAAGTAGGTGTGGTGCCAGCCGCGCCTGCTACGAGGAGGGTGACTGCCGCGTGCCGCCGGCGATTAATTGCTTTCACTGGAAAGGGAGAAGGTCGGGGCCCCGTGGGAGCTCTCCGTACGCTAGGCGCGTGTAACTATAACCTGCAAACTCCATTCGAGGGAGCATTCTGTAGAGTCGACAGACGACTGCTTATTTTATTTTTTTTTTT
Source organism: Haemaphysalis longicornis (assembly GCF_048455015.1). Lineage (NCBI taxonomy): Eukaryota > Metazoa > Arthropoda > Arachnida > Ixodida > Ixodidae > Haemaphysalis > Haemaphysalis longicornis. Next base: position 27,741,938 of record NW_027526385.1, read on the forward strand.
TTTGAAGGGGGGCACGCGCAGGTGTCACACCGACCGAAATTTTTCCCTAACTTTCGGTGAGGGGAGAGAGGGGCAGTGCGGGGGGTAAAACCTGAAGCTCGTTCCCAGAACACTACAGGCAAGGAAAAGAGGGAAAGGAAGCATTTTGAGAAGTTGGTCACCACAAGGGTCGCGCACCTTTTTGAACAGCAGAACACTTCGTTTTGACGAACTAGTGAGCGCAGGTGTCTCGGACAGAAGTGCAATTTTGCGTAGCTTTAAACAAACATTCAGACATTACGGAAAGTTGGACACAAGAGTGACAAGTTCAGCGTCTTTACAGTGCCGTTTCTTTTTTTCTTTTTTTTTCAGGTCAGATGCACAATATGCTTATGTATTTGTTACCGCAGATTTAAAGCGTTTTGCTATCCCCCTAATCAATGTGCTGTTGTGGCTTCCAGAAGAACGTGCCAGGGGGTGCGGCAACGTCAGCGTTTGGGAGGCAGGTGCAAGCAAACAGCGCACCGACGACATGCTGACCTCATTGTTTGCAAATGGCTTAAATTTTTTTCGTTGAGGAGTGTTGTAGTAGATAAAGTTCTTACCAAGATACCTTGTGTTCTCTATGTAGGTGTTCTGTTGATTCAGTGTTTTTATTGTCTTATTAACGTGTTCACACGTGTATCGTATTCATGTAATTTTTATGCAATAAATTGACTGTGCAGAAAACAAACTTTTCACGTTCCGCCATTCAACGTTTGAAGCGGAAAAAGACTAGACATTACGTGATCCCCAACGAAAAATAAAAATGCGGCCTGTGCCCTTATTAAGAACTCCCAAATGCAGTAATACATTCAACTGCAGCGCATATATATGAAGCGCACAAAAACACACACAAAAAAAAACCTCGAATGCGCCCCCTGAAAACTCCCAGTTGGAGGAAACAATACACTCCCAATGGTACCCCTGTAAACTCCCATTGTAGTGGCAGTAAAATGAAACTCCCATATGCTACTGAAAAAACTGCCGAAATAATGGGAGTAAGGCGAAACTCCCATTGGAAGGAATTTTGAAAACTCCGAATTGCTACTGAGTTATGACACAAGCCATTTACTCCCATTCCGGCTTATTTGTGTTCTGTGTGAAGCGAATAACGTCGATAACTATGTTTCTAGCGCTTGTCCATATTACGTCACTCCTGTCCATATACGTCACTACTGCAAGAATTGAAAGTGATTCAATATTTCTCGCGTGTTTTGGTTAAAAAAAAAACGTCTTTCGGGGTTGGAGGGGAGTTGAATAAGTTACCAAAGGCGAGTTCATTCAAATCAAACAAAGTTGTGTTTTAGCTTCATGGCACCTTTACGAGTACTGCCAATAAAAATAACTATTGATAGATATAGCCCTCTCACTTCTGGTCATTCGTTTCAACCAGGTGTAAGGCCTTAGCAATACTTACATCCAACGCTAAAGACAGCCAGGAGGAGAGTGACGGTAAGCTTCATCCTGCCGTCAGTGACTGGGGTCTGTGCAACGGAAGTACCTAGACAAAGATTAAATGCAGTTTTTCAGTGGACCGCTAAAACTTCTTTCTCTGAAGTGCTTGAAGGATAATGAAGCATTGTCATGTAGTAAAGAATCACACGTTTGACATCAACGTTGGCAAACATTCTCAATACTAATCCCAGTAAGAACTCTATCAAAAAAAAGGAACTTAAAATAATTAACACTGAGTACTTACGGAGCTAAGCTGACTCTGGAAACGTTGTTTAAAGGTAATTCTTCAAAGAACTAATTTCATTTTATACCTTTCTGCGTTGCAAACCAAGGAGATCCCAGCACTCTTTTGCTGTGTGGATATTTCTCGAACGGAGCGCTTGATTGGGGCTGAATGGCTATGTTTTGTCCGCGCTCTGTGAAGTTTGCGACAACGCCTACTGAGATAGTTTAAATGAATTTACACTGGATGCCTGCATCATAAGTTTGATTTCAGTAACATTTTTGGCTTCATTCAAATTTTTTAAAGCATATATAGCATGAAACGCGACGAAAATAGAGGCGCGTAAATGGTTTCTTGCAAATTTAATCCTTTAAAATGTTCAGTTAAAAAGGAAAGAATACGTACAGGAGGTTTTCTGAAGACCTAAAAGCGCATCGACAACTGTCCAAGCTAGGTGACGGCAATGGCATTCCCAGCGGCTTTTATACAAATGGATCCATAGTCAGGGTCATTGAACGCACTTGTTTGGGTCCGCCTCAAACCAGGAAATCGAGATAAAGCGTCCTTCTTTCCTGTTTGATGCGGAACCCCAGTATAAACGTTTTGTTTTGAATAGTGAGTTGCTGTGTCCTATTTACAGTTACTGCAAAGCCGGCAGAACCACTTGTGAGGCGATGAAAGCTCTGCGAACCCAGCCTTGACAACATGTGCTGTTTTGTGCACACGTAACGAGTCAATGAACTCGCAGCATTCACTAGCGCCAGCAGGGGTGCCAGCGATATGCCACGTCTTTACGAAATTGAGTGAACCTCATAAGCAACATAGCCGGGTCGTGTGGGTACTTCATGGGAGAAACTGCTTTTTCGGATAAGGAGGAGAATAAGTAAACTTTATTTGGGCCGGACTTATACAGGTATTGTCTTATTGATAGTCGCCGGACCGTGGGAGGGCTCCCTGACCGAGGTGTCACTAAGCTGTTACGGCCCCATGTGCGCGGTTGACAACACACTAAACTTTTTTACACCTTTTTATCCAAAAAGGGTATAACATAAGTGAAAAAAGGGTTTTAGGAGCCCCATAAGCCCTTTTCCTTGAATCTCAACACCCTTTTCCTAGCTCTACACCCTTTTTGTATAAAAAAAGGGTGTTGATCAACTTCAACACCCTTGGTTTTCCTTAGGCTGTTGGAAAAGTGTGGAAAAGGTGTTCAGCTGTTCATTGAATTAGGCCATGCTTGAATGCATAATAGCATTGTAAAGAAGAAGACATCCCCTCATATACTCCTCTTCTCGCAAAAAATTTTCAAACGCAAAAAAATAATTGCTCCTATGCAAAGATCGTTCGTTTCCATATGCGGTGCACCTCAAGCCCCAAGTTTAGCTTTGGCACGTGAAACACCAAATTGTACCTTCAAAATTAAAAAAAAAGACTATAGTCGTGTAACGAAAAAGGTGTTTAGCGACTGCAACACGCTTGGCTTTCTGTAGGGTGTTGAAACGGTGTGAAAGAGGTACTCAGTTGCAAAAAAAAGAACAGCGGAGCTGGGGGACGACCTAGTTTCTTCCGGTGTTGCTAAGTTTTGTTATGTTTGCGAAGCTTTGCAATGTTCTTGCTAAGCTAGGATGACCGCTGAGGGGAGAGGCCAAGTTCAACCGGATTTCACAAGGCTGTTGCATTGTGTGCCCCCCTTACTGCCAGGGGATCTAAGGGGGAAACAAGCTAGGTCGGCCACCAGCTAGGCTATTTCTTCAGCCTTGCATCACTATTACAATTTGCGCCAATTTTTTTGCCTTTTAGAATCCAAAAAAGACTAGTACCTTTGAAATGGTATAGTAAGTAGTGCGCATACGCATACTCCCCTTGTGCTGACACTCTAACAAGCTCGAAAGCGGACTTCACTGTTATAATACCCTATCTGCGGTTGTGCACCCTTTACCGGTGCTGCAGTTCTTTTTCTTTGTATTTTTTTGCTAACGCCACCGAAACTAGCTCAGGCTTAAAGAGCTTCACTGGTAATAAATTATGCCAATTTATCATTATAATCATCACAGCCTATCTACGCCCACTGCAGGGCAAATGCCTCTCCCATTATTCTCCAACTACCCCGGTCCTGTGCTAACTGCGTTCAATCATTCCCCGCAAACTTCTTGATCTCATCTGCCCATCTGCCGCCCCCTGCAACGCTTGCCTTCTCTAGGGATCCACTCTGTTACCCTTAATGACCAACGGTTATCTTGCCTTCGCATTACATGCCCTGTCCACGTCCATTTCTTCTTCTTAATTTCTACTAAGATGTCCTTAACACGCGTTTGTTCCCTCACCCACTCCGCTCTCTTCTTGTCCCTTAATATTACACCTATCATCTTCCGCTCCATTGCCCGCTGAGTCGTTCTCAATTTAGGTTGAACTCTTTTAGTGAGCCTCCAAGTTTCTGCCCCGTAGGTGAGTACCGGTAAAATGCAGCTGTCATACACTTTCTTCTTCAGGGACAATGGTAGGCTGCTATTCATTACCTGAGAATGTCTGCCGTATGCACTCCACACATTCTTATCCTTCTAATTATCTCTGCCTCATGGTTGGGGCCCGGGGTCACAACTTGGCCTAAGTGGATATATTCGCTTACCACTTCTACTGCCTCGCCACCTATCTCAAACCGCTGTGCTGTCCCGAGGGTATTGATCATTACTTTGGTTTTCTGCATAATAATTTTCAGGCCCTGGGTTCTACTCTGTTTGTTCAGTGCGGAAAGCATGCTTTGCAGTTCGTCGCACGAGTTAACTAGCAAGTCAACGTCATCAGAAAATCTGAGGTTACTGAGGTATTTTCCATTAAACTTTACTCCCACCTGTTTCCGATCCAACGTTCTGAATACTTCTAGTAAACATGCTGTGAATAACATGGGAGAGATTGTGTCTCCTTGTCTGACACCCTTCCTTATAGGTGTTTTACTTCTGTACTTATGAAGGATGATGGTAGCTGTGGACCCATTGTAGATATCCTCTAGTATTCTTACATATTGCTCATCTACCACCTGGTTTCGTAATGCCTGAATGACTGCTGAGGTTTCGACCGAGTCAAATGCTTTCTCATAATCTATGAAGGCTATATATAGGGGTTCAGGATACTCAGCGCACTTCTTTATCACCTTATTGATCGTGTGGATATGGTCCATTGTTGAATAGCCTTTACGGAACACTGCTTATTCTTTAGGTTGACTGAAATCTAAGGTTGCTTAAATTCTGTTAGCGATTACCCTGGTAAGAACCTTGTAGACGACTGACAGTAAGCTGATCGGCCTGTAACTTGTCAAGTCCTTCATGTCACCTTTCTAATGGGTTAGGATGGTGTTCGCGTTCTTCTAAGATCCTGGTACACTTGCGGTCATTAGGCATTGCGTATACAGGTTTGCCAATTTTCAAGTACAATTTCTCCACCATCCTTCAAGAGGTCTGCTGTTATCTGACCCTCACCAGGTGCTTTGCCCCCTTTCATTTGTTTCAAAGTCTTCCTTTCTTCTTCGGTCGTTACTGGTGGGATGTCTATCTCCTCTGAACTACTTGCTAGTTCGGTATTTCCCTGGATGTCCCGGCTACTGTACAGATCCCTATAGAACTCCTCGGCTATTGTGACTATTTATCCCTATTTGGGATGACATTGTCTTGCTTGTCTTTAAGCGCATACATTTGATTTTTCTCCACGCCAAGACGCCTCTTTGCTGCTTTCAGGCTACCTCCGTTCTTTACAGCGTATTCGATCCTCTCAATATTATACTTCCGTATGTCAGCTGTCTTACGCTTATTGATTAAATTCGAAAGCTCCGCTACTTCTATTCTGTCAGCTGGAGTGAAGATTGTCGTGGTTTGCCGTTTCCTAATTAGATCTTTTGTCTCCTTAGAAAGTTTACCAGTATCCTGTCTAGCCATCGTGCCCCCGACGTCTACTGCACACTCCGTGATAATGCGTGTAAGGTTATCGCTGGCTTCCTGTGTCGTAAGCTCTGCTTCCTCGGTAAGAGTTCGGTTCTGCAGCGCGATCCTGAATTCTACTTTACGTCTTACTGTTAGCTCATTAATCGGCTTCTTTCGTGCTAGCTTGTTAGGGTCCCTCCTCAAATCTAGCCTAATTCGAGATTTTACCATAGGGTGGTCACTACACCTTACCCTTCCGAGCACTTCCACATCCTTCACGACGCCAGGGTTATCGCATAATATAAGGTCTATTTCATTCTTATGCTCCCCATTCGGACTCCTCCACGTCCACTTCCGGCTGTCCCGTTTGCAGAAGAAGGCATTCATTAGGCGTAGGTCATTCCGTTCTGCGAACTCAACTAGTAGCCCCCCCCCCCCCCCCCTGCTATTTCTACAGCCTAGACCATAGTTCCCGACTGCCATGTCTCCAGCCTGATTCTTGCCTACTTTAGAATTGAGGTCTCCCGTAACTACGGTATAGTGTTTTTACCTTAGCCATTGCCGATTCCACATCTTCAAAGAAGCGTTCCACTGCCTGGTCGTCGTGGCTGGATGTGGGCGCGTAGCCCTGTACCACCTTGATCTTGTACCTCTTATTGTGCCTAATTACAAGACCTGCTGCCCTTTCGTTAATACTATAGTATTCTTCTATATTGCCAGCTATGCTTTTGTTGACTAGAAATCCCACTCCCAGTTCTATTCTGTCCAGTAGACTACGGTAACACAGGACGTGTCCAATTTTCAGCACCATAAAGGCTTCACCTCTACTCCTAACCTCACTCTGCCCTATGAAACCCCATTTAATGTCCTTTAATTAGAAGAACAACACCTCTAGACTCGCTTCGCTAGATAAGGTTCTCGTGTTAAACGTTGCCAGGTTGAGATTACAATGGCGGCCTGTCCGGGTCTAGGTATTCTTAGCACCCTCTGCTGCGTCACAGGTCTGACCGCCGCCGTGGTCAGTTGCTTCGCAGCCACTGTTAATTGGTGTATCCAGGAGAGGTTGTGGCCGTTACTACACCAGGGTGGCCAGTACTGCTCTGGTGAGGGAGTGCGTTGTCGGCAATGGTCGCCGGGGTCAGGCCGCACCCCAACCCCCATTCTGCAATTCCATCAATACGCGGATTTTAACAAAATCCGGTGGGAATTGTCCGGCACAGGGATAGGAACCACGGTCCTTCTGCACGCGAGGTGGATGCTCTACCTCTACGCCACCGCTGCTGAATACGCTAATTAACCCATGGCCCTCAGTCTACAGTGGCTGCGAAGCAATTGACCACGGTGGCGGTCAGACCTGTGACGCAGCAGAGGGTGCTAAAAATACCTAAAGCTGGACAGGCCGCCATTGGAATCTGAACGTGTGATAATATACTTAGATTTGTATCATTGGCCACTCGCGCCATCAAAGTTTCGAAGACTCAAATATTTGATATGCCCATTCATATTGCTTTAAACATCGTGACGTACAAAACACCTCCCTTGTAGAAAAGGTTCAGTCCACCGGTGTAGCCAGGTACAAAATGCCTCCAAAGTTGCAGGTCTCTTCACCTTTTTTTCTTAGTGGGCAGTCTTTTCTTACGCTCTTTTTCTTTACGCCCCTTTTCTTAGGTTCGAACACCCTAAATTTTAGCTTGACACCCTTCTGGGAAAAAGGGTGATGAAATAATGAATACCCTTTTTAAAGGGTGTTGAGGTGGCGGACAAGGTTTGTTTGGTATTTTACAAAAATTCTATAAGTTATGGAACACAAACAACTACGTCGTGATTAAAAGGTTTTTGCAAATCCACGTGTCGATTTTTATACTCTCGTAGTAAAATCCATACTTCCAAAATTAGCGCTAAAATATCTGTTTTTTGCGAAGAGCCCACCGCCTCGATCAGGGAGCTTTCCTCTGCTGCATATAAAAGCAAGAAAACCACATGTATTACTAAGTAAGATTTTTTGTACTCGGAAATGGCATAGAGAGTGATTTGTGTATATGCGCCAAATAAGGAAGTGGATCGCCGCCTTTTTTTGAAAGTTTGAAAGTGTATTTAAACTGCGAAAGGCACGTAATATTTCTTGACGATTTCAACTGCGTCTGTTCGAGCGCTGATAGAGCAAAAAAACCGCTGACACATGATTTGAGTGCGATGGTTTTAAATAGCCCAGTGCATGAGTTTGGCCTGGAGGACGTCGCGTGTGTTCTGTCGAACATGAATGCACCACAGTACACACATTTTCAAGGCGAAAGTCACGCAAGATTGGACAGAGTTTACGTATCACTGGGTCTTATGCCTCTGTGCGAGGCCTACAACGTGAAACCGCTGTCCTTCAGCGACCACAGCATGGTGACGTTTACAATAGGTCAGAAGCAAAGAAAAACTCGTTTTAGCTGGGATACCTGGAAATTCAATGTAAAACTACTGAATGATGAACCATTCACAACTGGTGTAAAGAAAAAATTAGAGCAGGCAATCGGAACAGAAAGTGGGTCACTTATCACTGTCTGGGAACAGCTAAAAAGTGACGTTAAGATAAGTGCAATAGAAAGATCGTCCGTCATACGTCATAAAGAAAAGGAGAAGGAAACACAACTACAAAGCCAGTTGCACTTCTTGCTAGGCATTGAGGCTCAACAGCCTGGAACTTTTACAAAAGAAATAAGAGAAGTTAAAAATAAGTTGGAGGTCACTGACATCGAGAAGTACAGGGGTGCCATAGTGCGCGCGCGCGCAGAGCGACTCTGGTTGGGCGAAACGCCGACCAAACGTTCCCTTAGTGACGAAAAGGGTTATGCGCAAAAGAATGAGATTAAAGCTATTCGATACAATAATGTGGTTTCTAGGGACCCTAAAGTCGGGGAGCGCGCGTTTTTTGAACATTATAAGAAACTGCTGGGAACTGAAAAGCAAGGCAGTAAAGATTACGAGCTAACTTTCTTGCCGTCAATGCCAAAGTTAAGGGATGATGACAGAGCAAGCATGGAGGCGCCGATCAGTTTGCAAGAGATAAATAACGCCATCGACGAATTATCCATAGGGAAGTCACCGGGGCCAGATGGATTGGGAACCGAGTTTTACAAGTTCTTCAAAGAAGATATAGCAGTAATTTTGTACAGGGTCATAACGGAAGCGTATGAATCCAAGAGAACACCGCCTTCGTTCCGGAATAGTCATATTGTGTTAATTTCTAAAACTGATGATCCTGAAAAGCTGTTGGCGGTAGAGTCGTATCGGCCAATCAGCTTAACGAATGTTGATTACAAAATTTTCATGAAGGTTTTGGCTAGAAGATTGCAAGGAGTAATAAAAACAATTGTTGGAACCCATCAAACATGTGGAATTCAGGGACGATCTATTTTTACCAATATTCATGTCGCAAGAAGTGTATTAGAGTGTTGCGACGCTCTAGGGGGCCACGTGGCGATGATCCAAATTGATTTGCAGAAGGCCTTTGACCGTGTTGCGCATAACATTCTTTTCTCAGTGTTAGAACACGTTAACGTAGGATCCGTCATCCTCGAAGGTGTAAAGATGTCGTACACTCAGTGCTCAGCTCGTGTTATTGTAAACAAAAAAGTGGGACGAAGTTTTGATATACTGTCGTCGGTGAAGCAGGGGTGCCCCTTGAGTCCCTTGTTGTTTGCGATTTATCTTGAACCCTTTTGTTTAAAGATTCTTCAAAATGAAAATATACAGGGATTCCGTTTGCACTGCAGTGAAGTTAAAATTTTGTCATATGCCGATGACATCGCTGTTTTTTGTAGTGATAGGAAAAGTGTGAGGGAGGTGGTGAACGATCTAAAGCGATTTTGCGAGTTGTCTGCCAGTGCAGTTAATTGGAACAAGTGCATAGGATTTTGGCACGGTGACTGGCAAAGTAAGCCAGTATTTTTTGAGAACATGCCTTGGACGACAACTCCGGCCAGGTATCTGGGCATCCCCCTTGAAAACTACCAGGATGCTAGAGAGTACTGGGACGGAGAAACTGATAGAGTTAGAGAGAAATTAACACAATGGGGGTGAAGGGATCTGTCAATGTTTGCCCGTGCATCAGTATGTAATGTGTTTGCTGTTGCCAAGGTATGGTACGTCCTACAGGCGATTTGTATGTCAAGAAGGAACATACAAAAGCTGCACAGAGTGTTTGCGGTGTTTTTGTGGGGCTCAAGTTAAGAGCGCATGAGTCGAACTAATTTGTTTCGCTCGGTGAAAAGTGGTGGATTGGGACTGGCACATTTGTTTATCCGACAAATAATTTCTAGGTTTATGTTTCTGAGAGATCAGAGAGATTGCTTTCTACGTACTGTGGTACAAGTCCGACTACGTGATGCCATTCCAGACTACGTAGTTTCAACTACTGAAATGCGATGTGTACGTGTGCGTGGGTTCTTGCGCGAAGTTGTGGATGCTTTTAGGATTTTAACGGTTAGGTTTTCCTCGGAGTATTTGAGTAATGTGCCGCGGAAACGTTTGTACAAAGATATGATTGATGTGTGTCTGCCTGTTCCGGTTTATCGTCAGTTATATGCAGTGGGTTCAGGAAAAGATGTTCTAAAAAGAGTGAAACGAATGCCAGTACGTTCATCTGTTAAATCTTTCTTCTTTAAACTTCATAGCGGCACGCTTCCGGTAAAACCCTGGATGCAGGAAAAAGGACTATATGTACACCCATGGACACTTAACTGTAGACTATGCCAAAAGCTGGAAACAATTGAGCACATCTTTCTGGACTGTTTGGATGCGGTGTTTCACTGGGACATCCTTCAACGAACCCTGAAAAAAGACTTACCATTAACGCCTTATGGCATTCGCTTTTTGCCCGTAAACAAGGATGGAGGCGTGCCCTATGATATGTTCATGGCACTTAGTCTGCATTCTATGTGGAAAACTCGCATGGCGGTTCAAAATGCCGAAGAGGATGCTCGCACAGTGCGAGAGTACTACTTTGAAAGCGTAGCTTATATAAGAGAAGTTTATCGAGTGATGCCGGAAGAGCCTGAGTGGTTACCCATTCTGGATGTTCTAGCGCAATTTAAGATGTTTTTAACCCACTCCCTTCAGCCGATTGGTGGCTGGAGCTAGTAATGTGTGTACTGAACAGTGCGTGTTGTGTTGTCGCCAAGCAGGCAATAAAGAAAAAAAAATAAGTATGCACTTCCTGTACCGCTTGCATCCCGTTGCCTTTCTTGCTTAATTTATTGATGTTCTAACTGTAACTCGTGCGTGTTGACTGTTTGTGTTAAATGCTGCGCGCTCCGCCGATTCACATTGCCACTGCGCATGCCATCACCTCAAAAACGGGTGTGAGGATGCTCAACACCCTTTTTTTAGGGTGGTGAGAATCCTCAACACCCTTTTTTAAGAGTGTTGAGCTCAACACCCTTTTTTCATCCTCCTCCACTCATGTCCTCCACCCTTTGCGGTTTGGTTTGCGCCTAAACTGCGTGCGCAATTCTTATGACCACCGCGATTGTTCCCTTCAGGCTGGCGTAGATCTGTTGTTTAGCTATCAGCATTGTTGTACTTGTTCATTCGAGCAGTCGTCACCACCTTTTACAATTGTTAGACCTTGTTTTAGAGCGAAGACTTTTATGTCTTCCCCCAAGGGTTCTGTTGCGACCGTTGGTGTCAACAGAAAACTCCCGCAAAAAACAAAGGAAGTTACCGGCAAAGCCAGGAATCAAACCTGGAGCAAATAGAGAAACGGAGAGCGCGTTGTGTTACCGATTGATGTACGAGCCTACGCGGAGACGGGGGGACAGACGGTGCACTCACCTAGCACTTCTGCGTGTTTACCACTTGCGGTCCCGCTGAATGCCGCGTGATAGCGTCACGCGACCTCTCACGCCGCTGTGCAATCCTCCCATGGTACGTGTAGCAGCCGTGTGCGTGCCTTGCGCACGCGTTAGGATATATCGAAATTAAATGAAGCTCATACCAACGCATGACATCTCACTTCTCTATCTCTGCCGCCGATCTCGTCGCCTCCTTTGGTGACGGCAGAGACGAAGGATAAATGAGATTGTCTGACACCTGGTTTGAGCTTCCTTTAATTTATATTAAAAACGTTTTCCACTTATGTCTTTCACCAATACAACTCAACCAATGACCGTTCATGAATCATGCATTGTTTTAACCCGAGCGAAAATACCTCTTTGAAGTAATAAAAGGTGTGGTTAAATGCTTTTATAAGTCTGTGGTTTCACTCTTTGTACAGCCACGAGTATGAACTCAAGTGACGTGCATGGGATGGGCGAAGACATTTCAGCCAAACCTGCGGCGTCGCGAATGTACGCTAAGCCCCTGGTCACCATCAAACCAACTCGGCAGAGGAAACAGGAGACCAAGAATTCCGGACCTCGCAGTCCTTGCCATAATGCTATTTTGGCTTGGCTCATCGCAATGCGCAAAAACCCTAGCTGAAGGAGGGGCTTGGCCCCTGGCACCCCATGTTCTACAGCGAGTCCTCAACCACGTCGAGCGACTGCATAGTGCTGCAGACAGGAAAGCCCTCCTGGCATGGCTGTGCGAACTGCCTCCTGCTTGGGCATTACAGTTTATACCTTGGAATCAGTGATCGGCCTTCCCCTTATAGACACGTCACGCTCCTCCTCCCGTATGCTAAATGAAGTCACCTTAGTTTCAGCTTCAGTTTATCAACAAGAGAGCTATTTAAGCTTGAGCTTGGTCTTGTGGACTTCTTAAAAAATACCAAGAAAACATTCCCAGCGAACGTGAGGGCGCGCCTGTTGAGGAACGCCCGACGTCGTCCAGGCTTGCGCGTGGGCTTGTTTCACGTGAGGAGCACGCAAAAATACAAAGAAAAAATACGGGGTCGTCTGATCACCCGTTCATTCGAGTCATACGGTCATACGGCAGCCTTGGAGAGGCTGCCGTATGACCGTATGACTCGAATGAACGGGTTCGAACCAAGTTCGAACTTTAAGATATTAACCGAGCCCTCTGGGCATTGCTTGAATTCCTAAGTTTTATTCATCGTGAGGAAATATCAGAATAGGTTTAACCGTTGCAGCGAAAAAATGTACACGAATAACTAAAGGTATGTGAAATTTTGGGAAAGTCCAACTTGTACGGAACGGCGTTCCAAGGAACGGCGTTCCTGGAACTAGTTCCTTTTTGGAGGAACGAAGTAACGCCATCGTTCCATTAAAGTCGGTGGAACTCTAACGGGAACTCGCTAGGTTTATGAAGGAACGGAAGGAGCGGCGTTCCTTCAGCAAACGTTACATCGCTAGGATTTGGCTGTTTTCGATGCCAAGGCTCGAGTACAAAAAAATTACACCATCTTCCCGTGGGGAACCCCGATGAGGATGCGAAGCATCATGGGGGTTCCGTGCGGTTCCATTGTGTTGCCGTTATGTTGAGTGATCTGGTGTGCAGTTGCGCCAGAGGGAATTCCGTGCCCACGTCCACGCCGGTGGCAAAGGCACGCAAGTAATGTTGTGTTACGGTGAGTAGGCGGTGGTTCTCGAGGCGCCGAAACTCGTCCATAATGTTCTTGTCGATGTCGTCTCTGTGGTAGAATCGATAGTCTCCGTCAGCGTTGGTGAGGTAAAGGTTGTTGACGTTGGTGCACCGGCTGAGAGCAACGTACACGCCCTCCTCTCCGCAGCTTTGTCTTCTTCTTCTTCTTCTTCTTTTTCTTCAGCGGTTTTCTTCAACCACGACGGTGGTTGAACGCCCGCCAAGCCATCTCGTGATGGATTCTTTGGTTGGCCAATCCCTAGGGGCATCCTGCCACAATCATCACCAGAGGCGCTGCGGACGGGGCGAGAGCAACGTACACGCCCTCCTCTTCTCAGCTTTGTCTTCTCCTCCTCCTACTTCTTCAGCGGTTCCCCTGCGGGAAGATGACGACGGTGGTTGAACGCGAAGCTATCTCGTGATGGATTCTTTGGTTGGCCAATCCCTAGGGGCATCCTGCCACAATCATCATCAGAGGCGCTGCGGACGGGCACGGACGCGGGACATCCCCCCGAGCAAGGAATGCTTTGCATCTAAAATCCACTAGTCGCTACTGTGTTTCTCTTCCTATAAGCTCGCCAATTGACCCGCCCTTCAGCGGAACGTACTTCATCTAAGGTCAATAGCAGAAGATTAACCAAGCAGCGGGCCGCTGCTTCTGCTTGCTTTCATGCCGGTTGAGCTTACGCGGCGTTCGACGGGTGAATAGCGCAGCCGCGAGAATGCTTTTCACCTATCCCCGTTCGCCTGGGGAAGCTAGGATGCGTGTCTGGCCGATAGAATTGTTCCCTGCCGGGGAAAGGTTACCTAAGTCCGAGCGGCGCTGCGGGTGCCTTGTGAAACCACCGTAGCTGTATATTGTCAGGGGTAATTACCGCATTAGTGCGTGCGGGGCGTGGGTGCGTTGTTGTCGGAAGAGTTGCGCTCGCTGTGAGGTCATTCGAAGGGTCACCGGCTATCAATAGAGCTGGGAGCGCCGGAGTGTCTCGGGATGTTGTACTGCTCGAACTTACAAAGTATGCGCGCAGTTCTTCACGGCGCGGTATGTCGCCGATCTGGCGGGAATCGGTCAACGGGAGTGTCAGGTCTTTTTTTATTGCACGTGACGTGTTGACAAAGGACAGGAATTTCGTCATTGTTGGACCTAATTTCGTCGCGCCTCATATGGACAGTACCTGAGAGAGGTCACACGAAGGTCGACGAACAGAGTTGCTTATCGAGGAGCGTTTGTGAAAATCCTCACCACAAGTTTTTGTAGATTTGTTTTGTTCTTTCGTTTTCGCGCGTGAGCAATGATATGCCCGCCTTTATTTATGTATGTTTCTGCGTGAAATAATTGTTGCAAGTCTGCACCGGTCTTTGTGCACTTCTCTCTGTGTGGTGTTTTCCTTAGCACAGCTTACAACTTTCGATAATGTGCACCGGTTCGCCCAGCAACAGATCCGTCTAAAGTACTTACTTGCCTCGGATTCTGATGTGAATGTCACCTAAAATAGAGATACGCTTTTTCTGTGAAAGGTAATTTGGTTTGTTTTAAAACAGTGAAAGGTTGAAGATATTCTGAACGCATTTACGTTGTTATCTTGCAATTCTGCGAGTTTTTTGTTCGCCGCTGCTATCATTATCGAACAGCATTTTTTCGCCATGTAGACCCGCATGGCCAAAGCGAATTTCATGTATAGCTAATCTCGTTCGCTTTGAATGACATAAAGACCTATGTATTGTTCCTTTTGAAGAAGTTTTTTATGCAAGAAATTTAATTATGTTCCTGCATGTGAGCAACTTTCTATTTGCACATCTGAAGCGCTGTAACCTTACTGGGCTTTTGTAAGATCGAAGTGGAAAGTGCCATATGTGTTGCACCTATAATAGACGAGCACCAAAGTCGCAGTTAGACATGCCTGGAGTTTGTCCGGTGCTCCCTGAAAAAAATTCTAGAGCGTTCCTTTGGATTCTGTTTGTCTCCAGATACTCTGCTGGCGGCGGTGTTCATATTCATATAAAGTTCGATGTGAGTTTCAAATTTCTCACTTTATTTCGCCTCAGGATTATCCGACACCATATTTTAATTTAAAAATCAAATGTAACGTAAAAGTAACGACACGTTCCAGTGTTCGAAGTGGAACTGGAACGCGTTCCTTTCGCAATAAAGGAACTTGTAACGGGAACTCGTTTCAAAATTAAGAAGGAACGAGGAGCGAGCTGTCGTTCCTGTTCTAGAGGAACGTGTACAACACTGAGTCCAAGTTTGTGAAGGCAGCACTCGGATTTTATTACGGCATCAAGCAAAGATAAACACACCCGTCATCACTCACACGAGGTTTTGCTAAACGAGGCCTGGACAACCTTTCTGCGCGTTGCTGCCTGGGCTCCCGATGCCACGGTTGCAATTCTTGCCCTTCGTCAACTTTTCTAAATCCTTCAAGAGACTAAGCGGAACGAAATCCCGTAGTCGCGTGGTTGCTGCCGTGACAATGTCCTTATACTGCATACTGTAAATGTATTGAGTTTCGTGCTTTAACCAGTTTAAAACGAAACGACTGCATGCATTCTTACACCAAGCTTCGCGTTTTGTCAAGCCGTACTCTGTCTAGAAGTCTTGTATTCCGATTTTGCAACAGTACGGAAGGAAGAGCAAACCGCGACTTTAATAGCGGCATGAACATGGTTGCATCTTCACAGACAGCACAGACACACGTTGCCTGTGCATAGTTGTCCTTTTTGAGAACCTCACGCTGCCCGTAGACATAGTTTTGGAATTTCCTTAAACAAGGCCACTGTGCACTTCCTTTAGCAAATAATTGCCAAAAAATTGGCCGCGTATCTACTACTTTCGTTGCAAATGCCGACAAAAGACTATATAGTATTTGTCGACATTTTCCAAGTAAATGCCTCCTTTCGCTTTCCTGCTCACCTCTCATGTTGTTCCTCTTGCGTCGCGCTCCTCCCAAGGTAAACAAGCTAAAGGTTTGCTGAGGTCAATTTAAATTTACCGCGTTCCACTTCCAGGCCGGGTGCCTCGATGCCAGCGCTGCCGTACGGCGGAGACGCGCGTGAATCGAGGCGCCCTACTTCAACGTTTATAGAACCGCGTTTCCCTAGTCCACGTGCGTTCCAAGCAGAACGTGGAACCTATCTAGTGGAACCTTTCGTAACTGTTGCCGCTTGAATTCTTAAAATGCCGCCAAAAGCTATAGTGGCGCGGGCGACTGCAGACGACAGTGCAAGCTTTTTCTGCAGTAGATGTAGCATTTCATTTCGCAAAAGTCAAGCATCTGTGAATTTTTTATAAGCGAACACTGTAAATATCCCTTGTGTATTACTTTTCTGTATTATATTTGCGTAACGTCTTGTTCTTGTTCAACAATATTGGCAAGTATGAACATATAAACTGGACTTAGACGTTTCGATTTCGCTGTTAGTATATAAGCTATTGCGCAGAGTTCGTTTCACTTTGGCCGGGTGGATGAATCGAGTCACAGACAGACAGACAGACAGACAGACCAACAGACGGACGGACGGACGGATGGACGGATGGACGGACGGACGGACGGACGGACGGACGGGCGGACGGACGGACGGACGGACGAACGGACAGACAGACAGACAGACGACCAAAATTTCTGGGTTTAAGTGGCCCAAAAAAGACTATCGTCTTTAAAAGCACCAGGCTCGCCATTGCATGCAGTGATTGCTCTGTTACTTGTCACGAAAAGTATTGGTACGGAAACGTAGCTTCGTGCATGAAAGGCCAAGAGAAGGACCAACAGGCTACGCTTATGTTGCTTGTGAGGTTCACTGAACTTAGTACAGGTGCCAGATCGCTGGCATACCCTCTAGCTCTAATGAACACTCGGAGTTCATTGCCTTGTTGCACGTGCGCAGAAGAGCACTGCTAATTTTGCCGGGTTCACAGAGGTGTCATCGCACTAGACGTGCCTCTCTCTACCGGGTTTGCATATTGTAAATGCAACACAAAAATTTCTTTTCCGACAGAGAACGTACATGCGCCAGATGGGTTTCAAACAAGGAAGAAGGACGCTTTAGCTCGGCTTCCTGGTTTGGGGCGGACCCAAACACGTGCGTTCAATAACCGTGACTATGGTTAAATTTGTATAAAAGGCGCTGAATTGCCACTCTACCCATTAACGTCGCCTCACTAGGACATTCGTCGATCTGTTTTTCCTTGGGAAGGCTACCTTCGGTGCGCATTCCTTGGTCTTGTTGTGACTGCGAAATTTTATGTATGGTTGCATTTGCACGAGAATTTATATACGCGGCTATTTTTGTCGCGTTTCTTTAAAGTAAATGCTTTAAAATGCTTGAATGTACCAATATATTTAACTTAACGTTCTTTTGATAGGAGAATGCAGTGTGAATTCATCTAAAATGTTTTAAATATGCTATCTTGCGCCTAGCACAACGAGGAATGAAAATTCGGTCTATCGAAAGAAACTCCCACAGCAACTCAGTGCTGGGGGCTTTGCTTCGTGTGCGAGACAGAACGGCATTTTGGCTCCGGCATTCATCTTAATGACATTATTTTAAGCTCAAGAAAATTGCATTTGCGGGTGTAATTATCGTTATACACTGTGTCAAGAGTTCGCTCAGTTCTTGTAATTCTAATTAAAAAATTGAAGTGGTTTTATTCTGTAATTTTTACTGAGATTACTGTTACAAACTATTTTAGAACGGTGTCATCAAAAGGACGTATTTAGTGAATAACAGTGGCACATCCATATGTTCAATCATTATAGAGAAACAAGCTTTAGCGGTCTACTGTACAAGTGCGCTTAATTTTTGATGGGATGCTTTTGTTGCAGGTACCGCACACACTGACAGCATGATGAAGCTCACCGTCGCTCTCCTGCTGGCTGTTTGTATCGTTGGATGTAAGTTTTACTACTGCTTTATACTTGGCCTAAATATTGAACTGACAGGAAAAGGATCTGGCGTTAAAAAAATTTTCGTTTATAGTAACACGTACCGAAAATTACGAACGCGTCTGGGATCACCAATCTTGACACGTTGCCACTGAACTTTCTTTTATTGAGCACATATGAGGGGACGAGCGCGGTTTTTTCCGTGGGGGCAATCCCATAAGGATTATGTAATGATTACGCATTTATTTTGAACAGGTATCACTGACTATTGTGCTTGAGATTGTGCACGAATACATAAAGTGGGACTACGTACGTGCAATGGTTTTACGGAGAAAGTACATTGGTTAAACGGTTTGCGGTCAAAATGCCGGTCATTTCGGGCTGATAGTCTCAAATGCTTCTCACCGGTTATTGAATCAGGAAGCCATGCGAACAGCGTTGTGTGTTAATTTTTGTACACCCGAAGAGGAAAAAAATAAACAGTACCAAATAAACGCCCAAACAGTAAGCGAATGTGGTAGTTTCTACGTTTGTTTTCTGCTCTTTCTACAAAGTTTTTAGTTCTCCTTTGACTTAATTTTGAGCCGAAGTTACTAATCTGCAGTTGAGTTCAATCCATGTGCTGTATTCGTGCCCGTCAATAATTGGGAACTGCGATGGCTTATGCTATCACTGACAAACAGATATCATCGCACAATCTTTGTCTCCATTTGAAGTAGCATCCATTAACCGAAACAAACTACCTGCAAGATACAAACGTCGAAAGCCCATGACAGGAAGTTCGAAAATGCACCATCTTGTTGTGTTAGCGACGTAACAGTGTTCTTCGCCACAACATGAATAATATACGTTCACTCTTGTTTCTTTCAGGCTATGGCTACCTTGTGGGTAAGCAGATGATGAACATTTAGTGCACTTTATTTTCTGTGCTGGTTTTTGCTAGTCCAGCGCATTTACAGACAAATTCACTTTTTGGCGTAGAAGAAATGGGTATAGAAAGCTTTGCTTTGCGAGAAGTTCAGCGCAAGAAAGGTCGGCGTGGAGTTAAGGGCTTCTGCTTGGGGGGGGGGGGGGGGGGGGGGGCGGAGCAACTGCAATGCATAATGTCATCCCGAACACATTACTACCCAATTATCCGAGGATTAGCGAGTAGTACAGGCTTTATCGCACGGCTGATTCAGTGTAACGTCCGCCATAGAAGACCTGTTCAGCTGTAGATGCGCAGGCGACGGAGACGAGCATTTTAGGGGAAAAGGTGTACTTGTCCTGCCTGTCTGTCCGGACTTCACCCCTGCCAATTCACTGTACCGCAGAAAAATACACCTTTATGAGAGGCTGTGGCACCAGCGGAGAGTTTTCAAATGCATCGGCATAGCAATAACGGCTAGCAAGAAGCAAGAAGTGTGGGTGTCTAGAAGCATGCCAGAAATGCGGCAAGCACATGTCATCTATTCGCTCACCAAAGGAACATGCACAGCATTTCGTCATTTTGTCGTAGTTCAAATGTTTTTTTTAACTTTAACGCTCAGAGCCGTAAAAGGGGTCTGCGCAAGTAAATAAACGAAAAGAAATACAGCGCCTCGTGTATTTCTATTTCCTTTTTTCTTTCGTCCTTATACTTTACTGATCTTAAATGTTTTGTCTTCACTGATAGAGCCGTCTAACAGTGCCGCCTGACAAATTCGGACGTACGGTGCTGACCGAGTCTTTCCGCCTGGGGAAAGCTTAAGAACGGCCTCCAAACTAGTGTTGCAATGAGCTCAGTACGTCGTCTTTCGAATGAAAAGAGTGCAATGTTGCATACACATAATGTCGGGTCGCCCACATGCCATGCGCACACAAGCCATGCTTTTCGCATGACTTGTGTGCGCATAGGGCAAGCTAGCTGTCGGTCATCCAAGTGTTCCATGAAGTAAACGAATCTTGATATTATGGCCTTCACGCATCACCACCCGGAGAGGTGTACGCCGTTTTTAGCAGCGGGGCGGTCTAACCCGGCTGCACGTTGTCCAAGGCGAAAAGAAAAACTCTAAAATTAGAAAGAAAAAGAACGCGTCCCATCTTGGGAATTGAGCTTGGGTCCCGCGCGTTCGAAAACCGGCGTCTCTCTGACTGAGCTTTAATCGCTTTTTTAGATGCAGAGCATCTGATTCACTCGCCTTGTCCCTCCGGCGTCGTCGTCGTCGTCGTCGGCGTTGTCCGCCCCTCCCCCATTCTCCTCGCCGCGCCAGCTGCGCTCTCCGTGCTCACCCCCTCTCCTCTCCGATAGCGAACACTCTCTCGCGAGGGGCATTGGATTGGATTGGCTTGGCTTGGATTGGATTGGATTTGGATTGGATTAAAGTGGATTGTGTTGGATTGTGTTGCGTCATAGCCGCGGCACGTTGCGTCATAGCCGCGGCAGACGCGCTGGGGCCGGCCGGCGCATGTGCAGTACTCTCTCTACCGCGGTTTCCTCTCCTTCGGGCGCGCTGCGCATATAACCGGTGTGCCGTTCTCCGGCGAAGCAACATCCACGCTTGGCTCAAACACCTAGAGTCCACGCCGCTTTACAAGTACGCCAACGTCGTCATCGACTGGGACCTGCTTACGCAGTCCCCTCAACGTTATGCGCGCTATAAAACGCGGTCCCTTAGTCACTCCGCCTATGCGTCGCATCTACACAGGGGTTCCCGCGAGAGGAGGTGGGAGTTTTGTTTTCTTTATTGCCTGCCTTTGGTGTACACATTACGAACAAAAAAAAAACGATTACAAAGTTTGAAAACACACCAGCACGTCACTCGCTAGTGTGTGATTTTTAAAAAGGCGGAAGCCATGCCACACTTTCCAACACATTTAACCAGTCAGGTGGAAAATGTTGGGCTTTATACACTTCTAAGATTTCCCGTACACTCTGGCAGAAGAACTCTCTGCTCGGCCTCACATCAACATCATTATGGCGAACTTCCATTCGAGATTTTGAGATACTATGCAGGGCCAGCAACATCAAAAGGTCATACGGGACGCGGCCGTAGTTTTCAACGGCCAAGAACCTGATTCCATGGCTGCCCAACCGCAAATCCTTTTTTAGTGTTCTCTGCAAAACGTCCCACGGGAACACCCCGTCCGAACAGTATATGAATGCGTGCTCTACTGTTTCCGGCTTTTTACAAACCAAGCAGTCTGAGCCCCAGGGAACAAACAAACCTTTTTGAATTATCCAAGTTTTAACAGGTAATACTTCCGCGTGCAATTTAAAGAAAAAAGATTTCACATAAGGCGCCTTATGTGGTTAGACTGAGCTATCGTAGCATTGCGGGCGCACAGCATTATTTTCTTTGGGTTATTCGCAGCGTTAGCTTTGAACTTGGACGCGGGTTCTCGCGCGTGCTAGTTATAGGTCCACTTTGGTAGAGATTTGAAAGCCCGCAGGCATGGATAACTTTCAGCGGCAAGTTCGCAAATAAATGTGAGTTTCAACAGCCGGTCGTTCGTCTGTTAGACCGCTCGTTCATTCTCAAGTGAGCGTTCGTTCGTTCGTTCGTTCGTTCGTTCGTTCGTTCGTTCGTTCGTTCGTTCGTTCGTCCGTTCGTCCGTCCGTCCGTCCGCCCGTCCGTCCGTCCGATCACTCGCTCGCTGGCATAGGCCTCACTGCCGCAACTGAGCCGTTCGTAGGCGCTTTAGATGTTTAAATGCCAAAACTACTCGTATAGTCAGCTTAAAAAGTAAGCAACATGCAAAATACAACAGCTAAAATACGTGCGTGGACGCCGCAAGCGGCCAGCAAAAATCGGCGATTTTGAAACCGAAACCGAGGAGAGCGCGGCCATTGGAGTGACGTTGCAGCCGTCCAGCGAGCGGCCGGACGGTCACCAGCTCGGGAGAAAGTCTGCGCGCAAGCTGTACGCGCGCTCGGGGCAGCAGGTGAGTGAAGCGTGCGCAGCAGAGCTCGACCGATACTCCAGCTGCGTGGCTGGCCAGAGGAAGAAGCCCCCGTCGGCTGGAACGTCGCAGGCGCGTCATTTCCGTTTACGCGATCTGCCTGCAGGTGCAGCTTGAATTGTGGCGGAGCTTTTTTAAACGCTTCTGGCTGATTAACGAGGCGCTTCACGGGGCTACCACGTGTGTCCCAGATGATTTGGGGGTACTTTCTAGGCATCAAAAATAAATTTGGTCGAGGTGAAATTTGAGTGCAGTTAAGCTTGAGCTTGGTCCGGTGGCGTGGCGTCGTCCAGCCTTGCGCGTGGGCTTGCGCCAAGCAAGAAGCTCGAAAAAAAAAAACAAAAAAAAACAAGGAAACGCTTTACGTGCGTCCGCGCCTCAAAAGGGGAGCACAGGACAGCTCGTGTATACAGACGCCGAAATCGCGAAGCCGGTTGCCTCGGGTTGTAGCGTGTGCTTACGCGGTCCATTTTGTGACCGATGTGAAATGCGGCGGACAAAAAGATCCGTGCCTACAGTCATAGAAAAGTTTCAGCGGCAACTTCAGGAATCCATTCGGATGCAACAGCGGCTTCTCCGACGAAGGGAGAGGGGCCACCAGCTCTGCAGTTTTTCCAGCCTTGCACCCTTAGTGGAAGCTGCGCCATTTTTTTAGGGTTATGGAGCCTTCGATCAGTAATGTTCTTGTCTCACCAGGAACTGTGCTGCTCAGTATGGCAGATTTTCTGACTGGTTGTTACTCCAGATGGACGTATTCCTCATGCGCCTCGTATGAGCGCTAGGCATGCACTGAGAACCACCTACATTTGTTGCGTGCCTGACCTGAAGGGAAAATGTTGGCAGCTTGTGGTAGGGACTTGAAGCAGCATTTAGACTAAAATTCACCGTTGCAACAAGTGTACTCATTTGTAAACAAAAAGCGTGAGCTTCCTCTATTATGTGCTTTTGGATGACAGCACACTAGCACCTTTCGTAGTTACTCTCAACAAGCACGATACTAATTGTAGCAAGGGAAGCAAATAGCTTTATTTACTATCGAACTAGCCAAAGCTTTGAACATTTGTAAAGTGGTCGTCCCGAAAGGAAGGCTTACATCTGATGGAGGAGCGACGGTATAGATAAGTGATAGCTGCTTTTTAAGCCGGTAAATTTCAAAAGCAGGGACTGTGGAAAAATTTGTATCAAGGCGGCAAAGTTCGAAACTAACAGGAATAGGTGTTTGGCAGGGCTTTTCCGGCTGAAACAGATAACGGCTGGACTTCAAGAGAACAAAATATTTCTGAACGGATCAGGCGGAGAACAAACAAATCGCTGCTGATAGGAGGTGAAGTTCTTCGGGGCAAATGAAATGATCTCACGGATGCATGTACAGTTAAAAAGTAGCTGGTTGGGACCTTCTTCATGCACTAAAAATGGCTACTGAAGACAGTGGCAATGAGATTAGAAATATTTAAATTCTTGGTTTGCATCTAAGAGGAATTTCTAGACTGTTATTTTTTCCCCAGCTGATTAGCTCCGATTGAATAAGGACGTCTAACCACCGCGGGGGCTCAGTGGCTAGGGCGCTGTGGTGCTGGGCACCATAGAGTTTCATACTAATATATACTAGAGGGAAATCTGGCACCACTGTCTAGGGGAGCCGCGCTTCGGCGAGTGTTCCGTCATGTACGGGCAGGCCCGTTCCACTTGTCCTTGGCATGGCTCATGAACAGGCTGAAAAGTTTGCTCTGGCTGCAAAAAAGCAGCAATATTATTGCAGACGGCTCATCAAATTTGTTTTGTTATTATAAATTGAACCCCCAAGAAGGTAAACTTGTCAGTGATTATGTAGAAGCGTCATTCATGATGACCAAGAAAAAAATGTTACCCTTTTTTGTTGATTCTGGGCTTTGAGACAAAAAAGAAGCCGTATGGCTAGCTAAGCTATGGAGGCTAAGAACGTCGCTAGCGGCAATGGCGCCGCCTACGGCGGCCTGCGGCTGCAGCGACAGATTTCCCTCTAGTATATATTAGTATGAAACACTATGCTACGCCCAAGGACGTGGATTAGATTTCTGGTCGCGGTGGCTACTCTTAAGTGGAACTGAAAAGCGAAAACACCCGTGTGTGAAGGTTTCGGCGCGCGTTAAAGATTTTCAGGTGGTTACAGTTAATCCGAAGCTCTTTAGTACAGCGCGCCTGATAGTCCAGGTGTACCTTCCGCGCGTTAAACCCCATTCCAATCAGAAATAGAATTATGGCGTGTGATGTAGCTTGATGTTCTTTTTGATAGGCCACCACCCTGGCCACGGAGCCCACCATGGCGAACGCCATCACGGGTGGGGCGAAGAAGGTGAGTCCTACTCCGCTAGACTGATCAGGTGGTCTGAACTAAAGCTTTGGAACTAGCATGCAGAAATTGTACTTTCTTAGTTCCAGTTAAATGGCTGAAATTTATTTAGGAGATTTGATGTAATTTGATGCTTCCGTTTGGTAGACTCAAAATCGGCGATTTTGAAACCGAAACCGAGGACAGCGCGGCCATTGGAGTGACGTTGCAGCCGTCCAGCGAGCGGCCGGACGGTCACCAGCTCGGGAGAAAGTCTGCGCGCAAGCTCTACGCGCGCATGGGGCAGCAGATGGGTGAAGCGCGCGCAGCAGAGCTCGACCGGTTCTCCAGCTGCGTGGCTGGCCAGAGGAAGAAGCCCCCGTCGGCTGGAACGTCACAGGCCGGTCATGGCTGTTTACGCGATCCGCTGGCAGGTGCAGCGTGGTCTGCGGCGGCGCTTATTTAAACGCTTCTGAATGATTAACGAGGCGCTTCACGGGGCTACCACTTGTGCCCCAGCTGATTTGGGGGTACTTACTAGGCATCAATAATAAATTTGGTCGAGGTGAAATTTGAGTGCAGTTGGCCTTTAAGCTTGAGCTTGGTTCAGTGGCGTGGCGTCGTCCAGCCTTGTGCGTGGGCTTGCGTCATGTGAGGAGCACGCAAAAAAAAAAAAAAAAAGAACCGCTTTACGTGCGTCCGCGCCTCAAAAGGGGCGCACAGGACAGCTCGTGTATACAGACGCCGAAATCGCGAAGTCGGTTGCCTCGGGTTGTAGCGTGTGCTTACGCGGTCCATTTTGGGACCGATGTGAAATGCGGCGGACAAAAAGATCCGTGCCTACAGTCATAGAGAAGTTTCAGCGGCAAGTTCGGGAATCCATTCGGGTGCAACAGCGGCTTCTCCGACGAAGGGAGAGGGGCCACCAGCTCTGCAGTTTTTCCAGCCTTGCACCCTTAGTGGAAGCTGCGCCATTTTTTTAGGGTTATGGAGCCTTCGATCAGTAATGTTCTTGTCTCACCAGGAACTGTGCTGCTCAGTATGGCACATTTTCTGACTGGTTGCTACTCCAGATGGACGTATTCCTCATGCGCCTCGTATGAGCGCTGGGCATGCACTGAGAACCACCTACATTTGTTGCGTGCCTGACTTGAAGGGAAAATGTTGGCAGCTTGTGGTAGGGACGTGAAGCAGCATTTAGACTAATAATCACCGCTGCAACAAGTGTACCCGTTTGTAAACAAAAAGGGTGAGCTTCCTCTATTATGTGCTTTTGGATGACAGCACACTAGCACCTTTCGTAGTTACTCCCAACAAGCAAGATACTAATTGTAGCAAGGGAAGCAAATAGCTTTATTTACTATCGAACTAGCCAAAGCTTTGAACAGTTGTAAAGTGGTCGTCCCGAAAGGAAGGCTTACATCTGATTGAGGAGCGACGGTATAGATAAGTGATAGCTGCTTTTTTAAGCCGCTAAATTCCAAAAGCAGGGACTGTGGAAAAATTTGTATCAAGGCGGCAAAGTTCGAAACTAACAGGAATAGGTGTTTGGCAGGGCTTTTCCGGCTGAAACAGATAACGGCTGGACTTCAAGAGAACAAAATATTTCTGAACGGATCAGGCGGAGAACAAACAAATCGCTGCTGATAGGAGGGAAAGTTCTTCGGGGCAAATGAAATGATCTCATGGATGCATGTACCGTTAAAAAGTAGCTGGTTGGGGCCTTCTTCCTGCTTTAAAAAATGGCTGCTGAATACAGTGGCAATGAGATAAAAAATCTTTAAATTCTTGGTTAGCATCCAAGAAAAAATTTTAGACTGTTTTTTTTTCAGCTGAATAGCTCCGATTGAATAATGACGTCTAGCTGCCGCGGGGACTCAGTGGCTAGGGCGTTGTGGTGCTGAGCACCATAGAGTTTCATACTAATATATACTAGAGGCAAATCCGGCACCACTGTCTAGGGGAGCCGCACTTCGGCGAGCGTTCCGTCATGTACCGGGCAGGCACGTTCCTCTTGTCCTTGGCATGGCTCATGAACAGGCCGAAAAGTTTTCTCTGGCTGCAAAAAAGCAGCAATATTACCGTAGACGGTTCGTCAAATTTGTTTTGTTATTATAAATTGAACCCCCAGGAAGGTTAACTTGTCAGTGATTATGTAGAAGCGTCATGCATGATGACCAAGAAAAAAATGTTTCCCGTTTTGTTGATTCTGGCTTCGAGACAAAAAAGAAGCCGTATGGCTAGCTAAGCTATAGAGGCGAGGAACGTCGCTAGCGGCAATGGCGCCGCCCACGGCGGCCTGCGGCTGCAGCGACAGATTTCCCCCTAGTATATATTCGTATGAAACACTATGCTACGCCCAAGGACGTGGATTAGATTTCTGGTCGCGGTGGCTACTCTTAAGTGGAACTGAAAAGCGAAAACACCCT
Source organism: Haemaphysalis longicornis (assembly GCF_048455015.1). Taxonomy (NCBI): domain Eukaryota; kingdom Metazoa; phylum Arthropoda; class Arachnida; order Ixodida; family Ixodidae; genus Haemaphysalis; species Haemaphysalis longicornis. Next base: position 27,768,616 of record NW_027526385.1, read on the forward strand.
TGTGTGAAGGTTTCGGCGCGCGTGAAAGATTTTCAGGTGGTTACAGTTAATCCGAAGCTCTTTACTACAGCGCACCTCATATTCCAGGTGTACCTTCCGCGCGTTAAACCCCATTCCAATGAAAAATAGAATTATGGCGTGTGATGCACCTTGATTTTCTTTTTGATAGGCCACCACCCTGGCCATGGAGCCCACCATGGCGAACGCCACCATGGCGAACGCCATCACGGGTGGGTCGAAGAAGGTGAGTCCTACTCCGCTAGACTGATCAGGTGGTCTGAACTAAAGCTTTGGAACTAGCATGCAGAAATTGTAATTTCTTATTTCCAGTTGCATGGCTGAAATTTATTTAGGAGATTTGGTGTAATTTGATGCTCCCGTTTGGTAGACTACCATCGTGGCCACGGAGGTCACCATGGAAAACGCTACCAGAGCTGGGGCGAGCATGGTAAGTGTTCTGTTTTTGCACTCTTTTGGTGTACTCAATTGCAAGGTTTGGAATCAGCACGCAGACATTTGAAATTTTTGCGAGAAACAAGGTAGTTTTGCAGTGTAAGCTGTGAAGCGAGTTTACGTCATGGGGTAATGTTGTATTTAAACTACTCGGCTAAAATATTTGATTAATCAGGTCAAATAAGTGCCCTGAGGGAATTTTGTTATTTATAGGTTAGATGCCTTAGGCTAGCTTTACTGTATTAAAATGTTAGTAGTTTACAAGGGACATTGACAGGAAATGAAAGTGACCCGAACTTACGGAAGCAGGGGGTTGCTTCTATATGACAGCTATGGCTAGGCGGGGTTCTGTCGCTTGTCACAATTTTTTTACACAGAAGGTGAAGATTCTTAAAAACTAGGCGTTACGCAGCGTTTATAACTATGCTAGGATATGAACTTACAAATTCTGCACAGTTCGGTTACTATGAACCACAAGTGCACTAAATAATAGCCGTGAAGTTTGCAGTGTCTCCGTGGCTGCATGAATGTCCTGCATCAAATTAGCGATTTTCCAAAAAAATTTCAAAGTATTCCGAAGAGCACTGATGAGTTCGAGAGTAATTTATCATCGGGTTAATTCTATTTTGTTTTAAAGGATTCGAAGATAATAGTAAGCTAACTTAATTGAGAGGTCGCATATACTAGAAATGCTGGCAGCTGGTATTTGAGGCTACATTATTTTCTTATTGCATGAGCCATAAATGCCTTTAGTTGCAGTTTGAATAGCGGTTGTACCTTTGGCGTGTACTGGCAAAAATAAAGTAATGTGCTCAGCTGTTGTGCTATTTCCTTTGCAAAAATATATTTTTCTCTCCAGTGATGTTATTTGACTCCCTAGTTCCGTGTACTCCCGGGTTCATGTGGCTCTCACTGTATCGTGATCAACAACAATAGACGAACAAAACTTTTTTGAAGTTCTACAATGTATTTCTCGTCATTAAATGAAGCTACGACACTATACGTGATCAGCTTTTTTTATTTGCAGGACGCTATCTCACGCATGACCATGTATTAGGTAAGGCTTGGACTGTTGCTACTACTCAAACTAGCTAGCAGTTAGATTTAGTCTTCCTCTACTCTCCAATTAGTCATCCTCTCCAAAATTTTATTGAATATATTTACACGCGGGCACTAAAATCTACGCCAATTATTGGGCTGGGATAAGCTACTTCGCCGTGTGGTTTACTGGAGGCTAAATCGTAATTTGGTGTGAAAGGACGCTGCATTTCTATTTGTTTTTACAAAACTCTTGCGTGTCACGTTACTAGGCATGAAAAGGTAATTAAGTTCAGCGTTGAAGTTTCGCTTATTTATTGTATTTTTTCGCGAAGGCAGTTGGGTTTAAAGTATTGTGTAATTCTTCCTCTTGATCAACGTAGCGCTACTTGTAATCTAAGATCACGTAAGAACAGATGAGAAAATTAAGCCAATATCGATTTTATGTATGAAATGTCCTGCTGAGATGCGGCGTAGTTGCATGTCTTGGTAGTTTCACTTATTGCTGTAACCACAAATTTAGTGAAAGAAAATGTTCACCTCGCCTATAACTGCATTGAGGAGCTGGTTGCAAAAAAAATGGCCTGTGTATCTGGTTGCTTCGTTGCAAATATCGTCGAAAGACGAATGTCTCCTGCCGCCATGCCACGTAACGCCCTTTTTTTCCTTTTTCAACACCTCACGCTGCTCCCCTTCCCGCATGCTTCTCCCAACACGCATTCAAGTTGGTTTGCTCAGCAAGTCGTGCGTATAGTAATTCAGTTAGGACTGCACGATAGCGTGCGCATAGCCTCCTTCACAGGTATTTTTAGCACCCCGGCAGGCAGCGGCAACATCTCCAAAATTTAGCTTAACTAAACAAAAAGAAACAAGGAAAATCAATGCTAAATCTCATGAAACGCCCATAGAACAAGCATGAAGGCACGCGACAAAATTCATGCGTCATCAAGGCTTGTGGTGCGGCCATAGGTGCTCCCGCGTACATGGTGCCCTTGTATAGGACTTCAGCAAAACGCATATCAAGTCTCCACCTGACATTTGTATATTCACGGGATCATTCGGCGTTATTCCAGAGCTCAGACCCGGCACACTTTTCACACAGCAAGTTCTGACCAATGTTGCACTACTTCGGGTATCTGCACAGATTGATTCGTTTCCTGGCCGCGAGTCGCCCTTCACGCGGCGCAAGAGACCTAGAGAACACTAATCCAACATCTTCTGGCTTCAACTACATCGTAGCTGACGCCGCTGCCTCCTTTCGGCAGTTATTTCGCATTACGCGTGACCAAAAAACAAAACAAAAAAACATTGCATTGATGACACTCTTAAAGGCACTGAACCGGCATTCCTCCCTTGCCACGATGTGGTGAAGTGCTTCCACACAAGCTCCACGCCAATGCAGCCAGCAAGCTGCACGTTAACTGAAAATGCGTTCCCCCAAACTTCCCTGCATGTAGATCCTACAACACGCTTACATATGCGGACCTCACGCACAATCTATATTTATTTTGAAAAACCTCACAGCCTCCAGGTGGCGCATGTGGTAAGGAGTGCTATACAAAGACGAGAAACTTGAGCGCATTTAGCCCACACAAGGAGGAGGAGGAGGAGAGAAACGCTCATTGGTGCGGAAAGTGCCCACACGAGGGAGAGAAAAATATCAATTAAAGTATCACAACATCGTTGTACATTTTTTATGAAAAAGTAACAGAAAAATGTATGAAAAATCAAATTATGTCATTAATCCTCCTTTTTACAACATCGCCCAGTCATCAACTCATTTTTAGACGCTAGACCAAGTACCGGAGTGGACTATCATTGGACAAAGAAATATGTACTGCACCTGATCGGTAGAGTTTCTGTCAAAATGGGCCTAGAGTGGTCTGTGTACCTAGAATAGACTCTCATCCTTGCGAAGTGTCCACGTATTTTTACAAGACGTGCATTACGTTCCCTTATTCCCACCACGGCCGCTAGATGGAAGAGCGGTTCTTTTCATCGCGTGGCCGTGTGCTTCCATTCCCCAGACTGGTCCGTGGCCTTCCATATCAAGAAAGGTGTTACTACTAACACTTTTTAAATGCATAGCTCAAATTGAATTGTGGCGTCTAATGTAGCTTTATGCTCCCGTTTGATAGACCACCACCGTGGCCACGAAGCCCACCATGGCCAGAGACATCACGACATGGGCGAGCATGGTGAGTCTTGTTCTTCTGCTCTGATTAGGGTTGCTCCATTGCAAGGCTTGAAATTTCCACTCATATATTTGAATATCGGCATGAGACGCTCATGTTGCAGCATGGGCTGTGAAAGGGATTTTTCGGATTTTTAAATGTCTGTCGGAAATATATATATATATATATATATATATATATATATATATCTGTATGGAAATATATATATATATATATATATATATATATATATATATATATACAGAAAAATAGGTCAGCAGTCTACAACGCCAAAGGAGGCATAGGGGTGTGGTTAGGCTCTTTTCTTTTTTACTACGGTTAATGAAGTCAACATTTTTTTTTAAATATACAGAAGAAAGAAAGAAAGAAAGAAAGAAAAACACGCGCCCAGAGTGGGGACCGAACCCACGCCTTTCGATTACATGACGAATGCCTTACCAATTCGGCTATCTGGGCGACTGTGTTCTCCTTCACTTTCTGGGCTATTTATATTTACTAGAAGTGTATCTGACGCTTGAGGGTGGTAGCCAGCGCCACTCTGACTACACGGGGAGAAGGGGACCTTCTTTTCAACCCCCGGGGCGTGACTCGAACGTCTACAGCCTGTCATAAGCGGGTAACTGGCGGGAAACCCTCTTATGCGACCTTGGCATCAAGGCTGCCAGAACCGAGGCCCTCGCTAAGCTTTCGCACGATAATAGGATTTGGAAATGAGGGGCTCGTTAGGAAATACACAAAGAAATGCCGGCAGTCTACAACGCCAAAGAAGGCATAGGGGAATGGTTAAACAATGGTTAAACAATTGAATATATATATATATATATATATATATATATATATATATATATATATATATATATATATATATATATATATATATGTATATATATATATATATATAGTCGTGAAGTGGAGTCCTTAGTTGCTGCAGGAATACGCACAAAGTAGAAGTACGCTCTTCGGAGACTTTATTTCCAACGTTTCGACCTGAGACAGGTCTTCCTCAGGAATGAAGGTAAAATTTTACCTTCATTCCTGAGGAAGACCTGTCTCAGGTCGAAACGTTGGAAATAAAGTCTCCGAAGAGCGTACTTCTACTTTGTGTATATATATATATATATATATATATATATATATATATATATATATATATATATATATATATATATATATATATATATATATATATAAGACAGAAATAAGAATTGGCAGTCAAGAAGACCTCGGAAAGCAAAGGGGAGGATGTAGTAGTTCAAGATAAAGAATTTGGAGGAAAATAAGAAAGTGGAGAAAAAATGCCCGCCAGGTGGGATCCGAACCCACGACCTCCAGAATACCGGTCTGGTGCGATAACCACTACGCTACCGGCGGGGCTACTTTAGCCTCCACTTTCTGGGGTATTGATGTTCAGGTGTTTTTGTTTCCTGCGCTATAAGGGTTGGCAGTCTGCCAACCCTTATTTTCTGTCTTATTTCACTGAGCCCCTCATTTCCCATTTCGGATTTCGCTATATATATATATATATATATATATATATATATATATATATATATATATATATATATATCAGGGGTGAGACAGCTGCGCATATTGCGCAGTTTTGATACAAATTTGTTTTACTGCGCCAGGCTGCTCCAAAAGCTTGAAAATTGGAAAAATTGCGCCAAGCTGCTCCAAAACAGTCTGAGAGCCAAGGATTTGGACGCTCCCGTCAGTTTCAGTGGGAAAAATGCTTTCTGACGGCATAATTTTTCAGAACCCTCAAGGTGATGGTGTTTGTAAAAGTTAGGCGAACAGAAAAGACATGGGCAGGTCACGTCATGCACATGAGTAAAAACGGATGGACCATCCGTTTAACGGCGTGGTTTTCAATAGACTGTAACCGAACCTCGTAGATCTCAACTGTCAACTTTTAAGTCGGAGACACCAAATAATAAACACGTTCTTTCTCATAAGCAATCGGGTTGCGAGCATGAAGCAGCGTCCGTTAACGCTTCCGGTTCCTCCAGTTTTAAATATCAGACGGGCTCTTGCTTGACGCAGTTTCACTACCATTTACAAGTGGACAGCGCGAAGGTTTAATTAACAAATGGCTGCGGCTTAGTTCAGCTAGTACTGACTATGCAAAGCGAAAGCGCCTAAACTGCAACCCCATACGACTGCCTGTTTACGAACTGTACGTTTACTTGAAGGATGCAGCGGTGTTTGACAGTGCAGTTCTGTGCGGTGCCGCATTACTTGCTCTTGAAAAATGTCATGCTCTTTTCCTCATTCGCGCCAGTAAAAATATCTAGAGCTGTTAATGCGGCGAAATTCAGCTAGCTGGATTATATTATTGCCCTGCGCAAACGCCTAGTCTAGTAGGCGGCGGCGGCAGACCTCTCTTCCCACGGGACGACGGTGCGGACGGTGGTGGCACTACCACGAAGGAGCAGCGCGCTTTCTTTCGGTGTCGCAAACTCCCTACTCGCCTCAAGATCGAACACAGTCAGCCCCTGGCGGTGGATTGAGGAACCACTCCTAGTGTGGAGGCCGGTTTCACGGTGGCCGCTCGTTCGCGTTGCACTCGACGCAAGACGCGCTCTGGCCACGTTAAAAAAAAAAAAAAAAGAACCGAAGGCGGTTGCTTGTTTGGCAGTAAGGGATGACCTGTTACATCTATTTGCGGACTTAATTAATGAACGTACCAATCGGTGGCATCGACGGATAGTACGCTCCTTTAGTTCAGTGTAACATAGCCGGCGTGGTCATGGCTTGGCGCCTTAAACGTGTTAATAAATGTTTCGACCCTATTGAGGTCCTTTGGAGTTTTGTTACCGATGCGTGCCCTCTTCGAAACGGTCCAGGGTGTTTAGTTGAAGGTGGCGTGGTTAAGGACTATAGTAACTGCATGAAAATGGTCAAGACAGACGACGGAACGTGTGCGTACACGTAGCAGCTGCATTCACCATAACATTGTAAAAGTTAGCGTGTGCTTTTTGCAAATAAGAAACCAACAAAACCAAACATTGAGCGCTGGAGCCGTGCACCGCTCCCAAACTTACGGAGGCGTGTTACTTTACACAGCCTGTGTTCCGTAAAGTCTTTTTTTCTTCAAAAAATGACTACTGTTTTGTTTATGATACTGTGCGACATTTATGTCTGTATGTAAGTGTATTATGAAGTATGTTTTTAGAGGATGTGGGGAAATATTCAAGCCGTATATTTTGCTGGAATTAGACGATTGTGGGTATGCGCCTCTTTTCCTGTGGCGGTTTTTAAATCATGACACGAATCAGCTCGCCCAAAAACGCGTTTTGCTCAGCGAGGTCTCAAACCCTCAAACTGGAACGGAAGATTAAAAAAGAATTAGAGATTGTGTAACTGAACATAACCCGCACAGCCGGGAAAAACAGGGATATTTCGTACAGCACTCACACTGCCTCACATCTCGCTTGATCTTTTTTATGCCTCTGCGCCAGCAAGCGCCAAGGTACCCTGGAAAGCACCCAAAGATTGCGCTTGCTGTTATATAAAGTTTACCGCTCCACTCAATTACCACATTGACGGCTTTTTTAAAATTCAAACAAGGTTTATTAGATCGTGGTGAATGTCATACAACACAATATTTTGAAATACATTGAAAGTATTTTGAAAAAAAAAGGCCAGCCATAATTCCTGGACAACCGCCTACCGAAAGGTTTCCGAAGTATTCGGAGTACTTTTCCGAAGTACTGATGTTTATTATGTATGCCCTACTTTTCCGACGTGCCCTTTTGGGCTACTCATTGTGCTACACGACGTCTTGGTACTCCCATTGGCACGTAGTACTGGTTGCCATCGCTTGACTGTTCACATTGCTTACGCGCTCTTCGCGGTGCGACTGGAACGTGCCGAAAAATAAGGAAAATGAAAGCAAACATAACTTTAATCCTCGTTTTTCTGGCCAACCTCAAAGATCGAATGTCAATACAAACACGAGGTTCATTCAAGGACATAGCCCAGTTATTCGGGAACCCGTTGCGTTATTTTTAAAAAGCAAATCGAGGAGAAACGTTTAACCGCACCTGTAACTGGCAAGTTCATTTCCTATGGTTATAACCAAGTTTTGTTTTGCAGGCGTTGTAAGCGACATTTTGTATAGTTTCAAACAAATGCTGCTGTTTCAGGCACTTATAAGATTTGAAAGGGAAGAAAAATAATCAACAGCGTAGCCGTAACAAAAAAATCTCTGCTTGCTGTAAGGTAAGCGTCCAAGAAAATGGGTTTACAACATTGTAACCTCCCCCTATTCACGTTGCGCAAATCTAACTGGATGTGAGATGCTGATGGTAATAGGTGCGTGATACATTCATCCGCAACTTCAATTACGATGAAAACTTAAAAAAAAAAACCGAAAAGATCAAACCTGCCTTCAAGGTTGCTAAAATTGGACAGAACTGCGGCTGAACGCAAGAAATGTGTGTCTGAATATTTTTATCGGTACGTTCATAAAAATTGTGAATTTTTGTGTTGGCTTCCGAATACAACAAAATATCGCAAGCTCGCGCTGAATAAATTGGGAGCAGTGAAGTGCGTTTACCTGCAAGGCATCCCACAAATGCAGTTGGGCGTAATGCTAACAAAAAAAGCGGCTGAAACAGCTTTCAGTAAATGAATTACCCGTGCTTGAGGCTCCCTGTACTGCCTCTATTTCTTTTTTGTTTCATTTGCTAAAAGCCATGCTCGGGAAAGTGCTTGATACGAACCCGAGCACACAGGTCCCGTGTCGTTATTTCGGCCGTACAGTGATTTCCGGCAAGTCGCCGCTTTTCGCGTAGCAATGCAGGCTTAGTGCCAATTCCATGCAATTCATTGAACTGTGATGTACCGACCTACACATACCACTTTTTTTTTACGCGTTTCATATGCGCTAACAGCGCGAAAAATACTCGTGACTGCGCCTACACCGTGTATCCACCTGCTACCCTTCAGCGGAGCATCCACAATAGCAGCGCGACGCTGTCGCCACCTATAGGCCGATCTCGCGGCGAATAGGCGCCAAATGTAAATAAAGTGTAGTGATACCACTTTTGCACTCGTGGCGCAGTGCAAACTATGTGAATGCGATGTTGCGTCAGTGTGCAGTCGCGTCCGCTCAAGGTGTCAGCACCTTGGAGACGAATCGTCGCGAAGGTGGGATCGGGGTACTGATACTAAGATACATCTTATGCCGGCGGTTAAAGGAATGCCGAAGGAACTGGAAATGATTTTGAGTTGGTATTCTATTGTGCGCGCACCATAGCTTTGCAACGGTACTACAGGGCCTTAAAAAATGTCCCTAAAAGCGTCACGCCATGCTGAAAGTGATGTCACGTTTTATAAACGTGCGGCATTTCTTCACTTTGCTTTTCGCACAGGGATATGCTGAATAATCCACATTTCATTTATTTCGCTCTAACTCTGAAGTGTATCTGTGTTCACATCTTTTCTTGTACCACAGTAACGTTGCCTTGACACTTGTGATGATTTTTTGGAGAGCAGTGAAAATAGGACCATTAGTGAGTCTTGATTACACGTTTGCCTTTTCTGCCGGTGCTTAGACAAGAGAACTGAAGAATGAGCTAAAACATTCTGCTTGTGGTCTAAATAAAACGGGCACCAGAGCAACTAAAAGGGCTAGAGCCAGTCCAATTTACTGTAGCCATGATGCAGACGTAGCTCCGAACTTGTGTAGTTTTTTGTATTGCCAGTAATTGCGCTTGGGTTTCATCTTATGTTATGCTAAATATTGCTACACAACAGTTTTAAAGTGGGTTAAAGTGTAGGCTGCAGCTGCTGAAACATATTTGTTGGGTTGTGCCTAAATGTGAACGTTTCAAGAAAAGGAAATGCAAAGTGAGCCCTCTTATACTTTAGGTAATGTTTAGACGTCCACACATGTGCTGCTATGTTTTGAACGAAAACTTAACTATATCCGCGAAAGAAGTAAACTTGCTGTCAATTTCGGGTAATGCTAATTTTGCTGGTGACTCTAACCGAGTAGCACAGATAGTGAAAAACTGCTCTGCTCAACACTAATTAACATTCTTTTGCGAGAAGGTATTCTGGTGCAGCCCTTTCTTGATATTTTTTGTTCTGTAACAGTAATATCACTGACAAGCAGGCCTGTGCGTAGCTTTCAGTAACTATTTACAAACAACAAATGTTAATGCATGTACAAAACTTACTCCCTAAACGAGGGCTTAGTAGATGTTCTCATCTTCTGAATTGGGGGAATGGGCGGTAGTAAACGATTACCATGTGCTAGCGCTTGGTGTCACTTAGTTTAACTTGCTACTTAGTGTTGTGTTGATGTGCTACAAGCTCATCACAATAAATTGTGCAGTTATTGTTCACACAAGCACAGTTCAATTCATTAGGTTATTTGGGTGCTAGAACAGTTTACGGCATGTGCTTCAACATAACCCCAATTAAAGTTACTCAGAATTTCTATGAATGAATTACTTAAGCATTGATCAAGCTTAAAGTAATTCAGAGTTTCTATGGATAAAAAATGGGCGCCGATCCACCCTGTGAAGGGGGTTGGAAAGTGAAGCGGTAAAGGACATCCACAACGATTACCCATGCGACGTCACTTAAATTCACACACGTGGCTCTACAAAGAGGGAAAGCACAAACATTTAAATGCACTTCACCAAACCCTTCATTACTTCAAAGACATATACTTTGCTAAGGTTAAATCTATGCATGATTCATGAACGGTGGTTGTTGAGTTGTAGTTTGCAGGGACAAATTGGTCACAGTTGGCACAGGACCGGGGTAATTGGAGAATAATGGGAGAGGCCTTTGCCCTGCAGTGGGCGTAGATAAGCTGGTGATGATGATGATGAATGAAGCACATAAGTGGAAACTTTTTTTTATTTAAAATTAAATGAAGCTGAAACCCGGTGTTAGATGATCTCACTTCTCCTCCGTCTGTGCCATCGCCGACGGAGGCGACGAGATCGGCGGCAGAGACGAAGGAGAAGCGACTCTTAGCGCATGCGCAAAGCGCGCACACGGCCGCCACACGTGCTACACAGCGACCCAAAAGGTCGCGTGACACTATTCGCGACGTACACCCCAAACCCAAACGTTAGATCTACAAAGTGTGCCCCCAAGAGTTGCTGCGGGTATTCTAGAAAAGTGGATTTGCCTCAGCGTTTGAGCTTCTGCGAACACTTATCCTAACAAATCCCGGCTATCCAAAATGTTCCCTCAAACACACACAGACGCATGCAATAAATGCGGAAACCCTTCCAACTTATTTCACGCAACATGGGCCTGCCCTATCATCTGGCCTTCAGGAAACAACCCCACAAATACGGTCGCGCTATGGGAGGCAGCTCTGGCCAGCTCCGACTTCGGGATTCAGAAGGACTTAATTCTTCGAGCCCGGAGAAGAGCAGAAGAGTCTGGGGCCCTGGAAGGAGGGCACCACCTCTAAGACAATCGCGCCACCTCCTTTTTTCCTAATAATAAACGTTTCATCTCTCATCTCTAGAAAAGTGGTGCGTACCTCCATAGTAGCACGTACTTTTACTGTGGGATTGGCCAACCAAGAATCCTTCCCGAGAAACTTCAAGTTCTACCATCGTGGTCGTTAGACAGAAGGGGTGCAAGTTTTTTTCTTAATTTATAGGATTATTTATACAACGTTTCTCTCGATCATCTATTTTTCAGGACGCATCGCTCGTCCCCACACAGAGTTTGGTGAGTCCAGGGGTATTTTACATAGTTCTCACAGCTATAGAATATGCTCTTAAGTGGGTGTAGACAGCTTTCCATGCGGGTAAACTCTGTGCCCGAAATCTTGAAACCAATTTGCCGGTATTTTGAATAAATAACTTGTAAGAAGGAAGTTGTAATGAAGAAAAACACTAAAGGTGTGTTTTTGACTGTGCCTATACAAATGTTAATATGCTCTTTATCCTTACTAAGGCTTTTAAGATAGTGTCGTACACTCTAAATGATCGGTGTTGTTTTACGCAATAATAACCGAGCGCTGGCGGTTGCTGTAAAGTTAAGGTTTGGCGTATACCTATAACGGTTTTCTTGTGTGCGAAGTTATAGGCTGTAAATTCTGCAAAGGTTGCGCCCCTCTTTAATTTTTATCACAAGTTTCTTCATCCACGAGAATCAAGTTTGAATTTATAATAAAATTGCTTTACTGTACACTCTGTACACTTCACCTGCCCATACAAAACACTAGCCCTGCGTTAAAGCGCAGTTTATCCAAACTACACAAATAGAGCCAACCAGGAATAGGTGAATTTGATGCATTTTTGCCAGTGGCAATAGCCACCAGTAATAATACATACTAACTAATATCGAGTATACCGTTCATTATAGTCTCCAATGTGGACATCGTATTCATGTGACGTTAATGCCACGTCTTTCCTGCAGCCGTCCACGGCCGCGCTCTGTGATGAACGACCCAGGCTGTTGGGGGTGTTTGCGGTAAGTCACTGTTTTGCAGATGAGTCGCAGCCTGGTCACACAAACGCGCTGTAAACGCTTTCCGCAGGAACCTTCGCACAGATTGTCGGTCGATACGCTTCAAAGCACCGGCAACTGCGAAGTGCCGCACACGTGTTCAGCGTAGCGTGGTGGTGGCTAGTTGCTTGCAGTGTGGCCTGTGATATGTGTTCAGGTGCCGTCATAAGTAGTTGCAGCGATGATTTGTGAATATCACAAAATAACTCTCTTACTGGCTGAAAACGACAGCCATTACCGGTGTGCAGGAAGCTTTTTAGGTTAGGGGGGATTCCTTTAAACGCACACCAATGCAGCCAGGCAGTTGTTGGAAGAAGAAATTTCAGTAAATTTACGATGCCGTGTTGCAATTTCTTTTGACAACACATCTACGTTCGCAACACCAGTTGCGTCGACGGATGAGTGCGGTACACATAACTGTGGATTCAGTTCACCCTAGTGAAACTTTTTATATATGTAAAATTACTTCAATACGGAATTTATACGTAGTAGGACGCGGTGAAGTGTTAATTAAGCAAATGTTCCTCCCAAAAACAGGGAATCAAATGATTTTAACAAAAGGCGCGTTTGACGTAGTTATCGTGTCTCTATCTCCACTGAGGCGCAAAATTAGGTTCTGCATGTTTTCCGTATACTCCGTAGATAATTACGGAATTCATGAGGGCCATAATTTGTGTTCCTTGCTATAAACGTTGTAAAATTGGTCTTTTATTATCACTTGTTTTTTTTAAATAACTCTTTTTATTGCGGCCTTGTGGCGGGCGAGGTAAGTGATCCGTATTCCTCCTCCTCCTCATCACGATCAGCCTACTAAATCCACTGGAGGACGAAGCCCATCTCTCCACAACCTCCAACCGTTCCTGTCCAGCACTGCTTGCCCCAAATTTCTTTATTAGATGCGACTGCATCTCATTCACGCGCCTTGTCCCTCCATACGGCGTTGTTGTTGTCCGTCCACACCCCTTCCCCATTCTCCTCGCCGCGCGAGCTGCGCTCTCCGCCGCTCACCCCCTCTCCTCTCGGATAGCGAACACACTCTCGCGAGGGGCATTGGATTGGATTCGATTGGGTTGGCTTGGCTTGGCTTGGCTTGGATTTGGATTGGATTGGATTAAAGTGGATTGTGTTGCGTCATAGCCGCGCCACGTTGCGTCATAGCCGCGGTCGTTCCTGCACCGGCCAAAGAAATAAAGAATACATCATGCGCGTTCCTCACACGTTTCACGCAATTAGAGAATCAACCCAACGGAAACACCAAGTGAACCCCCAAGATGCGTCGCATCTCCACAGGGTTCCCCTCGCGGGAAGGTGGGGTAATTTTTTTTCATCCCCCCATCGTGCTATTGGCCTTCCTCTTCTTCCAGATCCGTCTCTCGGTATCCACTGTGCTGCCATGGTGGTCCACCAGTGGTCATTTCGTCTCACATGGCCTGCCCAAGTCCATGTCTTTTTGTTTATTTGAGCTATATTATCTACTCGAGTTTGCTGCCTGATCCAGGAAGCTCGTTTTCTGTTCCTAAGTGTTATTACGATCATTATTCGTTTCACTGCCCGTTGAGCCGACCTAAGTTTGCTTTCTAGTTGTTCAGTAAGGTGCCAAGTTTTTCGCTCCATACGTCATAATCGGCAGGATGCATTGGTCGTATAGTCTCCTTTTGAGTGAGTGATCCTTGTCACCAGAGGAGGATCTGAGGATTTGGCCCCCTGGTGGGGTAGATGGCCCCCACCATCAGTGACTCCGCATTTCTATATTTTCATAAATACGAGGCGCTTAACCAGGTTATTATCTGAAAAAAAAAGTCTTTTGGTGTAATACCCTAAAATGAGTGTTCCTGGAAGTCTGGATTTTAGAGACACAAGTTTGAAATGCGGAGCATTTCTTAGTCGCACGATGTCGCGATTCGGCGTCGGCGCCGTCCACACGCTCACAGCGCATGCGCGTCGCGTAGAGGCGCAGGTGCGCGTCTCTCCCCCGTACCCTCCTCGCTCTCAACAACAGGTGCGGCGGTGCGGGAGGAGCGCGTGTACCGCGTGCGCTCCGTCGCTCTCAACAACAGCTGCGGCGGTGCGGGGGGAGCGCGTCTGTGCGCGCATGCGTCGTAGCTACCCGTGCGTGCGTCGCGCTCAACAGTAACGGCGGCAGGGCGTATACACGTGATAACGGCGTGGTGGGTGCGTGGAAAGTTCGCGCGCTTGTGTACGGAAGTGTGCGCATGCGTGTCTCTCCCCTGTACTCCTCTCCCTCGAACGCGGGCGGTGTGTATATAAGCGGCGGAGCGCGCGTTCGGAATTCAGTCAAGGGCGTCTTTGCTTGGCTTTCGCTTGACTTAACGCTTTGCTGGACTCGAGTAGATGCGGTGGAAGCAACGTCTTCACCAGTTACGCAATCGCATGACCGCTCCTCAAAGACCCCTTGACAGTGCACTTCAGCGACCACAAAGCAGTCATCCTCTCCGTCCAATACAACGACGGCGCCAAGCAATAAAGACAGACTTTAACTTTACACTCCTTGCCTTCGCTTCTCCTTCATTGAATAAATAAGAATAATAAAGACGAAATAACAATTAAGCATTCCCAAACCATATCCAATTACGCAATATTCGCGCGATACCCCCACCACTCTGCGACGCATTTACTCGAGTTCCCCCCGTGGGAAGATGCGGGCGGGTTTTTTATACTGTCTTGAATTGTTCACCGTACGGGCGTAAATAAAACATGTCGCACAGATCCTCTGCGCCAGGCAGTTGAAAAAAATTCACAGCATATCCACGGGGTGAATGATGATGAGTGGGCGAAGCTCCTGAGGGGAAATCATAGGTAAAACCGCGCGGCGCAACCTCCACGGCCACCGTGGAGGTTGCGGCGGACGCCGTGGTTTGACGCGCCGCTCAGTTTTCGTCCACTCCAACCTCCATGCAACGTAACCCGGCGAACGCCGCCGATGGAAGACAGGACAGGAAGTACAACGAAGTACGAGGCTGTGATTGGCTGCGGCCTCAAAATGCAGTTTGCCGCTTCCGGTCGCGTTCGCCGCCGCGCGTTCGACATCTAGCTCGCGTAGATCGCCGACGAACAGCCGTATTTTCGACGCCGGCGGCGGAGCGGCCGCCGCCGGGCGACGTTCGCCGCCTTTTCGCCTACATTTCGCTGCATGGAGGTCGGCCTTTATCCATCGGGCGACTCCGAGCGCGCGCCAACAGCGAACGGATTTTATTACAACGCTCCCCGCCATCTAGTAAACAATCCAAGAACTAAACTAGAGGTAGCCACGCCATCTAGTAAACAATCCAAGCGCATCTTTTCATCATATACAAGTACCGCCATCTAGTAAACAATCCAAGAACTAAACTAGAGGTAGCCACGCCATCTAGTAAACAATCCAAGAACTAAACTAGAGGTGGCTACATACATACGTCGAGGATGGACAGACCCACGCCTTAAGGAGCTTCGCCCCTAAAACATGACATAGTGGCGTCACTACTGACTCCGCATTTCTACCTTCGTTATTCAAGAGTGTCGCCAAGTTGGGCACGTTAGGCCGACACATGTAGTTTTTGGTCACACAAAGAAACCAGTAATTCAGCGGACTTCGTAATTTGATCGACTTGGTTCGCAGAGAAGTGCGCTGCCATAGATCCCAAACCACAATTTTTTACAAAAAAAGATAACGCAGGCTTGCGAAAAAATTTACGACTCCTCCCTTAAGCAAACTGAGAGATGCGCGAAATCTATAAGTTCAACCATCGCTGAAAGTGGGTCCAAGCGATCGCGAAACCTTCAAAGACCCAAGTCGCAAACGAAAAACGAACGCATGCGACGATTTTTTGGGCAATAAGTGAACCTATGTACGATGTAAATGTATACCGATATGGGGTTTATGAGATAAGGGTATACGATTGTACTCCTTTTTCCTGATCGATGCGTCTATTTTCTTGTCCATCCCACCGTTCCTTTATCAGGATTTTTAAGTAACAGTTTAGCACAATAGAAACCAGGTTTCACGCACGCGCTGTGTATCCAGAAATGTTATCAGAAGTTTTCGTTCGACGAACCGGCCTATTGGGACATGCATTAATTTTTTGACAGAACAGCAGTGGTGCCACTAAGTCAACTTTAGCTTTAAAAAATTTGACACTGATGGTGCTTGAACCCAGGTCATTCGCAACCGCTAGGCTACGGAGGCTGAACAATGGGGTTGAAGGTTGAAGGTTTATTGAAAAAAACATAGTTGGTACATTGAAATACAATAATTGATACAAACAGAAGGAGGTCCCAGAGTAAAACACTGTCGGGGGTTGCGTTAGCACTTGCTCAAAACAAATTCTCTCCATCTTCCCGCGAGGGGAACCCTGGGGTGATGCAAGGCATCTCACGGGGTTCAATTCGCTTTTCCGTTATGTCGGTTATCCAAATGTGGTTGCAGTGTAGCGAACCTTAAATGATGCTCAATCACACGTAGATTTCTAATTACATAAAGAACGTCATGTTAGTGTCCATTTCAACTCATCGGAGCAGCAGGTGGAGCAGCAGTCGGTGCAGTAGCAGCGAGAGTGACTGACGGAGCGACTGAGGAGCGCGCCGCAGATACCGCGGTTATATAGCCGCTCCGCGAGAGAGAGTGATGAGAGAGAGACGCGCATGCGCGCTAACGCACATCTGGCATGGCGAGGAGAACGAGAGAGAGTGTAGCATACGCGCGCTAACGGCGCGCTGACGCACAGCTGGCATGGCGAGGAGAACGCGCTAACGCAGCTGGCAGGCGAGGGGAAAGGAGGAGGGTTGCGGGTGCATGCACGCCGGATGGAAGGACAGGCCGAGTGTAAGAGATGCCTTGCATCTAATAACAGAAGGAGCATTCGAAGCAAACGTTTGCATCGAATGCGCGATAGACTTGTACAAGTCTATCGCGCCGCGTGCGTAGGGGAAGTGGCGGGCTTGTACCCCACAGGAGAACGGAATGTCGCATAACAGGCCTTCAATGGCCGTCAAGTGTACGAATCCATTCGTGTGAGCCGCTCCTCACACGTACCCTTGTACTGATCCGACTTATATTACATCGAAATGCTAATCACATCTTTCCAAGTATTTGGCCAAATATATATCTTCTTTCCCTGGCGGACGGTTACAAACAAAATCAGAAAAGGATTGTTTCGCGCTTCCTCTCTGACAGCGAACGGTTGGCTCTTCATATTATCCACCTAAATTCTGTCACTCCGACCCGGAGAAACGATACTATATATACATGTATACCTGCATTTGTGTTTTTTATGGCTCAGCATGTGCTCATTTTTTATCTTACAGGAACCTCTGCTGCGAAGGACCGTTTTCTTTGGACAGCAACCTACGTTTGAATCAAGCCTTCCTTTTCAGGGTGTTGGGAAGAAAATGAAGATATATCTGTTCGATTATTCAAGAAGCCCAAATAAACTCCGAAATCTGTCTTCATTTATACAATGTCGTCTGCGTACAATACTAAGCAAATGAGCATAGATCAACTATTTTCAGGAGCTGATAGCTTCATCTGTGTTTTGCATGAAAGGGCTCCGTCGGTGTCCCTATCCTTTACTGCAATAAATTACTCCACACTTAGAAAGGTCATAATATAGGAATAAAGCGTGCCTATAGATTCGCACGCACGACATTGGCTAGTGTTATATAATAGACAAAGTGCAGGGCAGATCATATAGACCATAGAGGTAACGGCGTCGGTAAAATGAAGAAACTGCACTAATGTTACGCCCATCTATGATGTATGAAGGGTTTATTCGTACAGTATACGTCGGTGCGGTATTCCCGAAACACTTTTTTGCCCTATCCTCTAATAATTAGTCAAAGCTTAAAGCATATGTTAGTCGAATGTGCTTTGGCGCTTTTGAAGGAGACAAAGTACGTTTTTAGGAAAGTACGGAGTTCCGAAAAAAAAAAAAGAAAGATTATTTTTCTCTTTCGGCCAGAATTTCCCAGCCGTATATTTTATTGCTTTAGGGGTTCGCTGATAGTGACTGAGCAATCTTTTGCACCAGTGTTTAGAAAAACGAGTATGTCTGCACCTTGCAGATAAATACCCGGTTGTTGTCAGTGGAGCCCTGCAAGAGAGAGAGAGAAAGGAAGAACAATTACTTTCCCGAAACATATGGGAACAAGTCTAAAAGACACATGCGATGTATGCAAGAATATCCAGCCCTTTAACACAATTATGGAAGATCCTACCGTATCTGGAATACAATGAGCGGAATTATCCTGCATTTAAGTCTAATGGCTATTTTCTTGTACTCTATTGCTTTATTTCGATTTTATTTGGACATGGCGCTGCGCGAATGGCGGACACCATGAACGGAATGGGCAACGTATCCAGGTATCTTGTATCGTTCGTTCTCTGCAAGTTTTCTTATTTAGAAATGCTCACCAATGGAATCATTACCAATACAGCGTGACGCAGATGGGGAAAGTGTGTCAAATAATATACAGATCGTGTGTTTATTTGCCAGAAATATTATATATTTAATTTTAAAGCGAATTCTCAGACTTAGAAAAGAACATCATCTGGACCCTTGGCCACTCTGTCCTTCCCGGGAATGAAGCGTCCCACGCCACGGCCAGAGAACTTTACGCCCGGGGGTTTCCCTTCCAAGAGAGGAAGCTACGAGTGGCTCTGACTATGATACTACCAACCCCGTACCACCAGATACAACACCTATAACTCATTTTTATCGCAATATTCTCATACGATAAGAACATAGTCTCCGTCCAAAATACACTGGCCAACTCTCATACTTTAAATTAAGCACAGTTCAGCGTAAAAATACACAGGGGCTAGAAAGACACAACCCAAGAGGATCATTTAGCGCTCTTGTGTTGTGTCTTTCCTAGTCCCTGTCTATTTTTTCGCTGAGCTGTACATAATGAAATACCAACTAGGCCAGTCAATTACGTTAATATCAAACTTACATCTACCGCAAACTTACATGGAAAACCTTCTGCAACCACGCACTCCTGTCTCGCATGTCCCCATCCACCTGCCCCCTTAACTGTCCGTACGGTGGTAGTCCTCTCCATACATACCACCTAGTCTACCCCATGTCCTTACCACCTCAATTCCATCACCTCTCGTCCCCCTGAGCAGTGGGCGTCTGCACTGACCAGCTCGGCACAGGGTGCCAACAAGCCCTCGATTCTGCCTAGGTCAGTGACCTCTTGGACTTAGGAGGCTGACCACTATCCCATTCCCCCTAGCATTTATTGTGCAATAAAAAAGTTTATACTTCTCTCCGAGGGTTGCTCATGATAGCAGGATCATATCATTTTTGGGCCTTCTAAATATACGCACCGTGACTGAATGTGTGGCTGAATGTGTGAGGTAGTGAGTGAGTGAGAGGGGAGTGAGTGAGTTGTTAGCAGACTTGCGGACCTAGCCTTGCGACGCGTGCCGGCTGTTGCTCCGCAATCATGACAACTTTTTAAATATGTCGCGGTCAATCACGAAAAGTAAAGAAAAAATTGTGTCCTTCAGAAAGTACACGACTACGCGAGCTCGTCTCGCCCAGCGATCCAGTGTCCTTTTCTGATTAGTATGAAATAAGGACTGCGGGGCGGCTCTTCTACGAATTTCTTTAAATAAAGCTGAGCGCTTCATCGCCTGTAAAAATGTCTCACGTCACCAAACACCCTACACGTTGATTACGGGGCGATGATGACTGATTGGATGAGGTTGTCAAGTCGGTGTTTGGGCTGAATTTATCCGGATGCAGAACACTAACGACGCTTCTAATCTTTTTATTCCTTTAGAAGAACGTTGTTGGTCCCATGGTCTTCAAAAAAAGCCTGAAATGGTCTGTACTCGCCAGCTTTAGAATGCGGAACCGGTTTGGTATCACTCTAAAGAATCGGGCAGAAGGCGGCGAAGTAGCGAAACGGTTGCACACCTTCACGTTTGCCGGCCGTTGTGGACGTTTATGGCCGTTCCTTATTTTGGGTACCCGACAGGCAGGCGACGGAACCTCCGCTAATCTCGACCAGTCGTTTGATGGTCATGTCTCGAATCTGTTGCATGGATAGGACGACGTCGCATTCCCGTTCGAGGACCTGCTTTACTTCGACTCCGACCAGCGAGTCCAGACCCAGATCACCGAGGCAGGAGTTCGGGTTTACGCTTGATGGACACTTCACACCTGACGGATGGAGCACGAGAATTGAAATTTAAACAAAATCATCGTAAGGAAGCATGTGCTATCCAAAATTTTTATTTAGAGAGGTGTCTCTAAATAAGTAAGAATCTATGACCTAAGCGTGTATTTTGCCGTAACTTTAATTTCAATTCAAACAAAAATCCAACGTAAAATCAATTTCTGAAGAGTACCTCTAAGGCCGGGGCAATTTTGACTTTGGACAATTGCTCGCTACTTCCTGAGGAGCCCCCACAGATAAAGGTTCGCTCTATCCTTGTAGGAGACAAAATATGCGGCGCGAGTAGTGCTAGTGTAGGTAGTGCAGGCATGCTTTGCATCCCACGAACGTCGGCTTCGCCGCCGTAATAACCTTGGTGCTGGGATGAACCCTTTATGGGGAGGTTGATAAAATATAGCTAGCTTAAGGAGCTAGATAGTCTCACACCGGCCAGCCAGATACCGCACAGTCGGTGAGGTTGGCAAAAATATCAATTCCAATAATGAGCGGTAGAGTTTAGTGCTACTCAAATAGGATATTCAGGAACCGGGTACCCCCTCTCCATTTTTGTTTGTGTAAATTACTGCCTTAAAGTGCGGCTTTTACCAGTCAACGACAGTTTTGGTCTTCAAAGCGTTTAGTTTGAACGGTGTTCATTTTTATTTTTTATGCAGCCTTCCAACAAAATGCACAGGAACGTTCCACGATTTGACTGTTGCTTATGCCTAGAACATTCTGTTTCAAACGTATTAAATAAAACATAACAAAGATACTGTCGTCGGGACTTGCTGTTCAAGGCATTGCAACAATGTTTAGTTCACAGAGAAATGTATGTATATGGTTTAATTATTTAATTTATTTATTATCAGTACCTAAATAGTCCACTGGGCTATGTTGTAGGGGGTTACCGCAGAAAAGTAATAAAAACAGCAAATTATAGCCAAACAACCATCACATAACCGCATAGAAGAGGAATCTAGACACTTACAGCATGGAATTGTAAGGAACACAGAGAACACAGAATTACAGCGAATCAGTACGTAGAGAACAAAGAATTATAGCGAAAGCAGTATTATACATATCCTAAAATGAACACCAACCACCCAAAAAAGTAAAGAATACACGGGGAATATAACACGATAAATTCGTGGATTTTTGGATCAACTCAGAATGCTATTTTAAGGGCTGTTAGAAATTATTTTCTGAGAATATTGAAATATTCAGCGCGTTCTAGTCATTTATAATGTTGGGAAAGGAGAGTACTTAAATATATTCAATCGACAGTTATATTACCTAATTTTATATACATGATCTCGTCGTTCAGACGTATAACTAATAACTAGGCGCCTTTAAATAGAGTTGTTTGTTTTTCTTCCGTCTTATCGTTATATATTTTACCAAGAAAGTTAAGTCTGAGCTATCCGGCGTGCAAAAACTAGTTTTCATTCCAGAGCTTGTGTAATTACCGAACTCCTTATTGTAAAATCGTGTTAACCTATTATAAAACTCGCAGCCCTTTTTTGCAGCCTCTCCAACTTTCCCTCACCCTATTGGTGGAAGGGTCCCAAGCAACACAACCATACTCCAGAATTGGGCGCACCTTTGTAATATACATGCGGCGCATCGCTGAATTTTTTTTTTGAAATACAAAAGAAATACGCGCGAAGACTTGGCTGTAATTATGTCTACTTGCCAGGTCCAATCAAATGTTTCTGTAAATGTTACCCCAAGATACTTAACCTGGTCTACCTTTTATACTGCGTCAGAATGTAAGTAACAAGTCCTGGATAGCGCCTTTTTTGGAAGTGAAGTGCACATGAAACATTTCGTTAGGCCTAAACTCATCTGCCACTGAGCACACAAAGACAAAATCTTATCGAGGTCAGACTGCAATACCGTGGTGTTATCAACGCACTTGATTAGACAATGCAAAACACAAAATGTGCATAAAGTGTCAGTGTATAGATTATAAACCTAGATGAGGATCATTGATAAAAAAAGAGGCCCGAAACCGGACCCCTGTGGCACCTCGGACAGTACATCAGCTAGTGATGGATGGTTGAGCATACTTGGTTTGCAAAAAAAAACAAAAAAAAAAAACGTTATAATTGATTGGGGCGCAACTAATACGCGCATTTTGCCTTAAAATGAAGCTTGACTGCACTGCGGGCGGTGTCGCATTGCCTTTGTTATCAAACTCTCTCGTAGTCACCCTAGTCTGCATGCTATCCGGCGGTATTTTCAAGATAAGGGGTATGTTTTTCTACCATGCTTCACACGAAGTTATCCTATCTTGTCGGGAGCGCAATCGCCGGTCAAATATCAGACGACACGACGTGGAAATGACAAAAAAACTGTGATGAAATAGAAGTTCCTTCGCCCAGAACAAGCAAGAAGAGAGATTTTTAAACATGGCGGCTCTCCACATTAAATCAGCTCGGTAACCTGACGTGTGAGCTATACATGTCGTTGTCTTGTCGTTTTTTGTTCGTGCTTGAGCCCGCGATGCGTTCTCTACGCTCGAGGGTAAAAAAAAGTTTCAAAGTGTGCGATAGCAACCTTATAAGGCGTTGTTTAACAGAGTAAGTGACGTAATTTGGCGCTGTTGGCTTCCTTGAGAATTCAAGTGTTGCATTACTTGGGGAGCTGTGTGGACAATGTAAGTGATATTCATAGCATTTTTGGGTAGAACCGTGGTTCATGCAGAAGCACGATATGCGCTCGAAACTAAGGCATTTTGCATACACTCAGGCGAAGAGCAGAGACGTGCGGCGAATTTGACGATCGGCCCAACGACTTAGGAATAATTAAGAGGTTCGCCGTCACAATAGCATCTTCAGTATTGGCTTATACGTAGGCAGTCGACAACGTAGACAAAACAAAGATGGTTGCTTTTTATTAGATGCAAAAACGATCTCATTTTCACAGTATTCGGATTCTTAGACCACATCGAACAGTGTGTGTAGATTTGGCTAGACTGCAATTAACAAAAATTGGATACTAAAGGGATGTTACTTTTTTAAAAATCAGGTAAATTTCAGGAATCTGCGGTGATACTTCACTTTTGACATAGACCGTTCCATTGCTAACTACCAATTCCCCGCGACTGCACGTGGGAACTTAGAGTTATCACTGTTACCAATAGGTTACCAATTAGTATAAACCCTCACTGACGGCAACTGAGCGTCGAGGAGCCGCCGTGCGAGTGACAGCAGTAAAAGGAAGACAACGACGGCGGGAATAGTGTTCTGATAACGTTACGACTCACCTAGAATGCGCAAGACAAACTGAGCAACGTCACGCCTGCAACTGGTGTCGACCGGTGACAACGAAGAGTCGGCGTTCACGAGGCTCGAGACGACCGGGTGCCTTTGGTTTAAGAATGTGTCCATCACCGCCAAGCATGAGTTGATACTTTGCGGTGCCGTACCGCAGAATTCCGCATTCGGGCCTGCGGCATTGTACGCCACGCCAACGTCACCGACGACACCCCACTGTATGGCCAGACCTGCGATCAGGGTTGTCAGGTGTTCAGAAGGAAATGTCGCAAGGAAATTGCCGAAAGTAGCCAAAAAATTGCCAACGTAAAGTGAATCTATGAAAAGGATCCACATTACTCGCCATTTTCAGCAAGGCGATGCTACGAAACACTTTTTGATTGCATGTTGAAACCATCAAAAAGTGCACGAAGGGAGCAAAGGACGTCCAGTGTTCCCTTCGTTTGTGTCTCGTTTGTTTGACGTGTTGCGCTTTTTAAGGTTTCGACATGCAATTTTACCAACTAGCCCAACTCGCCATTCTGCTACAACTTCTTGATTACCTTCGCGGTAAAAAATGCCGAAATTTCGAGTAGAAGAAAGCCGTATCACAAGTTTTATTCGTTTGCTGTCGTGTGGGAAAGTGAGAGCGGTTGACCACTGCCTACAAAGAAGCTAAAATATGCAGGTTTAGGTAAAGCATTCAAGCAATAGGAATTACATAGAACGGGCGTTGGCTCCGCACCATGTTTTACCCCTTTCGCTTCCTCTTTACATTCCCGTGGCTATTATACATCGTAAAACACACTTCCCACTACCCTGCGGGAAATCTCA
The DNA here is from genome assembly GCF_048455015.1 of Haemaphysalis longicornis. Taxonomy (NCBI): domain Eukaryota; kingdom Metazoa; phylum Arthropoda; class Arachnida; order Ixodida; family Ixodidae; genus Haemaphysalis; species Haemaphysalis longicornis. The sequence continues at coordinate 27,793,052 of NW_027526385.1, forward strand.
AGCTACCGCAAATTGCTGACGCGTTAAACTTTAAACCGACGGCGTTGCTTGGAGGCTTTGGCGCTATTAATATGATATCAGGTGCCGGATAATAAAAAGAGCAAGGTAAATTTTCATTTGTGCCGGTAAATAGAACGTGGTGTACCGGAATGACTCATTCCTTGGGATCGATTCTAGACTTTCACAGTGTCACAAACTCGAGCGTACGACGCCTAAAAGTACCGTATAAATTTTTCATCATTTTTTTGTACAGCGCCTAATTCTTGTTATAGTTGTCCGATTCATTCAGTTCGGTTCTATTCGGCCCGAGAAAACACTGGAACTCTCTCGAACGAAACTGCGGCAACGCGACCACTCGCCGGCTCGCTGGCAAGAAAATAACAAAATAAAAGCTCCGCCGCTCTGCTTTCCCCGAAGCTTCGAGTTCTTTCGAGGGGGCGAGTGTAGCTTTGCCATTGCTAAGGCGCGCCGATGATTCCAGAAGGGAGAAAGAGGGAAGTTGTGCGCTCGACAGCGGCGGGCGCGTTGTGTGTTGTGCCCTGTCTCCGCGCCGGCGCAGTTACAAAAAGAGAATCCGCGCCGAAGATAATCAGCTACGTTTGGACGTCGTGATGTGACAACGGCTTCTGCCAGTTTGTGGACCACACCACCGGCGACCCGCGCCCTGGAGGACTCGAATCACCGTGATCGAATGACCGTGATCGTCTCGGACGGCCTGGCCTACGACGAAGCCACGCTTCCCAGGTAGCCGAATCGCCTCCGACAGCGGTGCATCGTCCGGCCCGGTCGGTGAATATTGTGGACTCTGTCTCTCATATGCATCGAACTGTTCGTTTTCGTTTTAAATAACTACTGTACTTCGTAATATCTATTTGTTAACGCTCCGGATTGTATCATTTTGTCTAATTTTGAACTGTTGCTCGCATTTGTGTCCATTCTAAGTTTCCTCTCGTTTACGTTACATGTCCTCGTGCTTCTACAGTGCTTTGCCTGTCCAAATATAAGTCTTTGTGTTGTTTTCGTTCAAGGCTCTGACTCATTCTTACCGCTCTGCTCTGCGAAAGCCGCACATCAAACGGCCACCCCTTCGTCACCTGTGCCCTGTAGATTCGGTGGGGTTGTTATCTCTCTTGAGTCGACTTCCCATATCTTCTAACAGCGCACCTGAGTAAGGATTGATTGATTGTAGGGTTTAACGCGCCGACGCAACGCAGGCGATGAGGCGCGCCGTAGTGGAGGGCTCCGGATTAATTTTGACCACCTGGGGATCTTTAACTTGCGCCGAAATCTCGTGCACACGGGCGTTTTTGCTTTTCGCCTCCATCAGAAAAGCGGCCGCCGCGGCCGGGAATCGAGCCCGCGACCTCGTGCTCAGCAGCGCAACGCCTTAGTTACTGAGCCACCGCGGCGGGTCCACCCGAGTAAGGAAACGGTGACACACAGATAACCGTCATCTATCTAAAAGCTGGTTCTGTTCTGTTTGTTTTGTTTATCTTGACGGCTGAAAGGCAGTGAAAGGTCATATAAGGCCCTTTTTGAGGAAAGTGGGGCGTCAGAAGGGCCCTAAAATACATGAAATCACCAATGCTCAAAGGAGCCAGAAAGCAGCCAAGTCGCCACACTAAAATCTTCGTCGCCACGAGTCTCAAAAAGTCGCCAGTTTGGCGACAAATTTCCAGAAGTGGCAACCTTGCCTCCGAGGGACAGTTTTTGTTCCTCCATGGCACCGAGTAAACGCGGGCCACATAATGAGCAAGCATGTGGCAGTTTGAACATGCGAGAGGCAATCAGCTCACGTTTACCGAACGCTGTTACTCACGCCGCGGCTCGCAATTTGACACACCGAACCCTTCCCGACATTGGCCAGTCTGCAACCCCCCTACCCCCGACCCCCTAAGATCAACCCCACCCACTGAGTGGCTGCACAAAAATTCTCGCCCATTAAAGGAAACCTCTCCGCAGCCTCCCACCAGCACACTAGCGCCTCTCCCGAGAGAAAGATACTACTTGGCAGCGGCTACAGACTAACACCTACTCCCATCCCACCCGCCTCCACCTCATCTTACCCACCCAGAACCATCCCTCGGTGTTTTTTCTCTCGAGCCTAGCCTGCAATACTATGTAGTATGAAAGTACCAACGCACTCCAGACTTGCCCCCACTTACAGTGGAGGGCTTCCCTGGCCAGCCCAGACCCGGATACCTGCAGCTCAACCTGGTGGCCCGACCAAGGGCAGCCAGTCGAAGTCAAGGAATCCCGGACTAGGGATGCCTTTTGGCGAGGCCCATAACGTCAGGCTGTTTTCGACGAATAGAAAATATTTATTTTCTCTCTCTTACAACTACTTGTCGAAAGATGCGAACGCACGTCCATGTCAGTGCATCACCGTAATTGGCTATATGTGTGACATACATTTAATACCTGTCCGAGTTGGGAGTATTTCAACGAATAGGTTGTGGCTTTTGTTTTTGTTTCCAGGGAACCTGCAGGCCGAAATTGATGATGTAATGTATGTATAGCCTTTAAAACACCCGCCGCTACTTGGCAGGTATGGTGCACGAGTGCTACAAGCCACATCACGCCGTTGCACGCATCAGTTCGTTGACAGAGAGTAGCGCAAAAGTAGGTGCTTTAGTTGAAGGTTCTTGCCAAAATCATTGTCTTGCACACTACTTTAGGCAGGGGTGTTGTGTAAAATCACGCAAAAATGAGTTTAAGGGTCCCTGTGTTTACGCTTGAATAACACTTGTGGGATTTAAATGGGAAAACTTCGAATACGCCGGTGCAATGAAATTATTAAGGCAGAATATTTGCTCCCGTCATTATTGAGCTGCAAATAACCATTTGCACCTCTCTCTTTTTCCCCGGTAAATGTCAGGTGCCGTGCTCGTTAATGCGTATTGCCGTAGTGCAAGAACTGATCAAGGCCAGAAGAACGAACAAGCAAGAGGATGTATTTATGTGGATTGGTGCCACATGCCTAGGTGAAGTCACGCAAAGAACATGCGCTCACGCCATCGTCTTCGTTGTGGCTTGGGCGTTGGCGATAACGCTTGCCATCTCTATGACGCTGATAAGGATGATGGATGGAGGGACATGCGAGAACCGGCAAGCCCGCTCCGCACGCTTGCCGCTGCGTCGGCGCCATCTGCGCTCCGCCACGGCTTACTCTCATAACATTATTGTACAAAACACATAGAAAAGGTAGATTTGTTTCGCAGCTCCGTGTAGGCCTGCGCTTCAGAGTTCACCCAAGCAGAGACAGTGCCGACAACGGAAACATGCTAAGTGGCGCGATTGTGTCCTCTTATTTCCATCTATTTATTTTTATTTATTTATTTATTCACTTACCCTTGGGGCCCAGGGGCATTGCGGAGGGGAGTGGGGGATAACAAAATTATTGGAAGAATATACAGCAAGTAATAATATGATAACAACAGCTCTTTACACAAACAGTACAGACGCTGCGATAGTTATATGAACAGTTTCTTAATTAAGGAAGCATGCGTTGCACAAGTTCGCGTAAACACTCATATAACCCAGCTCTACTCCAACGGAGTCGACACTGCACAAATTTGGCTGGCGACAATACAAATACAACGTACCTTCCCTGAGAAGGCTAAATAAACAAATAAACACTGCCCAAGTCAGGGAAAGTAAAAAAAAAACATAACAGCATACACATTTTCACTCAAATAGTCTGGAAACTGCACGCCTAAAAGCCACGACGTCCAAGATTTCGGCAACTGCATGTTGCAGTTGATTCCATTTAACAGATGTGCTCGGTACAAATGAATCGTGAAAACACTTTGTATGAGAAGATGGAATGCCTACTTTGTATTGATGATCAACGCGCGCTGACATGTACGTTGGACTCGTTAGTAGTCTGTCCTTAAGAACGGAATTGCCATGATATATTTTGTGGAATAGGCACAAACGCGATATTTGCCTGCGATGCTCGAGTAGCGGTAGAGATAAAGTCGTTTTCATTGTGGTGACACTGGACGTGCAATGATAATTTGAAAGTATGAAGCGACATGAACGATTTTGAACCGCCTCCAATTCGTCGGTGAGTGATGCACTACCAGGATGCCAAACAGCATCATCAGGATCCTTTTCCCGATGCGTCGGATTATTATTGGTTACTACTGAGAGGCTTGGCCAATCGCTTTTGCTAAAATCACATATACATTTACAGCTGAATGTGTTTTGTTACTTGAGTAATTGCATGAAAATAAAAACTCCTGTATGCTTCCAGCGCTGCGATAGGGTCCTCTCACTACCAGTCCCAATGGCAGTTAGGCTGTCAATACAAGCCGGCGTTCTCCATTTTTAATGCCACTTCCTTTGTGGATACCACGGATAGTTCGGACTCCAGCTAATTCTCCTCTCATGCACAACCACAAAGAAGAATGGATAATAATTTGTAACCTTTCCCAGGGCGTTTCTTAAAGTAATTTTGATGTCCAGAGAAGCGGGCGCAACTGATACCCACAAAGTGCCGTGCGATGTAATGATTGACGTCAAAACAAAACTCACCAGGCAGTCCATTTGCTTCGCGCCGCTCGCATATGCGCTCAACAATCGAATTGGCATAACCGTAGTTTGTTTGTCCAACGTTGCCGCGATTGGACGTCACTGAAGAGAAAACGACGAAATGGTCAAGGGCGGGACACAATTCCCGGGACAGTTTGTCCAGCCAGAGGGTTCCCTGAGCTTTAGGGTTGAACACTGTCCGGAAGTCGTCGACCGACAGGTTCTCGACCAATGCGACGCGGAGGACCTGCGCAGAGGAACGTAGAACATTGTGGGTCGCATATTGGAGCACACGCAAAGCTGAGAAGAAAAAAAAATCACACCATATCCACGGAATGAATGATGATAAGTGGGGCGAAGCTCGAGAGGGGGAGATCATCGGTAACCGTAACTCTCCCGTGAAAGTTCGCCCATTACATCATTAAGAAAGACGTAAGACTGTGTGCGTACATTGTACAAATCAACTTTTATTTTCGGAGTCAATGCTCCCAGGCCCAGACCTGGTGAAGGACCCCGCGCCATCGAGGACTACCCCGCACCTCCACCACAATTTGTCACGTAGGATGGGACACAACGGTAAAGAAAGAACTTTTATTTAGGGCGAACTTGTGCCCGAACAAGACGAGAGGAAACGAGCAAAGGTCCTTGCGTCTCGTTCGATCTCCGAGAACGACTGCCTGCGTTCGTGGCGTGATCTCTTGCGTGATCTCCCCCTCGCAGTGCACGTGCGCTCGCGCCTCCGTTGGCGAACACAGACAAGCTCGCGCTCCCGGTGCCGAGTTTGCGCTGCCGGTTGCAGCCGGTTCTTGCGCGTGCAACGCGGCCCACTTTGCGACATCTCCGAAAGCATGCGGCGGTCACGTACCACGAGACACAAGGGGTGCACAGACCCATGACTTAAGGAGCTTCGCCCCTAAAAAAATATTCTAAGGTTTAGGATTTAATTACTTATTTTAAGATTCCATAATTGTGAGATTAGGAGCAATTTCTAAATGCCAGTTTTGAACGATTTGTCTTCTAAGCGAATGGTGGATTTTTAGCAAATTTGGCACATCATTCTTCAGTGATGGACAGGAGTTCGGCAACGGTTGATGTGGAATAAAGAAATGCAGCCGCAGGATCCCAGCTCTAAAGCGGAAGACAGTGGACCGCAGCTGGTGCAAACGACCCGATACATTGAAAGATTTGGAGCCGTGCCGGAAGGCTCAGTCATGGAATTAAAATTGTCTGACAGACTTAGTACAACGCAAACTCATCTTTACCGTTTGAAATGCGTTGTCAGTAAAAGTTTACGGGATGGTTTGTTTTAATAAACTACCTGCAACATTAGCTGAATTGAAGTTTTTTGCATCCGGTGGTGCGCGAATCTCAGGAAAAAAGTCCCACTGCTTGTCATTGTTTCAGTGGAATTTTTATTTATTTATTTATTTTATTTACAGATAGTGCAGGTCAAAACTTTGACCCAAGCAGGAGGGGCTTATACAAAACATGGGAATGAAACGAGTACGAAAGGGTACATAGGCAATAAATATATCAGAAACAATTCATGGTACCCTGCACACACACGCATGTATTACAAGAGCAACACATGCATTACAAGAGCAACGCAAGAGCAATAAGTCAACCACCCTAATGTCGAAACGACAATGATGAGGGAACGCGAAACTTTTCCAAAGTCAAGTCCGACACCAAACAAGCCAACCCAGAAGCGATTCTGCTGTCTTGTGCCATATTGACGCAAAATATCAATGGCTGTCTAATGTGCACGCCCATGCACCCCTCTGCAAACCAAAGCTGCTTTGGCTGTGCCGAAGTGGCACCATCGGATTCATAACGCGAGGGACGCAGGTTCGATTCCGTCTACGGGAAGTTGTTATTTTTTATTCACTTCACCCACGATTGTCATCCCCGTCAGAAGACGTTTTGCTTTCCTGCCGTGCGTTTTGGGTGGACTACAGACGACATAAGTGAGAGGTTGAAAGCTTCGCTTTAAACGTTTCGTTCTTGTTCATTGTAACAGCTTCGGCTGACTACATTACGGTTGTTTGCTAGTCCCGAGTGGCAGCCAAGTATTGCGTCGTTTCTTCAGTACATTGGGCATAATATTGGTCGTGGCGGGACAGTTTTCTGCAAAGGGGAGGTTCTCAGTTGCTTTTGAGCGCGTGAGTACTTGTTGGGAATGATAGTCTAGGTGCTTCCTTCAACCGTGTTATCATATTTAAATGTAAGAGGCCGCTTGATGTTAGTCTGAATAAACGGGAAAGAACTGCGAAAAGAAGGCGAAAGAAACTATTTCACATCAGTGAACAGATACATAAATGTTTATTTGAGCTGAAAGACCTGTCAAGGAACATCGCTCAACCGTTTATGATGCTGTTAGTTTTGCATTGCGTGTGTTGCACATTACAGAAGCAGACGTTGCATAGTTGTGCATATTGAGAGACGGCGTTTTACAAGAAGGCCTTTATTCGGTCGCCGAGCCCAGACGTTCGTCCGCAGTCGAAGCGAGGGGATGATGATGATCATTTACAGATGATAATGGCGATGGGTGCACAGACATGACTAAACGGGAAACACACCCCTTAGTGTCCACAATGGAAGCGATGATGGTTATGCTGCGTTTGGGCATAATGTCCGGCAATAACGTCCCTATGCTCACAATGTTAATAATGTAGCTTTAGATGCTAATGCCGCTATATCTGTCTTCCTCAGTATGATACAGCGTGATATGTATCACCAGTTGATCGTTTAGAGTGCGAGTGTACGCGAATGCCTGCACTTTGTCACGAACGTTGCCTTTCTGCGTGCCGATGTACCCGACCATAATGTTCATTTCTTACGTGAATAATTTGTGTGTATGTACTGTGCGTGCGTGTTTGGGTGTGTGTGTTTGTGAGTGTAGGTGTGCGTGCGTACGTGCGTGCGTGCATGCGTGCATTGGCGCGCGTGTGTGGGGCAGATTGCATTTCACGGTTCACCCTGCTCCGCAAGTCGTGCCCATATTTCGCTGTTTTGTCTGCGTACTGTAGTTGTATAGTGCACTCCCCAAGAAGGCCTAGTGCTGCTGGCGGGCACCTCCAAATAAATAAATAAATAAATAAATAAATAAATAAATAAATAAATAAATAAATAAATAAATAAATAAATAAATAAATAAATAAAAATAAATATATGAATAAATAAAAAACAAACAAACAAATAAACAAATAAATAAATAAAACAAATAAACAAACAAACAAATAAATATATGAATAAATAAAAAACAAACAAACAAACAAACAATAAATAAATAAATAAATAAATAAATAAATAAATAAATAAATAAATAAAACAACCGTACATTTGAGCTTAGGGTTCTTCACTCTAATGTGCATTATTGTTTGCTCGCTTTTATTTACCATGGCAAGATTGAAGATGCCACCGACAGGTCCTAGGGTAGTCGCTTCTGATAGGATCTGTCGGGCTCCGTGCTCGGTCGATATGTCAGCGTTGCTGACAACCACAGTGGCACCAGTGTGTTTCCACCTATGCAGGCAGAGCCGCTGGTATCCCGTGCGCACTCCGGACCTGGAAGTGAGAACCAGCTTGCGGCTGCCGCGTGCCACCATCCAGTCAACGAGCTCCAGGCCGAAGCCACCCAGCCCTCCGGCTATCACGTATGACTTGTGGTCGTAGAAGTAGGTGCGTGGAACGGCTTCAACCTTCAGTGGAGTCGGTGGCCTTGTGGCGCCAGGCTCCTTCTCAGGACGCATCTGAACGCACAAACCAAATGCCATACAAACATAATTCCCGTGAGCAAACAGCAAAAATAAACTGTAGAAAAAGGACACCCGTGTCTCGAGACAAAAGCAGCGGCTGTGTGTAGCTTAGCAACGCATGGGTTTGAGCAAGTTTGTGATTTATGATTGGTCACCGTTAAGCACACAAAAAGTTTAGACGAAAAACGTGGCAAACGAGGATAGGCACTTTATGTACATTAGATGAACAGTGAGCGTCGCGGACGAACTGAAACCGCTGCAGTCGAATTTAACAGCTTCTGCGTCACAAATTGCATCATTCCATCCAATCGTTCGAATTCTCCATTGCTTGAAGTTCGCCCACGAGGACAAGGGCAATATGATTTAGAGCGTGCCTTATAGGATGTGAACGTCGTGAATACCATCAAGTCCCAGTTTTGCTGCGGCTGAAGGGTGCTGTAATAAGCACTTGGGATTGTTAGGGGATTGTCTCAAAGGTGTGACGTACAGCATATATTTTTCGTGCTCCAAACGAAATCTCGGGAACACTGCTGGTAGTCTGAATGACCAGTTGCGGAAGCATTGCAACACTTCAAAACCTACCGTTGGTAGCGTTATTTCAAAGCGAAGCTTTCGTTTTCTGCCCTAACGACTGTCCGTGGACTCTTGTACTCTTTGTCGCACGAGCTATGCTCCTCATAACAGCACTTAATGGCGCTCTCCTCCAGGCATTCCGGCCGGAATTTGCATGCTGGTTCGAAGACGTAAGGCAAGGCAATGAAGCGTGACGTACATAGAAGACATGGAAGGCCTGAGCACTATGCTTAAAAGAACGAAACCACAAGAAGTGGCGGCCCACAAAAGTCTACAAGCGGCGTGAGCACTACGTCCACAAGCGACGGTAGGAGCAACAACGTGTGACGGCCGTAGAAGACGAGAAGCGTGATTTCAAAGCTCCGCTTTGCACCGATTCTGACTTGTGCGTGTGTAGTTTCCGCCATTTTTTTAGGAATCTTCAGTTTGCCCAACGGTGCCTACCCCAAGTGTTCGAAAAATAGCGGCATGCTGAGCAATAGCAAGGCTTGGTAAAAATTTGTTCGCTGCCCGTCAGTTTTGATTTTCTATGAAGAAATTACTTCCGCTGTGGCGTCAGCACGTCACATCTATTGAGTATTCATGCGACTTGCACGCGCAATGAACCTAATCAGTCGCGGTGGCTGGCTAGTTGGTTCGTGATATTCGGTGAACAGTGACTACACGAGAAAACGAGACTGCAAGACTGGTCGCCGTGGCCTTCCATAAATACTGCCACAAGAAAAAAAAAAAACTAAAGTAATCAGAATTTTCTGCTGCGTGTGGCTGCCTTATTTGCACGATTGTTGTGTGGGGATTGGGGATTGTTGCCTCTCCTTATTTGCACAATTATTCTACCAAACGGGTGCAACTGAAAAACAAAAACAATATCATAGTAAAACGTAGCTGTGCAATATAATTAGTGTTGTTCGTTTTTGCGTAAAACCCGATTTTGCTCAATTTTTACACTCTTACTATGTTTCAGAAATATCGGGCTTAACTCGATTTTTCCGCGAATGGACCATTTCAAAGTAGCCATCTGCCCAGTAGTGGGCTAGAAGTATGTCGTTCTCAACCAGTACTTGTTGGAAGCGAACCCCACAAACAGAGCTGCCGAACTCATTGAGTACTGGCATTACTCTCCCGCTCGCTACCCCATTCGGGCAAATGCTGCACTTGCATTGTTGTGCCTAATTAATGGAAGCTTCGGTGTCTAGAGAACTTGCTCCAGCTGAGATACGTTCAACGATCGGGCAGGTCTAGAATGAAGACTGTGGTGTTGCGCATGCGGATGATAAGCTAGGACGACGTGTAAAAAATCGATGACAAGCTTTTTATGAATAAAACGTTTGTTTTCTGAGGGGTTATCGGTGCTATTTACTCTTATTCCCACAGATTAATTTTCAAATCAACAATAAATTTCAGATAGTATTTGCTATATAAAAAACCCTGATGTCCCCTCGATTACCAACTTAAAACAAACACCCATTTCAATGCAATATAGTTAAGAAGCTCGTGATAACTTTTGGTAAAACAAATTGTATGTAGTACGCAGTACATCTGTATATTTAATAAAAAACGTGAATATTAGCATAATCTCGCAAAGAAAGCCTATTTATCCCGATTATCAGATTTAGAAATAGCACCCGATTCTTACCCCACCGATAAAAAAAATATATGAAACTCGAAAACGAACAACCCTAACCATGGTATTCTGAGTCCTTCCTTTACCCGACCCTACAGTGGAGGGGATCCTTGAAATCGATTTGCCCATGCATTAGCATTGCGGTATCCTCTCGTCAGCCGAGTGGAGGAAGCAAATGGAGTGGAGGAGGGACTCAGAATACGGCCCTTGATAAAATGGCCCGGACAGTGCGCGAAAAGTAGGTTCATCTACCACATACTGTGGAGCAGGGTACAGTCACATCTACCACGGTTTATTTCTTTCAACCGTTTCAAATGGGCTGCAAACGGTTCGCCCCTCTTTCTGGTGCGGAAGGTATATTCAGACAAAATGGTCCTTGCTTGTAAACCCTAAAGCAGTGCGCTGCTCATATTATTCTAATCGCCATGTCGGGTGACAGAAGGCACAAAGGTTCCGCAGTGCTAACCAGAAAAGCAAAGACATCCCACACATTCAGTTCCACTCAATATCAGTGGCCACAGCTACGCAGCGAGCCCGTATGCCTAGTTCACAGCGGGACATCTGCGAGGTGAGATTGCGCTTGGGCGTCGGTGTCGACCTCCTCTAAAGTGGCGATGAATAACGAAGTGCACCCGTTCCGGCAGGGAATGACTACAGTTTTTCCCGCGTTTTAAGAAAGCGTGACCAGGCTCATTTGGCGACGTTTTCCCTCGGTCTCACTCTGGGCTATAAGTCGATTCTTATCGGCATGTATGTCATTACATAATAAAGACGTATGGCAAGCCAGCTCACCTCCATAATCACTTTGCCTACGTGCTTGCCGGACGCCACGAAGCGGAATGCATCCTCAGCCTTCTCCCGAGGAAAGAGGTTTGTGTTCAGAGTCTTCACAGCCCCCGACATGATGCCTCGGTGGAGAAGGTCGGCTACACGCTGTTTTCCTCTGGATTTTTTAGGGTCTTCGCTGAACAGAGCATGCAGCTGTATGCCGTGGAAGGTGACGTTGTTGTAGAATGCGGACAGCCCCAGTGCGGAGTTCGTGGAGAGGTCGAATTCGCCGATCTCGAGAAACCGGCCTCCCTGTGCCAGGCAGCGCACGCTGGCCTGAAGCTTTTCTTCAGCGAGTGAGTTGAGCACGAGATCCACGCCTGCGCATTGGTTGGAGGAACAAAATTCCAGTGAAGGTTCCAGCCAGGTTTCAGAGATGTAAGCGAGAACAAGGAGAGCCAGTTTCAGCGTTGTGAAGATGGTTATGTGCGTATTCTTTCACGAAGTCTAATTCTGCCAGATGCAAGAGCGTTGAGAATTACATTTAGAGTTTTCGAAGACTTACGTTGTCCGGCTGATAATTCACCATTTCATGCTACACCCTTAATTGTACATAAGAGTCCAAAATTTGCAATTTAAAATATACTTTTGAAGACATACTGGCAACCTTTAGACCCTACGATGCTCATTATTTGCTCTAAAGAAGGCTATGCTAGCCCACTTTTGCCAGACTGATTACAACTTGGTAAGGTCATGAGAGCTTAAACGGATACAGTAGCAGCTACGGTCCACACTGGGATGACAGTTGTGAAAGAGCGCCTTCATGATTGCCATGTGTCTCAGCAATAATAAGCGATGTGCCTAAAACTTTCTTTTGCAAATTTTATCTCTCAGACAATCAATTTCGAGGCACCCACAACGCTAAAAAGTTACTCGATACGGGCAGATCTTCTCAAGGAAGTATTTGGCCAACAAAACTGAATTTTCTAATTTCCACACCATTCCGAGGTGAAGTCCAAGTGTTTAGTCTCTTCCGATTTTCAATTCTGTCTCCGCAGTGTAAGATAGAAACCTGCCCTCCCACAAAAAAGTACCCGAGCGAGAAATTTCTGTTGTTTAAGCATGTTATCAGGAAATGTCCGGCACAGTACGGTGGAGAACCGAATACGTCCTCGGTCGCCGGGAGTTTTAGGCTGGGCTTGTCTTGGTGTCCTCGTGCTAAGGTTTCCATTCCCCTGTCGCGACAGACTACATGCAATTTATTCATATGTATTTCCCTCTCCCCAATGTCCCGGCTGTGGAGCCCACAAAACAGTTGCTCATATAATTTGGCAATGCCCTCAAAACTCGTTCCCTCTCATCTCTTGTGTGAAGCACAGGGAGGCGGCGTTAGGCAGCTCGGATCCGCGTGCCAGCAAAGACTCGCTGAACGTGCAGCCCAGGTCACCGGCGCCCTCCAAGCGCTGGTCGCCACTCGTCGTTGACCCAAAGGTTCCAGAATAAAGTTCTTTCTCTCTCTCTCCCGAGTCTTCTTCAGTATAGCCTCCAGGCAAAAAGTCCTCTTTTTAAATGCGGAGCATTTCTTAGGCTCGCCTGGTCCTGCGTCGTTGATGGCGGCGCCATCCACACGCTCACTGCGCACGCGCAACTCTCCTCCTTACACCCACAGCTCCGCGATACTACACTATAACAAAAAGAAATAGTTAGCGGCGCCCGGTTTCGATCCCACGACTCTCTGGCCGCAACGGGACGTACGCGGTGCTCTTCCCACTACGCTACAAATCCGGGACAGGAGAAAGTGCTACGAACGCGCCTTATGTCCTTGACTCATTCAAACTACGTCAAGAAGCTACTGATACAACGAAGGCAGGCGAAGCTGAACGTCAACGGAAACGACGAACTGAAAACTTTAGAGGGGGATGCTGAATTTCCCGTGGGAAAGCTGTGGCGGGAAGCGCCACGCGCCTTGCAGCTCAACCAGTCCCGTCCGCAGCGCCTCTGATGCTGATTGTGGCAGGATGCCCCTAGGGATTGGCCAACCAAGGAATCAAACACGAGATAGGTTCGCGTTCAACCACCGTCGTCATCTTCCCGTAGGGGAACCGCCGAAGAAGAAGAAGAACGAGAAGACAAAGCTGCGAAAGGAGGGCGTGTACATTGCTCTCAGCCGGTGCACCAATGTCAACAACCTTTACCTCACCAAAGCTGACGGAGACTACCGATTCTACCACAGAGACAACATCGAGAAGAACATGATGGACGAGTTTCGGCGCCTCGAGAACCACCGCCTACTCACCGTAACACAACAGCACTTGCGTGCCTTTGCCACCGGTGTGGACCCGGACGCGGAATTCCCTCTGGCGCTAGTAAAAACCAGATCACTCAACATAACGGTAACACAATGGAACCGCACGGAACCGCCACGATGCTTCGCATCCTCATCAGGGTTCCCCATGGGAGGATGGTGTAATTTTTTGCTGTTGAAACTGCGCACCCTGTCGGAATAAATATTTTTCACTTACCCTTGCCTTTAGTCTCCCGAAGGACGTGCTTCTCGAAAGTGACATCACGTGAATTCGCGAAGTGGCAGTCCTGCAGCTGTGGGAAGCGACGTTTGAGGAAATTCCGCTTCTCCGTCGTAGCTGCAGATGGCAATAAAATTCAAATGAAATATTGAAGATCATTTTTTTTCTTGCTCGAAAAATGGGGAGACCCTAGTGACCTAAACTTTCCCATTAGTTCGAAGCGAACCATGTTTGCTGTGAGAAATTGGGCGCTACGCGTTGAAAAGCGATCTCTATAGACTGAGATAGCATCCGTAAAACAAAACGGGAGCACTGGTGTTTTATGCGGCCGTTGTGTTTGTTTTCGCTTCTTAAGGACAAAGCCCTTTAGGACCTCGGAATGTCCGTGCCGATGTCTGGCGATGTCCGTGCGCAAGGGGCTTTTCGTGCGCACAGCATTGTACGCCTTCTATCGAGAGCGGCGCACACTGATGATGATGATTGATGATTGCTATTGTTTTCCCCTTTGAAGCGGGGTGATGACATGTCATCTTACCAAAAAGGACTAATATAACCATGTTTTACACTCTTGGTTTAATACTAGTGCTGCTTAGGGCAGGCACTAAAGCTTATTAGGGCCGAAATACTTTTTTTTCCCTGTTACAGGTGGTAACTGTCCTAGGCAATATCCCCCTCTCTGCTTTTCGTTCCCCAGCATTCTAATCTTCTTTTCGTCCCCTCGACAGCCTTGAAGTTAACTTCCTCTCTGATACCCTTAAATCCTAGGGCTTCTGGAAGCCCAATATTCCCTTCATCTAGATTTGGATGGATAGCCTCACATTCTAACACTATGTGCCGCATAGTTTCTGTTTCTTTTCCGTAGACCACGCATACCCCATCATTTTGTAGTACCATCCGCGCGCCATCTGGGGAGAGCGGCCGTAACTGCAGTAGCAAAGAGCGCGAATTTCAAAGAGTAGAAAACGCAAAAATAAAGCAAAAACCCTAAACTATCTAACGATAATTTGCGGAAAAAGACGCCGTGAATGATGCCGAGGGTGGGAAGTACTGGGACGCGAATTGCCTTTCGTGTGGCGCTTGTCATTTACAGTGAATTTACTGTACCTCAAAATCATTTAAAACTCGGAGTGCATCAGCACGCAGGGACGACGACGCTCATCACACAAGCAATTCACAACTTGCGTCCCACTGCTTCGCGCCCTCGGCATCGTTCACGGCGTGGAGATGTGATTTTTTTATCAAACGTGACGCATACACTAGCTCTCTGTGTTTTCTAAAGTGGTTGAAAGTCAGAGCTCGTGTTGTTTCGCTCTTCCTTCCGTCATTGATGTGCTGCGCTGTACCCGATAGGCATCTGTACAAACGCGGGCTGCCGCAGCACACATTAGCTTAATGCAAGTCTGTCAGACTGATGAAAGCCCACAGCTGACGACTCCTCTAAAGCAACTAGATTTGTCTCAGCTGGCTAGAAAAAAAAACAGCATAGACGAATGAGTGTGTCAAAAGCACTACAGAAACGGATCTGTGTCTTACGCATTTATAATTCCCCACAAATTCGAAATTCTTCTAAATTCACCAATTCTCTGCAGCCTATAAATACTTAAGTGTCCGTAATTCCGAGCTTTACTCGGCTGTATTCTCAATACCCGGAAGTCTTCGATGATATCATACCAGAGCGCGAACACATGAGGACACACGAGGCGCAAACAATTATACACGCAAAACACTTAATTTCAAAGCATATTCGTTTTGGCGTACCAGAGGTTGTGGTATTAGACGCAATGATACCCTAGCCCATCGTCAACTTCGGTCATCATTTTTTGCCCCCGTGACGCTAACATCGGCGTTTGAGTGATAAATCCACATAGGGAAAAGCTTTACCGGCAGGTATTTTTCGGATTTATCCGAAAATATGGAGCCGTACCTATAAGGAATCTAGAAAAGACCACCCCTCGTCTCAACACTAACCAACAGTGGTGAAGACGGTGCATCCCATGGAGAGCGCAATAGAGATGGCAGCTTGCCCGACACCTCCGCTGCCAGAGTGGACGAGCACGGACTCTCCGGGCTCCATGTTGCCTCGTACCAGGAGCGCGTAGTAGGCGGTCAAGTAGGCCACGGGGACTGTGGACGCCTCTTCCAGGCTCCAGGATTCGGGCACTTCCCACAGGAAGGCCGGGTCGGCAGGCACCACCGTCGCCATGCCGTGACGAGGCACCGCCCCCATCACACGGCGACCAAGTGGGTCGCGGCCAGAGAACTCTAGGCCCAGGAAGCAGTCGGACATGGCGTTGGTCGCTACATGCAATTGGAGGAGAAACAAATGGAGAACCTTTGCTGAAGAGTTCAAAAGCCAAAAAAATGATGTGTAGCGGAAACAGTGCTGCTAAGCAGAACGGAACAGGGTGAGAGTCTAAGACACCGATATGGCCGAACAATATCATGTCAATACAGCTGGCAGCCACGGGGCCACGCACGTTGAAAGCTGCCCTAGTAACATGCCCGGTATCAACATTAAAGTGGATATAGTCACCACGAGGTTGTTTTTTGACTGACGAACTTTTTAGCGCTTCTGTTGACCTATTTCTTCCGGTTACTGTGTTGTTTTTATTAACGTGCTTTTTGGAAACAAAATCAGTCGTTAATCTCCCATTTTTGTGGCACTTCAGCTGCGCGCTTGTCTTCGATGTCGAAGTAAAGCGAGGTTATCGGGACTTATGAAGGGGAAACTGAGCCGAGAACGATCACGCATTGCTATCCCATGCGCTCCATCAATGGTTTTTGAGACAATAGTCATATTGGTGACGTGTTGCGGTATATGCGATGGGGCTAACGTACCCTATATGCTAGAACAGTTCGGCGATGTTTTAATGTTTTACTCGACGCTGGTAAGGCGCTGCTCTGTTGAGAACGAGGTCACGTGTCCAGCTCCCGCCGAAGTGGTCACTTTCTCTGGTGGTATGAGAAGTGCTAACCTCGAGTGTGAAAATTTCCGCACATGCTCAAAATACATCGGTGGTCAAATTTAATCACCAGGCTTCGTGTAACCCTTTGTGTACCCCATGTACAGCTGGAGGGTGCGAAACCAGCTCGCTGTGCGGCAATGAATTGATAACCAATCCGATTCGCAACTCTGGGTTATAAAACATTTCTGCTCAAGGCGGCGTCAGTCCGCGTGCGGCATTCAGTTCAAGGAGAAACGTATTTTTGAGCGCTTCTTTCAACACACGGCGTAAGCAATTGCGTTCATGAAAGTCCAAAACGAAAACGAAGCTGTCTGCACAATCGAACTCATATAACTTCCGCAAGCCATCGAGCGCCAATCCGAATCCAGAACTACCCATCACGCCCATTGCGGCGGGCGATCGCAGCGCCAGATTCCTCTCTAGTTGTTATTGTACGAAATTCTATGGCACCATCTTAAGTTACGGCCTTAGGATGAAAGGACGAATGTATCACTCTAATGCGCGATAAGGAAACACGCACAAATAAAGAAAACACGCAAGGCTTTTCTTAGGGCACGAACCATGTAGAGCTTCGATCGCTTTAAAAGAGGCGCGAAAAAGATGCCGCAATACAGAATTGACAGCAGGCGCCCTACGCACAAAATTTACTTCGAACCGTTCTTCATTCAATGCAGTTGCATTTTAAAGGCAATGTATTTCAATCGTTCCAAAAGAATTCAAACGATATCAATCATCTGCCAACCCACCAGATGGCTCTTGTGAGTGAAGCTTTCCCGTGGCGAGCATGATGTCATGGAAGTTTAGAGGAGCGTAGTAAACGCTACAAAGCACGGCGCCTGAGTGGGAGATGTGGCGGAGAGGTGACGCATACCACTTTAGGCTGGACAGGTCGCCAAGAGCACTCATGCCGAGGTATGCCATATCAGTCTCCGTGGTCGGGAAAGCTCCTGGAAAATGACGTCGGTGGAAGTTGCAGCCGATGTTACACAAGGCTATACAATATGAAACAAAGAATGCATCCTACTGAAGTTTGCTTGGAAGCGAGCTTTAAGCGCACTCTCTTCTTCGCCTAAGTGGTTCCAATTTTGTCAGTCATATTTTGACACAATAGCAATTGTGACACGTTGAATGTGCCGAATAGTGCCGCTGATTTTAGTGAAAGTCCAGTGATTTGTTGAATCATTTATATCATATAGCATTCATATGTCCTATCGTAAGGTGCAAAAAACAAAGTAATATGAGTCTGGCGTTTTTGTATAGCTGTCTTAAATATAAACGGCGCTTTGCGTCGAGTGCGTATTTTAAAGTACACCTCAAAATGAGACGGTTACGAGAGCATGCCGTTTGCGCGGTGAGGATTAGGGTTGAGGAAGTGTTGAACCGTTATTTTAAACCGATGAACAACGGTCTAAAATATCTCGATGTTGCGCTTGAAACCTACTGTTTTCCATGGGAGTGCTTTTTGCTTAAACATAT
This sequence comes from Haemaphysalis longicornis, assembly GCF_048455015.1. Lineage (NCBI taxonomy): Eukaryota > Metazoa > Arthropoda > Arachnida > Ixodida > Ixodidae > Haemaphysalis > Haemaphysalis longicornis. The sequence goes on from NW_027526385.1 coordinate 27,811,278, forward strand.
TTATGAAGGAAATGGTCAAACATTCAATCAAATTAGGAGTGGTGACTTTTTTTGAAAATATGCTACCAGATTATTTAAGGAATGCCTTTTCAACAACCAAGGCGAAAATCCCGATGCCAGATTGTAGCCGCATTGTAATGCAGCTTCTTTCTTTCGTCATCGCTACTATTCGTCTACGTTGTTATTTCCCTAAAGGACGCCGTATTCTTTCTCCCAAATCAATGAATGCGAATTAACTGAGTTTTGTTAAAACAGTTTTTTTTTTCTGAGGAGTAGCTTCTAGTTTCTGTCACTATCTGGTGACTTTGTTGTAAGAGTTTACTGCCCAGCAAATTTAAGTGAAGGGAACAACCACAAAGAAAAAAAATTGGAACACTTACGGAATTTTCCCCTATAGTGCCTGTATGATCCCCATTGTCCGTTCCGATAGACATTCATAACTAACGCTCTTTCCATGACTTCCTTGTACTTAGGGTCACTCGGGTCGAAGTCGAGTACATCGCTCAGTCCTCCGATGCTTGAGTCTAGGATGCACCTGTTGAGGGCGTGCAGAGAATAGTGCTGGCGGGAAAGCATGTTTTTGAAAGACGTTTTTTTGTACTGTGGCTATTGCCAAAAAAAGATGAAAGGTGCGTGTTAGCGGTTGACTTGAAATAGCCCTTTCGTATAAGGTCTGAAAGTTGTAAATGCGCAAAGGTTTTTTGGTACTGCGTACTGTGCAGGGAGAAGGAGTATTATCTCTTGAATAGGGAAGGGTGTACCAATTATCGTCAATTGACAAATGATTTGTTTCGACAACTGTTTTTTGTAATGAAGGACACAAGGTAAACCATTGTTTTGCGACGATAGCTCATAGATTAGCAAACGACAAATAAGTTGCGACAACTGTGCATGGTAATCGATGCAGGGATCGGAGAAGAGAAATAGGACAGTCTTCTCGTTATCGCTGCGGGGCTCTCTGCGTTGGCTACACCGTGTAAATATTGTAAATACGTCTTCCCTTCCTCCGGGAAATATATTTATCGGCCCAATGCTGACCTCAGATGTACAATGAAGGCGTAAGACAGTTTTGCTTATAAGCTCCAGTTGCAATTCTGCAAAACTGTGAAAAAATAATGTTAATTTGGATGCACTAGGCGAAACGCCCAATGTAGACGTATCGCATTTCAAGTTATTTGTTAGAAAAGACTTGGTGAGTCGTCACAGTTTATTGGTATTCTGCAGTATACACCTTATTTGAGTGATGTTTTCATTATACGTTGCGTGCGTTTTATTCCGACGACGCAATTCTTCCGTTGAATCAAAGCTGTATGTGGTCTTCGTGGTTGCTCAAAAACATTGTTCAATGCTTTCTACTAGATGCTCGACAGAAGGTGTTCCTGGATTCTCAGCGTTTTAACGTTTGGGTTCTAGCGTGCTCGTTTTACGTATCTTGAAATGATTTGAGGTTAAGATTTTTTCATAAAGAAAACAATAAACAACAGGGCCAAAACTCCGTTTTGTGTTAACTCAACGCTGAGCGGTTCACCGGACAGTTTAAAAAACTAAACCCCAACAGGAACTATGCGTGTAAGAGTATTTAAGCCATGGAGGCGAAAAGTAAAAACGATGGTGTGTCGAGATTACGGCGTGCGTTAAAGATGCCAGCGTGGTCAACATTAACCCGGAGATCTCTATTACGGGCACAGCCCAGGTTAAAACCGCGTTACAACAACAGAACATTAATTTTGAGTTCCAGAATATTTTACCCGTTTGTCTGGCTTGCTTATAATTGCAGATAGTATATTTATGCACATACCTGATGCGACTGTCCTGCGTCTCCAACCTGAGGCAGTTGGTGAGGCCCACGACACCACTGATGCCGGCATCCTCACCGAGCAGCCAAATGTTGCCCCCTGAGGCTGGGCTTCCGTGAGGTTCCCCTACCTTCTCCTTGAGAGTCTCAAGCCAATCAAAGCTCGCCTTCCCCACCCTGATAATTTTATTCTTGGCCCCAGGACACTCCAAGGAACTCCTCCTTAGCAAAAGCAGTGACGATAGATTGCTTGACTTCAATCCAATCATGCAGAAACCATGGGCTGAGAACAGCGATTTCAACATATCGGTAGCGTGACAATGAAGCCAGGAATCTCCGAGCGTAGACAGGAGTTTCTCGGCAGGAGTTAGTGCCGTCCGGTAAGCGAGAAGGACAAATCCTCGTTCATTACAATGGGAACAGAGCTTCTTCACAAAATCCTCAATACCGTTGGAATCGACGCTGAAACAGGGAGCAATGACCAAGTCGGCTGGAGGGAGTGCACTTGTGGTAGCAGATGCAGGATCCCACATAACTGTCTTAGTGGCTTCAGAAATTTCCCGGAGAGCAGAGCAATCCGTCGGCTCAAGGACTGCAGTGTAGTCAATCTTGATCAAAGGGCTTAAGAGTGGCAGCAAAGAGCGCACCGATGTCGCAAGTACAAGCTTCGCATTGGGGGGCACAATCTCCAACACTCGCAAGTTCTTCGGGCTGGAGTTCTCGATTACAACATCCAGGAGTTGCCTCAGGGTCTCCTCATTCAGCAAGGCTGTGTTGATGACATCCTTGTCTAAGGTTTCTTTTTGGGCAGTGACAGCTGACTTGATGATGGCTTCTAGTGCGGCGGAGGAATTTTGAAGCATGTCTAGGATATCTATGAGCACCCGTAGCAAGCCGTGATCTTCCGTGGGGTGGTCAAAAAACTCCTTTAACACACGGTGGGTAAAAGCGTTTGTTTCTTCGAAGACACTTGCAAGTTCTGTTCCACTTCTTCTGGTTGCCTCAATAATGTGTCTTGCTAAGGTGGAGCAAACATTCACGTATTCAGTCAGGGATGCTTGTCGTTGTTGTCGGGTCTCCTCGTCATCAGTGTAAGGCACGAATCGACACTCTTCCAGCAATACAGTCTGCTGCATAGGACGCCGAGATACTGCTTTTACCACGAGGCCATGCACCCGAACGCCTCCAGCTGTGCATACGTTTAATTCTGGGTCGTAGTGCACGTCCACACCTGCGCAAATACAAGTTTTAAGCACTATGTAGCAAATGGTCTCAATGTACCTTCCTTCACATACCTACCTACACATCCTGCCTCGTTAACCATCTGCGTGTCGACCGTAGTGTCAATCTTGCACGAGAGGATTCTCACAGGCAACTGTATTGTACCTCGTTCACGGGCTAGGATACCCATCTGTAGCATAGAGTCAATAAATGTGGTCCAGTTGTTCTCCCATTTGAGTTTGCCAGAGCACCCTGTGAAAGAGACCAAAGTAGTTCTGGCCAAGAGATGATTTGAAATAAAATTAAACAGAAAACGCTAACAAATGTGCAAAAGATCAAACCAAAAGGCTTAAAAATAGTCGTGAGGAACATACTGAGAAGCACTCCATTCCACTGGAATGCAGCCAATCTGCGATTGCACGACACCGCCACTTCTGGTGAGCAATGAAACATCACTCGGAACAATTTAAATGAGCACAAGAAATGGTATTTAGAGGCCCTGAGCTGGACATTAGTTTTTGGTGAGAAATAGGCGTCGTAAAGTACGGCGTACAACACGGCGTTCTTGGGCGTTTACTCCCGATTCATCAAAAACCACTTTGCAGGTTCATCGTATCTGAAGTACTGCTTTCCCCAGTGAAGCTACATGTGTGGTGAGACAGGTCATAGTGTGAAAAGAATTAATCGGTTTTTGTTTATGTGCACCAGATGTTTACGTAAAACGGCGTGTTAACAGCATGGCCTCCAAATGAAACGTTGCACAAGCGACCTTCTATGGCCTGGGGTAAAGTACAGCGATTCCCTCAGCAATTCCCTCGTGGTGTGAAGGAGTGGAACAGCCTTTGTCTATCCATCACTAGCAGAACACGATTGCATAAATGTTCAGAATTAGTAGCAAAAAATTGGAACAAACATTGACACGTTGGATGCGTATGTTTCGAACTGCTTCTTCAGCCTACCGTAGCGACGGTTTTACACTTTGTACGTATTTTAACCGTTTTTTCACGTCTTTTATGAAGTCTTCAGTGTTGAACTTTGCTACCCCACTACAAAAGTGTTCATAATCGCCTGCTATTCTCGTTCTGTTTGCACTGGTTAAAACAAAGCCAGTGTGATCTGAAAAACTGTTCAATTCACTTTCTCTTGTTGACAAGCAGATGCATAAACTTAACTTTTTTGCCTCTCTGCGATAATCCTCAGTGGATAGGCAGGCAGTATGCACAATTTTTTATTTTTATCTGGGTGGTCGCCGGATGTTGCGGTTTGAAACATAATTATCCATGGAACGCGTCTGAATCGACCGTAGCATTGTGAGTAACTTTAGATGAACCACGCGGATAGAAAATGCCAATGTTTGGTCATATGAGATGGTCTAGAGACATAGGGCTCACCTGTGAGATCTGCTGCGAGTATGCCCTGGAAAGCTCCGCTGTACTGGAACCCGCGGAGCCTCAATTCCTTGTAGACATCCTCTGCCTGGAGCTCGTAGGTAACAGACTCCGAACTCGTTGCTGGTACCTCGTTGTCTAGGAGCCTCTCGCCCTGTTTGGCCATACGAATGCGGCCTGTGGCAATCAGCTCACCCGCCTCGTGCACCTCGAACTCATTCGAAGCGCGCATGACGTTCACCAAAAGACGAACGGGGCCTGCGCATGGCGGATGAAGTCGTCATGGCTTGAGTGTTGCGTTTCAATTCTTAATCTGTGACTGTACCGTTTTATGGCTCGGCTTTTAACATCGAAGCTGTGTAGAAAATTGTTATTTCGTTATAGAAGATTGTTATTAGAAAATATTTATTTCTTTATTTAACGCAATTAAATACAGATAAAATGCGGAGCGCTCATGCAGTGCGTGCCTCGCCGCGACCGCCCAGCGTCCCCTGCGCCTGTTTGTCAAACCAAGCGTAACCACTTAGGGAGATTGGCCGAGATTGGCCAGAAAAGAACTCCAGCCTGCGCCATAATCGTGGCAACACTTGCTCGGAATGAGAAAGACTCCAGCGTCCGCCGTAACCGTGGCGACTCGTGCTCTGAACGGGAAAGACACGTCACGGCGAACGCCCGTCCAAGGTGATTACCAATAATTATCACTTCCAAAAAATGAGGGAAGCTCACACGTATAGCCGGTATTCAATAGCGTGGAATGCATGCAGGCAACCGTGCGAGTGCGCCGCCATATCTGTGGCCAAGCGTCTGTTGCCAAGGCGACGTTGTGCGCCCGGCCCCCAGATCAGGCACCTACCTCTCTTCTCCTCCACGCCCTCATGGCGGCCAGGCAGCCGCGGGCCACGAGTGACCTTCGGTTCCCGGGCAAGGCGTGTGCGAGTGATTCGATAGCCAGTTGTGCCGCGATAGTATGGTGGCTAGCGATAGCGTTGGCTACGCGAAAAGTCACGATTCCGCTCATGAGTGTGCCAACCAAATCTGCAATTCAACCCCAGCCTCCGCGCACACCTACGAGCGAGTGTGAGTAGGTCGTGGCACAAAGATTGCAACGTGAGCGCAGTGGTTCGTTTGGCAGCAGAAACTGCATCATTAGCAAACTGTTGCCCTCTGAACGCAAAGTAATACTTCGACGCCAAGTGCTGTTGAGTGCAGCACAGTACGATCTACCTATCGCCAAACGCGTATGAAATAGTCGCCGCAGATCGGCTGATTGCCAGCCGCCGTGCTCTAACGTGAGACATGAGATGTTTTGCTGGGTGTGAATCATTTAGCGCACGAGAAAGCCAGCGGTAAATCTGTGTACGCGTGAACCATTTCTCCAAATAAATTATTCGGTTTTCGTACTCAACCACGAATTAGAGGGCACCTACCAGACATAAAGTCGTGGATGTGGTGCGCGTGCACTTGCGTCGACATCCGCGGCGGCAGCGAGATGCAGCGTCGGACTTATGCTGCTTATATGCGCCGTTCGCGGCCGCGGTTTCATCCTCCGTGGATTCAAAGTGCTCGAGGGTAGGTAGAGCGCCACCACTTAATGTGAGTGCGAATAATATTATATCTGTTGACGCCACTACCGATAATCGGGCTGAAACGCAGCAGACGACGTGCGCTGGTGTTTTTTTTTTCTTCGAGATGCGGGCGGAAAGCGCATGCGCTGGTGCGGTGGCCACCGACATGGCCGTTTTCTGTGTTGCCAGGCGGAGAAATCACCCGCTACACCTTTCATTGAATACCGCCTACAGCAACAATAATGGAGTAAAGTCGTTGCGGCAGCGAAGAAGAAGCAAATCGGCTGCAATCGTGGGCTTTGTGGGATATATGAGGGGTTCCTCGGGGGCCTTACCAGCTCTCTGGGGTAGGCCCCCACGCTAGCTCACGGCGTGTCAACCACGCGGGCTCCCATGCCTACGGCAGCCCAGCGAGGTTCGCCGATACGAGAACACAGTAGACAGTAGTGCCGAAGCACAGCCGTTTATTTGGGGAATCCCAAAGCATGCGAGCACAAGGCTCGACGGCGTTCACGAATCACGCCGTCCGGGTCGTGACCGCGAACGGGAGGTAGGCATTCACGGCGCGCGACCAACAAAGCTCCCACCTGAGATGCATGTATCCACCACCGCCGCGTTCTGCCGATCTCGCCCCGACCGGGTTTCCGACGAGACTCTCGCGACTCTCGCGCGCACACGCTCGCGCCGTCCGCGCCCGCGCGCCTATCCCCGCACACATCGGTGGTGCCATCTCTCGGGGGACGCCGACGAACCAGCGGAGCGCCGGACCGGTTTCAGCGCACAAGCGTCTCTCCCGAAGCGCGCGCTGGCTCGGGATCGCAGGTCGCGGTTCTCCACGATTCCCACAGCTTATACCATCGTGATGGTCGCGAAGGTCCCGTACTGCTTCGCTACCTTCAAGTCTTAGGCGTTAGTGTGAAATTCCTTTTTTTATAGCACCGCGTTCTTTGCTGAGTACCCCCACAGAAAGGACACTGTAACGCCCTGAATTTTCACAAAGATGAACAACGGGAGGCACTAACACATCTAATCGTTTTAATAGCGCAAGTCGAGATTTGATGAAACAGAATTTTGAGAAAACTAAAAAATAATAAAAATAGAAAAAGTAAAAGTTTATAAGAATGATCTGACCAAACCAAAAATATACATCGTATACATCTCGTTCATAAACTCAAGAATAAATAAGAAAGCCCGCAAGATAAGAATTGAAATACGAATAAAAATAAGATAAAGCGGACTAACCGTGCACAACGCCTTGCATCTGCGGAAAAACGCATCATTGGCGAAATAAAGTTACCTAATGGCTTCAGCAGTGTAAATTTACATCATTGGTGAAAATAAACAAAAGAGAACTTCAGAAAATATTAAAATCCTACGTGTTTGGCCACTTATAGCATTATCTGTCTGTAAAGAGGTCACCCTGTAAATCAACAAGAGGAATAACATTGCTACTCATTAGTAGAAAGTTCTTAGATTTTCTTAAGATTTTTTGCAATGAGGCTCTAATATATAGGTACAGACTCATGCTGATGCGTTTTGGTTTTGAATGCTGTTTTCTTATTTATTCAAATAGCTTTGTTTACCTGCATACGTCTTATATCGTGTGTACCGTAATCATTGCTTGTAGAACTAGTGTACCACCAGCTGCATTTCTGTGGCCTTAAATGCACAGTAAATGTTTATTTCTTCATACGCAGAAACTGCTTTCCTTCAAACATGTTTATCCGGTTACCTAATAGGATGTGGGCGCTTTTTGCATAACAGTTTCTGATGAAACCTTTCGCACGCATTCTTTTCACTGACTCTTTCAAACTAAGTACTCGGACAACGTAATGCATACATGGATAATTAAATATGAGTGCCTAATCGCTTGTTTACTTGTCCCAAGTATATTTGTGATAAATAATCTATCGCTTTAACGCCCTCCTGAGGCATATTCGGTTGCACAACACCCAAGGAAGGCAGGCAAGTATCAGCGACAATAAGAAGAATTACATACGACAATAGTTTCTCGGAAATGAGAATTCTGCAGATAATCCTAACATAATTTCTACACTAAAGTTTTTTTCTGTTGTTTGTCATTTGGGCTATGTCGGTGCCATTGAAAAAAACCCGCGCGCAAATGAAATTTAGTGGGGCGCATGACTAGTGCAAGCGGAATAACTATTTTTACGCGGGAAGGCCTAAAGAAAAGGATAGTACATGTTTAAAGGTACCATGAAGACAAAATACAAGCTGGCTTGTTTCATTTGAAACAGTCGCCTTCGGTAAATTACATACTTCATTTCAGTACCGAAAGACGCTGTTTTAAAACAAACGTTGATAGATGTTTAAACTTTCAAATTTGGCACTACGCAGCCGCACCAATGATACAATGGGGTAAATACTAGAAACGAAAATATCGGTGTGTGAACTCTATGTTAGCATTCCAGTGTAACGATCAAACGAAACTAGAGTTAACACTAAGATCGCAGTCTTGTTACTTGGAAGTCAACTTGGTTGGTGGCCGCCAATCTTACAAACAGGTTCCTGTGATATCATAAAAGCTGGGCGAGAAATGTTCTGGTGGATAGGCACAACTTCATCGGTTTGTCTTATTGCCTAGATAATGTGTTTAAGGTTTGAGCTAAAATTGGCGTCATTGTTATGGCGACAACACAGTATTTTGAAGGAACTACGCCTGTGTTCAGTCTTCATAAATTAGATCAAAGTCCCTATAGTCCACATGTGCAAATTTTTTCCACTTATGTTTATATTGTTACTTCGTAGATGTCAGATCGCTGGCACATCATTGTGTAGTCTCACAATGTAAACTGTGGTAGGAAGCACGGCACACTCAATCCCTAGAAAATATTTTTGTAACATCCTTTTTCTGATATTCTCGTACCCATAGAGCTGACTCCGGGAAATGGTTTCCCTGTTGACCTCATCTCATCTCGGTGTTCGATAACATTTCTGGGGTGTTTCGACAAGTATCCACAATTGCCGAATCCACCAAGTCTCTATGCAACTGACACGGAACCTCATGCTATACCACCAAAATGGTCGTTTCAGTTAAATGTCAAGCCGAGCTACGCCTACACATAAAAAATACAACTCACCGCTTTTAGGCAGGACGGTTGCACGGTGCAAAACAACGTCTTCGAAAACCACTGAAATCTGATGAAAAGGCCGGGAGAAGCATTTCGTCAGACTCTTCCAGGCGAGCACCAAGTAACCGCTTGCTGGTAACAGCACACGCCCGTCTATTTGATGACCTGTCAAGTAGGCGTCCCCATCGTTGGCGGCAACATCCAGCTCGACGACGTGTTCTGTTTCCTGCGCGAGCGAGCGTTCCGTGGGAATTAAATTCTCCCTGAGATACAACTAGTGTGGAATTTCATTGTGAGAGGGTACTGTAGCTTGAGCGGGATATCATTTCTTGCTCACAAACACTCAGTGAGAGTGCCCGCATGTCGGAGTGCCCTAATTCAACTATGGTGAAGACGTGTTAGGACTGGACGCCTGGAAAAAGCTTGCAGGCATTATAGGTCGACGCAATACTTTGTTGGCTTTATGGAAACTGTACTAAACGCAAATGTTTATTGCTTTCAAGTGCTTGCCCAGCTCACAGGGCAGCTGACAACCAGCATGTAGGATTGTCGGCGTACAGAGGACCTCCAACGGATCTTTAAGCGATTTGCAACGGTCCATACGAGCTCGAATGTCTGCAAAGGAAGAACATAGGGGAGGACATGGGTCTGCAAAAGAGCGTTAGGTGGCTGCAAGGGCATACGAAGGCATCTAAGGGGACCTTAGGATCAACGCAACGGTCAGTGTAATGGGTCGGCTTCCAGAAAACAAGATGGTTTTGAGAAGTAACCAAAGCCAGAGACAAACTCGCACCGTCACGGATTGGCGTAACTGGGCAGATCTTTGTTTACATGCTGACTGGCAAGATAAAAAGATCAAAGCGTTTCTGGCATCCCATTCTTTTGAAGCGCTGCATCGGCTTTAGCTGCGTTTTGCATAGACTGAGTACAACTAGGCGGCTTTGCCCGCTTAGGATTTTTCGGGTGTAAAATACGGCCATTTTCTTTCGGGACGGAATTATAGGCCCTTTACTGGTGTCCAAACGTTTTCAGCGGAATTACAGAATTTGCACTTGTGGAATCTATCAATAGCCGGCAAGTCACAATAACACACGTAGTGGGGCAAATAGTGTTCATTTGGCCGTCACTTGGTTACGCAAGCGATTATTAGGCGGTCGGTGTTCCGGAAAGGGGGTTACGGAGTTTTGCGAGAAAAAAAATGTTTACAAATTCATTGTTTTTTTGTTTACTGAACACAATTGAAGGCTTAAAAACCTGTTGTGGCAGCCAGGATCGTAAAAAAGAGGTTATTTAAGCGTGCAATAGTTCTTCGCAGTGTTCTTTTACGCAGTACCAATTTTTATAGTTATGTAGAGATGTGGCATGTTTAAGACACGAACAGCGGAGTTGAAGTGTCGATTACCTAGAACCCTACAAAGGATAGCCGCACTGACTTCCCATTCGAAGAGTAAACTAGATTCTATCTGAAAATAAAGTTTCCGACAACACAACATTGACTGTGACAAGAGTCTTACCCGTGCCCAAGGGAACTCGTTCCAAGCTGGAACCGGCCACTTCTGCGAGTGGTCCCAGCTCACGAGGTGCGAAATGTTGGGCGTGCCTCGAGGAACCGGCCAGGGAACTGGCGGGTACAGCGGAGAAAGGTTCAGAGCGAAGCCCAACGTGTGCAACTTGCCCAGGGTGTCCAGGAAGAAGGTCGGGTTGTCAGCATTGCGCTTCATTAGGCCGAGGCAAGTTGACGCAGGGCCTAGCGTCCGGCGTAGAATGGCCTGAGGAGCGTGCGCGTGCAACACGGGGAAGTGTTTGGTCAGAGTGGAGAGGCATACACAATTCCGCTAGGAAATAAACTCTCTTGCCCCTTGAAAAGGTGAAAGTATCTGTTCGTTTCCTCACTGAGAAAATTTTAGCACAGCATGTGGTGTATACTGGGCTTTAGAGCAATTTTTTTTCACAACGTGAATTTGGAAGATCTTTTGCCACGACATCTACTCGGTTCCTTATACCACGCGTAAACATGTATACGGTAATGTGAAAGAGGCCCACGTGCAGTCAGTGTACTCTAGATGATCTTTATTTCCACACGTGACATTGCGAGGCACTGCCAATCGAAGGCGTCGCTGAATACGGAGATAGACATGACATGAAATGGCATGGGGTGGTTGCAATTTTTAAGCTAAGAAAAGCAGTCATAAAAATGGTTATAAATCGGATGTACTACTTATCAAATAGCACTTATATGCCACCAGAATGCTCACTGAAGTTCTTCTTATAAGCTAAACTACTCGATTTCCAGTAAAAAGTAGTTATTCTGGTCCCTTGCAATTAAGCGGCCGTCAAAGAAATTGTTGGGCGCAATGAACTTAGAATTATGTATGGAAAAATAGTACGCGAGTGGAAATTGCCTGAAGATATATCTGCTGACTGTGAGGAAAACATATTTGGCATTCTGTCACTTTAATTAATTTCTGCCAGAATGTAATAGTCAATGCTGCCATTATTTCTAGGGATAGAGACCTCAGTGGCATCGCTTGTGGCTACCCTGCCAATATACTGCTATTCTCGTCGTACAATGAGCACAACAAGCGTGATCTGCGGAAGTTAAGGCTAAAAATGGGCATTCACCTGTAAAAGGCAGTGTGGTGCGACTTCAACAAAGACGCCGTCTTTGGGGGCGTTCTGCAGGGCCTCGTAGAAGAGCACAGGAGAGAGAAAATTGTTGGCGTAGTATTCGGCTGAGCATCTCTGGGCCCAAGGGGATTCCCTGTACTGGTCTGGCACAGATGACGTGACCCATCGTTCGCTGCGTGGTTTTGGATCCGGAATAATCTGTTGGATGTCAGAAAAGTTGGTCTTTTTACAGAAACGACGCTACTGTAAAAATAATAAAAACGGAATAACGTACAATAGTTGCCGCCCTACTGTCAGCCCCTTCCCTGTGTTGTCGTTTGATGCACTCGACAGGTTCCCAGCCTGTTCGCATTCAGTGCTTTGCCGATAAAATATATTGTTATCAGCAGTGCGTTAAGAACTCTTACATTACACGACTGCCTTAGAATAGCAAGAGTATGCTGGGTTTATAAAGGTGGAAGCGACAATACTATAATCGCCGTTAGACCGATTTCTCGACTGCCTGCGGGGTCTAAACTTTTTGAGCCTGTTGTAAATTTTAAACTGCCTAAAGTTGTCGACAAACACGAAATCTTGAAGGGAGACTGCAGACAAAACCGAAGTTGATTTAAATACCTAGTTTTACATCCGCAGAAATCGAAGATACCAGTCTCTGGGTCATTACCTTGAAAATAATCGCGTAAATAATAAAAAAACGAAGCTATCAGCCGATCAGCAGAGATGACGTCAACGGAGACTGAGCAGATGTGCCAAGAGTCATGTGACGAACAACAGAACGAGAACCATGCCTACAAGCTCTCCAAGAAACGCATAAAATTTTTCTTTGCACGTTCACATGGATTGGTCATAAACAAATATAAATGTGCATGTATAATTCAAGCCATGCTGAGATTCGCAGGCTGCGAAGCTGTGGCGCTGGTGGCGGTTGCGATGGTTATTGCAGGTTTGGCGCAGTCAGATGTCTGTTATCTTCTTGTTTACATCACAGCGGCAAGTCGCGCGTCGACCTTCCACCGTTCCGCGCTTCTGTGAATAGTAATTTGCGTCTTACAGAGCAAGTGTTTTGCTCCCTCCCGTAGCAATGTCTGCCCGAATGAAGTTTTGCACCCAAGCCGGCGGCGGCCCTAGCTGTGTGTGTGTTGGGGTAGCCTTCGTTCTAGATGAAATTCGACGGTGGGCTCCTATGAGTGGAAATAGGCTTACTATGTTGCAATTATCACTAGTGACAATTAAACCCCCCACAGGGCATCTGGAATGTGCACGAGTTTTTTAAACCTTCACGGGCTGCGCCGGAGTGAAGTGACTTCTTCGTTCTCGTAAATCGCAAGAAGTGAGTTCTGCCCTTATGACGAACAGGAGGCAATCGATCGCCTGTTAATTTCACACTTCGGACTCAAAGCGCCTGCCATGACGATGTGTTTGCTCGAAACCATTTCTTGATTCTATTGAAGTTGAATAAAATGTGTGCGTCAAATCGGGTTCATTGATTCAAGGCATTGTGTGCTGCCATGCTCCCACTACGTTGCGTACTTAGGTAAAAGGATATTTCTATCATGTTATGCACGTTTTACATTCTCTACTGGCGCCAACGTGTTTGTTAGTAGTGGTTCGGGTACTCGTAAAAGCTCTCGGCACCCTTATGGCCGACGGGCTGATAAGCAACTCGCTCAGAAAAACTACCAACAGATGCCGCAATAAGCGTTACCATATCGCAACGAAAAAAAATTATCGTTGGATGGTGTGAGAAGTTTAACTAACCGATGTCGTCACGTTAGTTTATGCGATTGCATCGAAGCGACTATAATTCAACTATCCATAATGAGAAGGCAAATCCGCACAACGCCCCTCTCGTCGTTGTCGCTGCGGTATCGCATAGTTGCGCTGTTCGCTATACGCTATGGCGGATCAAGCAGGGAAAGCAGGACCGAGACGTCCGGTTGTCCGATTGGTCACGGAACCTTCTAGCTCGAGCACGCGAGCGCGGCTGATCTTCTTCTTTGATTCATCGTGCCAACGCCCTCTGCCTTCGCTCGTGTCACCCGCCCATTCCACATTTATTTTCCACAGACACCTTGCAGGTAAAGTAGAAGGCCGCGGGGCATATTCACATTGTTTAGCCACCATCTCAGGTTCCGCACGGCACCAAATTGACGCACAAAGGGTAGCAGGTACCGGAAGTGTGGGGCGGACAAGTTGTTTTGTCGTATGTGCCAATTGCGCGACCAGTGGCTGCTGCTGCCGTGATAGTTCACTAGGTAGGTTTTAGCATTCGTGCTAGACCACACCGCTGTCTCACTCGCTTACGGCAACCGTTTACGTCACGCGAAACGTCATAAAATGTCGCGATGTATGAATGGAGTTTTTCAATGCCTAATTTTTCGACAATTAAAGAATCTTTCGCCGCCGAATAAACGCTGAGGGGTTTTGGTGCAGTTGAATTCTCATCTGAGAACAACTTGCTATTTGCCTTCAGTGTCCTTTAAGTGTCTTACAATACAGTTTTCGAAAAAAGGAAGTTCGCATGACACAACACAAAACAATGACCAATATTTAGAAAAATACATACACTTGGGAGGTTCTTGATCTTCTCAAAGCATATTACTGATTTTGCAAAAACAAAAAAAGCCATGTTAGTGATAGATGAATACACGAATTAACCCACGGCCCTCAGTCTCCAGTGGCTGCGAAGCAACTGATCATGGCGGTGCTCAGACCTGGGACGGAGCAAAGGGTACTAGAATCCCTGGAGCCGGACAGGCCGCCATTGAAATCTGAACCTGGCAACGTTTAACACTTGAACTTTAATCTAACGAAGCCAGTCTGGAGGTGTTGTTCGAGGAATTAGAGGGCATTGAATGGGATATAATAGGGCTTGGTGAGGTTAGAAGGACAGGTGAAGCCCTTACTGTGCTGAAAAATGGACACGTCCTACGTTACCGTGGTCTAGTGGACAGAAGAGAACTGGGGGTGGGATTTCTAGTCAATAAAAGCATAGCTGGCAACATAGACGAATACTATAGCATTAACGAAATGGTAGCCTATCTTGTAATTAGGCTTAATAAGAGGTACAAACTCAAGGTGTAGAGGGCATCCAGCCACGACGACCAGCTGGTTGAACGCTTCTATGAAGATGTGGAATCGCAATGGACGAAGTAAAAGCACAGTATACCATTGTTATGGGAGACTTCAATGCTAAAGTAGACAAGAATCAGGCTGGAGACAAGGCGGTTGGGAACTATGGTGTGGGCTGTAAAAATAGCAGGGGGGCCTACCAGTCGAGTTCGCAGAACGAAATATCTACGTATCATGAATACCCTCTTCTGTAAACGGGAGAGCCGGAAGTGGACGTGGAGGAGCCCGGATGGGGAGCATAACAATGAAATAGACTTCATATTATGCGATAACCCTGGCGTAGTGCAGGATGTGGAAGTGCTCGGAAGGGTAAAGTGTAGTGACCACCGTATGGTAGGATCTCGAATTAGGCTAGATTTCAGGAGGGACCGTAACAAGCTAGTACGTAAGAAGCCGATCAATGAGCTAACAGTAAGACGTAAAGTAGAAGAATTCAGGATTGCAATGCAGAACCAATATTCAGCTCTTACCGAGGAAGCAGAGTTTAGGACACAGGAAGCCAGCGACACTCTTACACGCATAATCACACAGTGTGCAGTAGAAGTGGGGGCACGATGGCTAGACAGGATACTGGTAAACGTTCCCAGGAGACGAAAGATCTAATTAGAAAGCGCCAAGGCATGACAATCTCCACCACAGCTGACAGAATAGAACTATCGGAGCTTTCGAAGTTTATCAACAAGCGTAAGACAGGTGACATACGGAATTATAATATGGAGAGGATTGAATATGCTGTAAAGAACGGAGGCAGCCTGAAAGCAGTGAAGAGGCGTTTGGGCATGAGGAAAAAATCAGGTGTCTGCCCTTGAAGACAAGCAAGACAATGTCATCACAAATAGGGATAAAATAGTCATTTCAGCCGAGGAGTTCTATAGCGATCTGTACAGTTGCCAGGACATCCAGTGTAATGCCGAACCAGAAAGTAGTTCGGAGGCGACAGACATCCCACCAGTAATGACAGAAGAAGTAAAAAAGGCTTTGAAAGAAATGAAAGGGTGCAAAGCACCTGGTCAAGATCAGATAACAGCAGACATCTTGAAGGATGGCGGGCAAATTGTACTAATAAAACTGGCAAACCTGTACACGCAATTTCTAACGACCGTGAGTTTACCGGAATCCTGGAAGAACGCGAACATCATCCTAATCCATAAAAACGGTGACATGAAGGACTTGAGAAATTACAGGTGAATCAGCTTACTGTCAGTCTACAAGGTACTTACCAAGGTAATCGCTAACAGAATTTCTGCAACCTTAGATTTCAGTAAACCTAGAGAACAAGCAGGGTTTCGTAAAGGCTATTCAACAATGGACCATATTCACACGATCAGTCAGGTGTTAGACAAGTGCTCGAGACTGAACCCCTATATATAGCCTTCATAGATTATGAGAAAGAATTTGACTCGGTTGAAACCTTAGCAGTCATTCAGGCATTACGGAGCCAGGGTGTAGACGAGCATTATGTAAAAATACTAGAGGATATTTACAGTGGGTCCACAGCTACCATTCTCCTCCATAAGGAGAGCACTAAGATACCTATAAGGAAGGGCGTCAGACAAGGAGACACAATCTCTCCAATGTTATTCACAGCATGTGTACAAAAAGTATTCAGAACATTGGATTGGGAACAGGTGGGAGTAAGGGTTAAAGGAGAATACCTCAGTAACCTCAGATTTGCTGATGACGTTGCCTTGCTTAGTGAGTCGGGGGGCGAATTGCAAAGGATGCTTACCACACTAGACAGACTAGAACCGTGGGCCTGAAATCAATATGCAGAGAAAAAAGTAATGATCAATAACCTCGGGACAGCACAGCGATTTGAGATAGGTGGCGAGGCAGCAGAAGTGGTAAGAGAATATATTTACTTATGCCAAGTGGTGACCCTGATCCCAACCATGAGGCAGAGATAATTAGAAGGATAAGAATAGGGTGGAGTGTATTCGGCAGGCATTCTCAGATAATGAATGGCAGCCTACCATTGTCCCTAAGAAGAAAGTGTATGACAGCTGCATCTTACCGGTACTCACCTATGGGGCAGAAACTAGGAGGCTCACTCAGAGGGTTCAAATTAAATTGAGGACGACTCAGCGAGGAATTGAACGAAAGATGGTAGGTGTAACATTAGGGGACCGGAAGAGAGCGAAGTGGATCAGGGAACAAACGCGTGTAAAGGACATATTAGTAGAAATAAAGAAGTGTAAATGGACGTGGGCTGGACATATAGTGCGAAGGCAAGATAACCGTTGGTCATTAAGAGTAACAGAGTGGATCTCTAGAGAAGGCAAGCGGGGCAGAGGGCGACAGAAAGTTAGATGGGCAGATGAGATCAAGAAGTTTGCGGGGATAAATTCGTCGCAGTTAGCACAGGACCGCGGTAATTGGGAATAGTCGGAGAGACCTTTGCCCTGCAGCGGGCGTAGATAGGCTGCTGCTGCTGCTGATGATGTGATAGATACTAGTACGCGTCAATACAAGCCACAATATACCACAAATACCAAATAGATAACGGTGTTCAGTAGGGGTCAATACTTGGTCCCGTGCTCTTTAATTTATACGTGAATCACTCCTCTTCCGCACTCGCCTGCTCACAGGTAGTTATGTACGCGGAGTGTACTCATATTATTACGTGTTGTTTTGAACTTTGAGCGAACCAGTAAATGAATGGAAGGATCAATCTAAGCAGCGTCAGCCATATTAGCACGAGCAAGGCTATGTGCCAAACTGTACATCGCTTTCTTCAGGGAAAGAGGGCACTGTGGCACGTGCCCTACCAACATTTTCTTCTTGTGACAATATGTTCTTTTCCTAGAAATCATTTCCTGACCTCAAACATGCAGCTACAACTACCCGTAATCGTGCAGGTAATGAACTAATAAACGCTTGCACAGTGCTGCCGTTCAGAAATTATTAAATAGAACAAAAAGAAACCCCAAATCTTCAGTTACTTCTTTTGGAAGAGATTTACCCTGAAATACACATGTAGACAAACTGCGTTCTGCACGGAGTAAAAGTTCGGGTGGTGTATACAGAATATCTTCTCCCATATTTCCGGAGTCAAAAAATGGTGCAATATCCGCTGTTTTATTCCAGAATTCTTTACTGTTCGTTTACATGGGGTAACACTCCATCCACGGTTGCTTACATTGCATAAAGTACTCCAAATTTCTGAAAATTATAACGGGAGTATACACCATGTAGGAACGCAGAATCTGTGCACTAAACACGGTTTACTAATTGTTCACTTGTATATTATTTCTTTATTACAATTCATTGGAAGTAATAACGACTGTAACCACTATAAACTTCAGCTAATGAGTGGGTACTCCATTTGGCGAACTTCGAAAAACACAGAAGGCCGTACTGATTCCGAAAGCGAGCATACAAATTTCCAGATGCCCTATTTTAAATTGAATTGAAAAACACTAAGACGGTTGCAAAGAATCGTCCGACAAGTTCTTTCAATGTTTTGCTAGACGTTTCCAGTAAATGCTCGTAATCTGCCAGTTACTGTTTTATTTTGGTTTTGCCTTTTCTCTTTATTGCATGTTTAGACAACGGAATTATATATTGTTTGTTGTGTATCTGTGAGCGACAGACTGACATTGCAATTGTGTTGAAATATTCTACAAGAGCAGCCTGCGAATACATGTACTCTTTTTTTATCTAATTTCACTCTCTTACTATCGATTTGTTTAATGTTTTGCCTGTGAGGACAACGAATTGCGCGTTTAGAACTTGTTTAATGTTACTATCTAGTTTCTCAAGTGTACTGTAGGCAAGGTAAGCAATGAAGCAAGGAACTGACGACTGCACTTGACGAACTCAAAAGTGGTATTAAAGCGGATCTGAAGGTTTTTGGAGATTCGATAGACCAGGACTTTCCAACGTAGCTACGGGAAATAAAAGCCAGCCTAAAATTCATTGGTGAAAAGTATGATGAAACGAGGGTCGACCTAAAATCAGTACTGGAGCAAAATAAGCAGTTGAGTGCAGAGAATGTCACCCTAAAGGAGCGCTGCAATAAACAAGAAACTGCACTAAAGGCCATTCAGTCACGGGTTGTTGACTGCGAACAAAACTCAAGAAATGCGTACGTTGAAATTTAAGGAATACCACTGCGTGACAAAAAAAACCTGTTTGATATCCTAACTGAGCTAGGAAACTTCATTGAAGAGCCCATTTCACCCTGCGACGTCGATGTATGCCATTGTGTGCCGGTCCCGAATGAACAAGCGAGTAAAAAACGTTATCGTTCAGTTCATTCATCGATGTAAACGTATTGCTGTTCTTGAGGCCGCAAAGAAAAAGAAGCTGACATGTGCATAACTTGGGCTAGATTATCCTCCACCTGTCTTCGTTAATGAGTATCTGTGCCCAGATCGGAAGCGTTTGCTCGGACAAGCTATCGCAAAAAAGCGAGAAGCTGGCCGGAAATTCGTGCGGGTCCGCAACGGTAACATATATGCAATAAGTCAGAGAAAATAACGCATTGAAAATCGGCAGTGCATCAGCTCTAATGAAAATGACCCCGAAAGCAATAAGGCAACAACTGAACAGGAGGCAAAAAAAGGGTGGATTTGACGAACTATCTACCACCGCAAGTCTCTGTGATTCTGCGAGCAGAAGAACACTCATCTTCTTTAATTTAAAAAATCGCCCAATTAACAAAAAGACAGACGAGCTGCAATTCCTCTTCGACTAATTCAGATTTTCCTTCCATGTCATTATGTTCACGAAGATATCGTATCATGATGTCTCTAGGTATTTTGTTTTAAACGACTACACGCATTTTACACTTAACAGATCTGACCGTGCGAGGGAAGGCATATCCTTACAGATTTTGAACACTGTTGTTCAAGAAGAAAATAGCAAATTCCTGACTATTACGCCGGACTGACGGTTGAATGGGGCAGAAATGTATTTACTGTGCTGTACCGTCCCTTTTTTCATGCCAGAAGCTCTTCTTGATCACGTGTCTTCGAATCCACAAATTCTGTATCTTTGTGGTGACGCAAATATTGATGTTAGCTTTTCTTCCCCTGCTGAGCTTGAGCTAACCAGTTTATTAGATGCCTGTAGGTTTTGTAATATCATTGAAGGGCCGACACGCGTCACACTGTCGACGTCAACAGTACTCGACCTTGTCATAGAGAACACGGACAAGCAAAATGTACATGCCGGCACGCTTGTGTGCAATATAAGTGATCTTCTGCCAATATTTGCCTGTGTCAACGAAGCTCATTTAAAAGCGCGGAATGCGAATTGCCTTGCGCACGCTATCAACGTATTGACGTGAACACACTTGAATGCTTTCGGGATAAGATTCGAGCAACGAACTTGGAGGGAGTACTGTCACACATCGACGCGGATAGCGCGTATGAAGCCCTCATCGACAAACTTAAATCTTCTTATGAAAAGTGTTTTTCTTTCTTCTACCATCGAAAAAAAAGCTACAAAACCATGGGTAACTGCGGATTTCCTACAAAAAATCAATAGAAAACTGAAATTATATTTGGAGTTTATGAAGTCGAGAGACAATAATACATTACGTGCCTTCTAGAAATATCGTAATAAATTAAATAAAGAACTAAAACAGGCAAAATCCGATTACTTTAGCAGTGTTTTTTTTTCCACCTCCAAGAAGGACTACGGCGACTCATGGGCTCAATTGAACTCCGTACTCAACATCCGATCAAGAGTGTCACCAAAAACAATTGAACATGATGACACTGTTTGAAGCGGTGAAGCATTTTCAGTCAAATTCAACATCTTCTTTATAACCGTAACGCGATCCTTATGCTGCTCTTCTAATTCCCCTTGCGGTTATGCTTATCAGGCTCCAAGCGTGAAGGTATCTTTGTTCATGTCTCCAACAACTGAAATAGAAGTTCAACAAATATACAAAAATTTCACACTCAGCACGGCTCACGATATCGACGGTTTTCAAGTTCAGCCATTCAAATGTGTAATCGACCTACTAGCCCCTGTGTTGGCTTTCATTTATAGCCTTTCACTGGGTACTGGGATTTTTCCAAGACAAATGCAGATTGCGATATGTGTGCCATACATAAAAATGGAAGAATTACTGATTTTTTTAATTATACACCACTTTCGATCCTTCGAGTATTATCAAAGAAGAAAAGATTATGTACATCAGAATGAACAATTTCTGATCTAAGCACTCCGTGCTTTCAGCGTGTCAGTTTGGTTTTCGGAAATGCAGATAAACAGAGACTGCCCTGCTGAAACAAAAAGAAATAATTAAGGCATTCGTGGCAAAGCATCTTGCTCTCAATATATATATATATATATATATATATATATATAAACGCAAGACATACACATGAGAGGGAATGTACTGCCCTCCCTCTTTTATGGGAGAAAAGGTGCGCTACAATGCGCCCTGTTTAGACGTATTTATTGGCAAGTGGTACAATAAAGAGAAAAGAAAAATGCAAAGGGACGTCTAGGAAGGAGGTAATATACGGTCGAACAAAAGAAGTTTCCAATGGTCCAGAAAAAATATCAATAAGTAGAGTCCGACGCAAGTCTCAAAAAACAAAAACAAACATGTTTACTAACGTTTCGACTGGTGGTCCAGTCTTCATCGGAGTAACATTTACAGTACACTGCAGAACGCTTTTACAGGTGCGTGTAGAGAGAGGAGGAAGTTGCGCTACAGTGCGCCCTCTTTAAAAGAAATCATACGTCATCATTCAGCAAAACAAAAAAAAAACGCAAGACATACACATGAGAGGGAATGTACTGCCCTCCCTCTTTTATGGGAGAAAAGGTGCGCTACAATGCGCCCTGTTTAGACGTATTTATTGGCAAGTGGTACAATAAAGAGAAAAGAAAAATGCAAAGGGACGTCTAGGAAGGAGGTAAATTGGCGCCTCTCCTCATAGGAATTAACAGAAGAAGCGGGGGCGGGGAAGAGAAAGGAGTAAAGGCGGCAGAACGAGATAAGGAAGTGGGGAACGCGCGTCAGCACGTCATCGCTTTTCGTCTTAGGAATGTGTCAACAGAAGAGGGGGGGGGGAAGCGGCAGAACGAGATAAGGAACTGGGGAGCACGCGTCAGCACGCCTTCGCTTTTCGTCTTAGGAATGTGTCACGTGAAGCCGGCGCTATGTGGCTAAGCCGGCGCTAAGAGGCTAATTGAGTGAACCTGGAGGGATAAAGCCGGCGCTGGTATGCCTAAAAAGAGGATTGGTCACGCAAGAAGCGAACGGAAGAAAGGCGAGTAATTATTGTGGCAAACATGTCAACGCGCCCACGCCTTCGTTCAGCCCAGAGGATGCGGTTTTGAACTTAAATATGAGATATGATTCGCAAACTTCGCGTGCGTGGTTGCTGTTGAAATTGGATTCAATTATTGTTACCTTCAAATTATTAAATGAATGACCCGGGATTCCGACGTGACGGGACAAAGGAAGGTTAGGAAGAGACTTGGCATGTGCCCTATGATTGTTGAACCTTAATCTAAAAGCGTTCGCCGTCTGGCCAATATATTGCAGGTGGCAGGTATTGCACTCGAGCAGGTAAACTACGTTGGCGCTGTCACAGTTAAAATTTCCCTTCAGTTTTACAGAGAAGTGCGAGGCGGTGCTAGAGGCGGTTTTTGTTTTCGTCATGTGGGGGCATACCTGACAACGAGGCTTGTTGCAGGGCCCACAACCGGTCACTGGTGAATGGCTGAGCCTCGAAGATGTCAGAATGTCGCGCAGGTTTTTGTTTCGCCTATAGACAACACGTGGTGGTTGGGAAAATATAGATGCTAGTCGAGGACTTTGACTTAATATGTTGTGATGCTTTCGAAGTATGCCAGAAACATTCGGCACAGATGCGGAGTGAGTGAGAACTAGGTTACTTGAAGGGCGTCGGTCGGCTGGCTTCCTGGAGTTAAGGAGTTCATTGCGGCTCAGCGCTCCTGCTCGGCGAATGGAATCGTCAATTAATTGGAGCGGGTACTTTTGTTTGAGCAGATCGTTTTTCAGTCCCTCACAGTTGGAAAGAAAATCTGTTTCCTTGGAGCATATCGGGCGGAAGCGGTGCGCTTGACTGTAGGGTATGCCCGTTTTCCAGTGCTTAATGTGACTACTTTGAAAATGCAAATATTGATGGGAGTCCGTCGGTTTTCGGTAAAGGGTGGTCTCTAATTTGTTCTGCGAGACAGATACCGTCACGTCGAGGAAGTTGATGCTGGTAGCGGAAAACTGGTGTGAGAAAGAAATGTTAGGGTGGACCGCGTTAAACTCGGCTATAAATCTTAGGAGATTGGATTCTCCGTGTGGCCAAATCAGAAAGACATCATCGATGAAGCGCTTGTAAAAAAATGGCTTCAAGTCGACGCTTGCAAGAAACTCCTCCTAGAGGACTGCCATGAAAATATTTGCATAATTTGGCCCTATCCTTGTGCCCATGGATGTACCACTGACTTGAAAATAGTGTTTGCCATTGAACTCGAAATTGTTTAGCTCAAGAATCAATCTCAGTAATAAGGCCAATGTGGAATTCTCGACGGGCTTAGGCTCCCGTGATTCACTGTAATCGTGGATCACCGCTTGTATTCCATCAGAGTGGGGAATATTGGTATATAATGACGTGACGTCCATGGTGACAAGCAGACAGCCACTGGGAATCTCAAGGTCTAATATTTCAGAGAGAAAGTGGTTGGTATCTCGTATGTATGAAGGAAAGTTAGGGGGAATTTTGTTGATTAAGTTGTCGACATAGAGGGAAATATTTTCGGTAACCGTGCCTATGCCAGATACGATTGGGCGACCAGGGACATGTGCCTTGTGAATTTTGGGCAAAAGGTAGAACCTGCCTGCTATTGGGCTGAGTGGTATCAGAGAACGCACCGTCGTTTTGTCTATTTCTTTGGCCTCCAGTAGTGCTTCGAGGTTTTCCTTGACAATTTCTTTATATTCAAAAGTTGGATCAGATTGAAGAATTTTGTAAAAGGATGTGTCGGATAATTGTCGGTCTGCTTCTTTGATGTAATCATCTCGATTCATTATCACTATTGCTCCACCTTTATCAGCGGGCTTGATTACAATTTCGTGGCGACATGCCAACTTCTCAAGTGATTCTTTCTCTTTAATTGAAAGGTTGGGTCTAAAAGGCGTCTGCTTTTTATAGGCTTCAAGCACGTCATGTTGTACTGCTCTAATATATAGATCTAGACATTTGTCGCGCTGAGTCGGTGGCGTCCAGTGCTTGGAGCTGGGTAAAGAGCCGGCATTATCCGTGTTAGGGCGCCCATGAAAGAATTCACGCAATCTCATGTTGCGAGCGAAATTGTCTAAATCTTTAAGAAGCTGGAATTCGCTGAAACCTCCCGTTGCTGGACAAAAACTTAGGCCTTTGGATAGTGTGCGAACTTCGATCTCTGTCAGCACAACACTGGACAAGTTCACTAAATTACTGGTGGGGAAGTCACTCTTCTCGGTCATTTTAGAGGATGATGGCATAGGAGGGGGTAATTCAAATTGCTTCAAAGGAGGGACCATGTCGCGAGACATTTTTTTAGATTTCATCGTGGCTATTGAAGACTTTTTCTTGAGTTCAAAGACAGCTAGAGAATCAGATTCATGTTTGGTGAGAAGAGGCACCAAAGTCGATTCTTGCTCATGCACAGATTTAACTTCCGATTTGTAGTGATCTAAAACAATACTGGTTAATTCTAGAGATGCAGAAGTTAGGACATTTTTCCATCTGGCTTGGTTATGAGGGGACAATTCAGACGTAGCGGGTTCTAATTTCAAAATGAGACCTTTCGGAACAGCAGATTCATTCAAATAGTGGGTGAGTGAGGTGACGTGCAATTCAAAGCGAATGCGTTTTTCTGCCAATTTTCTAGCATTTTGTAAGTTCCTAGACACGGTTAAAGGAGCAGATTTACCAGTGTCTAAGGTGGGAAGTCAATTTTGGCGGTTGCTTGTTGAGGGCTCAGCATCGCTGCTCCGAAGGTTGTAGCGGCGGGGGCTTGGCTGGGGTCTGTGCGGAGCCGACGGCTGGGGTAGACGGCCCACGGCTGGTGCCGATGGCGTGTGTCTCTGTGGAACCGATGGCGTCCTATTATGTCGGGGGGAGTCCTGGTTTGTCTGGCTCCGTGGATCAGCTGAAGCGAAGCTGCACCACGTAGTATCATCGCTGGGTCTTCGAAAACACAGGCGCCGGATATGACTGGCCATGATGGCGACTCCCTCAAAACTGACGTGAAGCAAAATGGCTCTGGTCTGTGCTAGTTGGTACATCTTCGGTGGGAATCAGCTTGAATGCAACGAACACAAAAGAAAGAGGGACGTGAAGGCCGTCGGCAGCTAGTACCCGTGCCGCCGGGAGCCACTCCAAGCCATGGTCCAGGTAGAATGTAGTCCGGGAACGGCGGCAGAAGTTACGGAGCAGTTGATTGAAGCGGCAAGCTTCCTGATTGCAGCGGGTCACCAGGGAACGGTTTCGGCCGCCACGACGGCGATCAGTGCTCCTAGGGAGAATAAGGCTGGCGTACACGCGCGACACTTGGGGCCGCTTCCTGGTGATCGCGTCAAGCAGGGAGCGGTATTCTTCGAACACGGCCGTTGTAGCGGCCAAAAAAGAGGGAGGGCAGTGCATTCCCTCTCATGTGTATGCCTTGCGTTTTTTCTTGTTTTGCTGAATGATGACGTATGATTTCTTTTAAAGAGGGCGCACTGCAGCGCAACTTCCTCCTCTCTCTACACGCACCTATAAAAGCGTCCTGCAGTGTACTGTAAATGTTACTCCGATGAAGACTGGACCACCAGTCGAAACGTTAGTAAACATGTTTGTTTTTGTTTTTTGAGACTTGCGTCGGACTCTACTTTTTGATATATATATATATATATATATAT
This sequence comes from Haemaphysalis longicornis, assembly GCF_048455015.1. Taxonomy (NCBI): domain Eukaryota; kingdom Metazoa; phylum Arthropoda; class Arachnida; order Ixodida; family Ixodidae; genus Haemaphysalis; species Haemaphysalis longicornis. The sequence continues at coordinate 27,836,975 of NW_027526385.1, forward strand.
ATATATATATATATATATATATATATATATATATATATATATATATATATATATATATATATATATATATATATATATATATATATATATATATATATATATATATACATACATATATATATATATATATATATATATATATATATATATATATATATATATATATATATTTAAAGGCATTTGATGTAATTAATCACGTCATTTTGTTGGCCAAACTTTTTTCATTAGGGCATCAGAGGCTCTGTCGCTACTCTTATACGATCATACTTGGAACAACGTCGCCAAGTAGTAGCTCACAATAACACCTTCTCAGGCATGCAACCAATCATGCCTGGTGTGCCACAAGGCAGAATTTTAGGTCCTTTGCTGTTCCTTTTATATATTAATAGTATATTTTGTAGTTCATTGCCAGGTAACGTGATAGCATGCGCGAATGATACCACCATGCTAGTTTCGAAGAGTGCAGAAGCAACATTGTCAGTATATGGCAATGAATTTCTGGAGTACCTTCGACAATGGTGGGGAAAACTACTTAAAGGTAAATACCAACGGGACAAAAACTGTTATATATTGAGCGAAAAACAAAATTGTGCGTGATAGTATTCAACTGGTGTATGGAAATATAGTCATTGATATTGTTTCAAACATAAAGTCCTTGGGCTTAGTCTTCCCAGAAACACTCAGCTGGGATTTACATATCGAAGAAATACGCAATAAAATGAATAAAATAAATGGTGTAATAAACGCAGGGTGCTATCTTCCAACGGGAGTGAAGATAAGTTATATGCAATGCTTTTTTGCTTCCAGCCAGAGCATATTGTCATACCGTATGGGGAACAACGACAGAGACAAATATTCCAAAGCTACTGGTAGCACTAAAACGAGCAGTTAGAATAATTGTAAATGTATCATGGTATACGCCCACCGAACACAATTTCACTCAATGTCATGTACTAAAGTTAATACCTTATACGCCTTTAAATTGGTAGTCATGTATAAGAAGGCAATATTAAGAAGCAATGAATCATTTATTTCCATGTCTAAACTCCCACGCCATGTCACTTCTTACAACGTGCGCCAGCGCCTGGTGTGGTTTTTTCCTTTGTTCTCAACAAACTATCGCCTACAGTCATTGTGCTATATTTTACCATTGTATCTAAATCGCCTTGAGAATAATAATATCTGCCTCGAAAAAACTTCAAAGAAAAAATTGTGTACTGTTCTTTACCTGTTCGAGTCACTCTGAATTATCATGATGAAACTGCATTAAACTGCTTGTCAAGAAGCGATCTGTACGGGCAGCAAACCCTTTATGCTGTGTTTTAGGATTTTTTAAATGTTTAAGCTGTTTAAGCCATGTGCTATGTTTTCTATGACTGTGTTGATTTTGTTTGTTCTCGTGCAAGTGGGGTTTATCCTTCTGAGCGACCGGCATATCGTTAGATGTTACAATTGTGGTTTGCCCAGTGTATGAAGTGAAATGTATATAAACCAAGCTGTCGGGTTGGACGTACGGGGTCTTCAAGCTCGCAGCTTTTTTTCTATGCGTCCTCTCTCTACTGTACCGCAGCAAGAGCGAAATAAAGTTTCATTTCATTTCATACTGTGCTGCTCTGAGTACAACGTGACGCAAACGCCTGTCACAGGCTATGGCAGCTACCTTTTGCTTCATTTTCCAGGTCTGTAAATACAACAAACTTAGATGTTACAATTGTGGTTTGCCCAAGTATAAAGTGAAGTGTATATGAACCAAGTTGTCGGGTTGGGCGCACGGGGTCTTTAAGCTGCGTTGTTCGCAGCTTTTTCCCATGCGTGATCTCTCTATTGTACCGCAGCAAGAGCGAAATAAAGTTTAATTTCATTTCATGCTGTGCTGCTCTGAATACAACGTGACGCAAACGCCGGTGACAGGCTGTGGCAGCTACCTCTTGCTTCGTTTCCCAGGCCTGTAAATACACCAAACTTACTTTCCGTAGGGCATCGGTAAGCGGAGCTCCTACGTCCCGCACGTGCGAGCTGTGGAAAGCCACATCCAAGCTGTCCACTTCTTTTGCAAACACATTCTCCGCCCTTAGCTCTTCCACAAGATGCGCCACTGCGTCGACCGGGCCCGATACGGTTACTGAGTCATGGGCGTTGTAGCACGCGATTTCCACGCCGTCACGGCAGCGTACCTCGGCTTGTTCCCGTGTGAGGCCTGCAGGAGAAACATTGCACCGGAATTACGGCACTGAATCAAGGAGGGACGATAAAATAAGAATTCAGGCCTAATAGCATTCAACAAAAGAATATCATTTAAGTTACTTGAAAAACCTGCGTCGTTCACTCGTTTCCAATGGTGACAAATTTGCCGATTCGGAGGGAAGTCGGTGAAATGTAATAACGCCCAGAATAAACCATGTGGGCACAACGCACATACCTTGGATTCTTGGCGAGTAGGGCTGATTATGCAAAACAACAATGAAATATAGGGACGATTAAAAACCGGGAGGGTTTTTACAAGACTGTGACAAGATGACATCGAATTTCACGACCTACTCGAATGGCCTTTATTGCTTTAATGCTAATCATTTACAAAATCATGCGACTTAAACAACTGGTATGCCGGTATTCTTAAAGGGACCCTGCAACACTTTCGATAAGCACTTTCAATCTTTTTTTCGCGTCTGGAACCAATGCGAAAGCTATAGTCATGGCCAGCACGGAGCGGCACTGCGTGATTTGCTTGCCGCACCAGATACGCCTTCGATTTCTGCTTTGTTTCTGTGGCTTTTTTTATAAAGTTTCTATCGAAAAGCGTTCATTGCTGCAACTGAAGGAAAACCGGCCAACAAACGCTACATCGCCTTTGTGACGTAATTCAAGCGGCCGAAGAAGGCCAAGACCGGCGGAGGGAGAAAAATGTTTTGAGCGAGTTTACACGTTATCTGATGGGCATAGAGCAGTAATTTTTGGCGGAGGTAATTTGCGATCCCCTAATCTAAGTACTGCTTGTGTTGGGTAACTAAATTCTGCAAGCATTTAGATTAAAAAAAATTTGAAAAAAAGTGTTGAAGGGTGCCTTTAAAACGTCAATGAAAACAAAGGCAACTTTTTTAAATTTAAATTTATTAACTTTGGCAATTCACCGAGAACAACGTTTATTTAGCAGAACAGCCCGAGAAATACTGAGGAAATTTCAAGTTTTTCTCTGCAGTGGCGTGATATGGCCAGGAGTAATGTCATATCGTCCAGCACTAAAAACTGTTTGCCGCGTGTTAACTGAACGCTAGCAGTTAGCAAATGGTAGGATTAAAGTGGACTAACTAGAGGCCCCACTGCAGTCGTACAGGAAAGTTCCTTGGTGGCGACTTACGCCGGCGGCCGCCAATCCCACAAGCAAGATTCTGTGATGTCATAGAGATTGATTGATTGATTGATTGTAGGGTTTAACGCGCCGACGCAACGCAGGCGATGAGGCGCGCCGTAGTGGAGGGCTCCGGATTAAGTTTGACCACCTGGGGATCTTTATCGTGCGCCGAAATCTCGTACACACGGGCGTTTTTGCTTTTCGCCTCCATCAGAAAAGCGGCCGCCGCGGCCGGGAATCGAACCCGCGACCTCGTGCTCAGCAGCGCAACGCCTTAGCCACTGAGCCACCGCGGCGGGTGTCATAGAGAAATCGGCAGGAAATGGCTAGGGAGTCTTCAATGCTTCATCTGTTTTCTATGTTATCTCTATTGTGAGTTTGGAATTTCTGATAAAATTGGCATCATCGTTATCAGGCCTTAGTGGCTTTTTTAATGAACCCTACTTGTATTTTTCCTGCACGTCCCCTTTAAGCAGTTTTCGTTGCTTCATACTCTTAACCAACGAGAATTTATTTGTTTTCATTTCCATTGTTTAGGGTATAAATCAAACAACTGAATTTGGGATCCGCGACACAAGTTCACTTTCTGGCTGGCAAACGGTCCTAAGTCAGAGAAGAGTTTTCAATGTTCTACTTTTATTGTTGCTCTTTAAAGAAACAATTGCACTGCAAAACTGTGGTGTAGCCCATTCTTAAAATTGGCCCTGTTGAAACGGCATTAAGACTCCAAACAGGACAGAGCGTGTTCCTAACCATTGGTTTGTCCAGAAGCGTTTACTTCCCCGCAGTGAACATTCTCACCAATTTCGAACTGACGTAGTTACACTCAGCTCACTATCATTTATTTGAGTGTAAGAGCGCGGGGGATTTATTTATTTATTTATTTATTTACATACCTACTTCGCCCGTTGGGCATTATAGTAGGGAGGACAGATAATCGATATGAAATACAAGGTTGCGCACTCTTTAAAAGGTGGAAAGGAAAGAATCAATTGTAAGTAAACATACAAGGTTTAAATTAGTAAGCCACACGATTCAGACCGTGAGGTCTGAACACGCTTCAAGCATACATGTGGCGCATTGTGATGGAGCACATAAGACAGCACTAAGGAACAAAGTTTCGCCCAGTTGAAAATATACATTCATTAACACAGCACGCTGGCTAACATTGCAAAGCATACACAGCAAATAAAGTTTCAAATGGCGAGTACGTTTTTATCTACAAACGTATTCTTGGAGAACAGTGTGAACGTTACATAAGAAGCAACTTCAATGAGTTCAGGAGGCAGCAGGTTGCATTCGCGTATTGTACGGGGAGAAAAGGAGGTCTTGTATGTGTTTGTGCGCGCATATTTCTTTTATCTTAATTAAGTAACTGGTTGCGGTGCCCGGATATGTAGGCTGGTGACTGTAGATAAGCCTCTATGTTTAGTGGTGTGCGATTGAAGACAGTATCTCGAAGGAAAGAGAGGCGGAAAACAACACGGCGTAGTGTAATATCTTCGGAACAAATGTGCTGTTTTATTTCTGTGACGCTGCTTGGAAATGAGTAAATGCCGGTGATGAATCGGGCAGCACGTTTCTGTATCGCTTCTAAGATATCGACAAGGATTTGTGTATGCGGGTCCCACACAACAGACGCGTATTACTTGAGAATCGGGCGAACGTTGCTTAGGTAGCTATTCGCTTGACATCTAGTGGCGCGTGCCTAAAGTTCCGTTAAATAAAATTAAGTACTCGCCCTGCTTTTAAAGCGATGGTTTGAACGTGACGATTCCATATCAGATCGGCGGAAAACCTGACACATAAGTATTTTATTTCACTTGTTTCTTATAATGGTTCCATTATTGAACTGCGATCTGGTCCCGTGGTCCCATCTGATCCCATCTGATGGTGGTCCCATTATTCAAGTCCGGCGACACGCACAACCCATTAAATTACTGTCCGTGTTCATTAACTAGCATCCCACGTAAGCTTTTCGAACACATAATGTATTCCTACCTAGTTAAGTTTCTGGAAAACAACTCTTTTTTTTCTTCATGCCAACATGGCTTTAGGAAATCATTTTCTTGTGAGATCCAGCTCATTTATTTCACACATGACCTTTTCTCTGCTCTAGATAACGGATCTTTTGTTGACAGCATATTCTTGGACTTCTCCAAAGCATTCGATCTTGTTTCTTATCAGTTACTTTGCATGAAGCTTCGAAAGTTAAATCTGGACCCTAATATTGTAGCTTGGATTGAAAATTTTTTGTCTAATAGAACACAAATTGTAACCGCTAGTGATTTCGACTCTTCTTTCTGTTCAGTCACATCAGGCGTGCCTCTGGGATCCGTACTCGGCCCCCTTCTCTTTCTAATTTATATCAATGATCTACCCAGCTCAATTAACTCTTCCATCAGATTGTTTGCGGATGTTTGTGTACTGTATCGAACGATTTCTTCAAATTCTGACGCGTCACTGCTACAGTGTGATCTAAACAAAGTGTCTAACTGGTGTAATTATTGTAAAATGCGTGTAAACATGAATAAATGCAAAACAATGAGATTTTCCCGGCGTCTGAACCCCCCGAAGCTTCAATTTACACTATTGAAGGCCGCCAACTTGAATAGACAAAAACATATAAATATCTGGGAGTCCACATAAATCGTAACTTATCTTGGGAAACTCACGTGAATTACATAATTAACAATGCTAATATGACCCTTGGGTACCTCCGACGTAACTTTTCTGCTGCCCCTTCTGATCTGAAACTGATACTTTACAAAACACTAATTCGTCCAAAGCTAGCATATGCCTGCGCAGTATGGGACCCAGGATTCGATTATCTTACTAACGCTTTAGAATCCGTTCAAAACCGCAGCGCACGTTTTAACTTGGTCAACTACTCTCGCATGTCAAGTGTAACATCTATGAAGCTCACCCTTAATCTACCCAATCTTTCTTTGCGCAGAAAAGCAGCTCGATTGAATCTATTTCACAAGATCTACCACTCTAACCCAATTTTAAAAAAACGAAATGGTAAGTAGTCCATCATATATATCACCACGCACTGATCATCCAACAAGGTTAAAGTTCCGCATTGCAATACAAATATATTTTTTAATTCCTTTATCCCGAAAACATCGAAACAATGGAACCACCTGCCAACCTCAATCGCCACAATCACCGATGCGCGCGCATCTCGAACGGCCGCCGAACGCTACTCTCGTTCATATTTATCGAACATGTATTCTGTCTCCCTATCTTTTATGCTGATTGCTTTGTGGTAGATGCGTTTATTTTTCTTGTGTCCGTATGTTCGTTTTGTATTTTCTTCTGCTTGTATTTTGGTCTCATACGCTGATGTTATTTGATAAGTGGTTTTTAATCGCATCGCATTAGTTCATATGCTCGCTTTGTATTTAATTCACTGTTTGAGCCTGCGTATTGCTATTACGTTTGTATAATTTCTGGAACATTATTATTTTCTATATGTAAACCGCATTTATAGTGTAACTTGACTAATCTGCCCGTGTACAATTGTTTTGTAAACTCAACCACTCCCTTCTGTAACGCCCTCTGGGCATTGAAGGTATTGAAATAAATAAAATAAATAAATGGGGAGCCGTTCAAGTAATACTGTGTGCGGATTAGTTGTCGCTTGCGGGTGAAACAAATATGCTTACATTTTGAGATGTTCAGGGAAATAAGCCACCTGTCGCACCAGGAAAAAAATTCATTTAGGTCTGTTTGTAATGCAACTCGGTCAGAATTTCTATTAATTTCCCTGTAAAGGACGCAATCGTCTGCATACAGCCGGATTTTTGAAGTGATTCTGTGCTAATGTCATTTATTCATATAAGAAATAAAAGAGGACCTAAGACGGAACCCAGCGGAACGCCAGAAGATACGCATGCGTATTCTGAGTCTGCGCCATTGTGAAAGGCCGAAGTGAAAATAACAAAATTGTTTCATCATTGTTCCCGTGTTTTTGAATTTTTAGTTTGAAAGTTGGGTGTCAAGTCTCAACAGACACAATCTTCGCCATTAAAAATCACTACTTCAAACAAATATAACATACGATGTCACAGGGAAACCTGAAACAACCCTTCAATACCGAATACACGATGTGCTTCAGCTTTGCAAGTATAAACATCCAGTCAGTCTTGATAGCTGTTGGACTACGAACATCGGACACTAACCACTTTAAGCAATCTTTTTAAGGATTTAAAAAAAAATAAGCACACTATATTACTCTAAGCGATAAAAAACTCCAGTTATGAAACATGCCTTTTGATACTTATATCTCTCTCTCTAGGTTTGATAACTAACATCTCTAAAATATCAAACTTTGACATTTGATATGCAGACGCACGAAGCTACCGTTTTAGAGTAGACATAATAGGTAGGACATAAAACAATTCTATGGAGACTCCCTGGGTGGCCGTGCTTAGTTCTCATTGATAAAATTCGTCAACGTTTTTACATAAATGCGGAACCACATTTCTTCTTTCAGCAAACCATCCAAACTAAATTGAGGTAGATATTATTGATTATTTGGTTACAGTGCCTACTAAAAAGACCAAAGAAGCGAAGAACATACATGTAGCCCTTTCCTTTTTTTGTCTCCGTCTTTTTTTTGTAGGTTACACGCTGTTAGCAGCGTTCCTTCGACCCTGTACATCTTCGCTGTTTTGAAAAGAAAACGAGCACCAACTATCGCTATGGTTGTCGTTTAGGCCTTGACTTTCGTATTATTAACGTAGTAGTTCTAGCACAGACATTTTTTGGCAAAACAACCCTAATTGAATTCAGCCTTCTTGTGCAATCAAAGTTTTAACGGCGCGCACAGCTTGGGGGCCCCTGAGGGAAGGGGAAAAGAGGAAGAAGAATAAACGTGTTTTGCTGTCTAGATTCAGCTGCGTGGCCTCGTTAGTCCATGTAAGCGCTGCGTTCGCCACTCAGGTGGATCGAACTAATATTTCCTTCCTGTTTATGCTGTCCTATTGCATTTTCGCTACTCTGCCGAACTCTTACCTCGTTAAATCTTACGGCGCAGGCCAGTTTTTGTCTAGGGGCGTATGCCCCATTATGTGCACAAAAAAGTTGTGAGTAGCTGCATGTTGCACACTGTGATCCCCCAAACGTTCAGGAATGACCGCATATTGCTGCAGCAAAATTTAGTGAAAGCACAATGCGCCCGTTAACTTTCATGATACATTTCTGCGGTATTGGCCTCTAAACCAACTGAAACAGTAGTGTGCGACAGAAATCGTCATGCCTCCAATCAGGTTTCATTGGAGGAAGTTGCATTTTATGCGGCACGTTTCTCCACATCTTTCTACGTGTCATTTTGTATATCAACGGAGGGTGCTCTTCATTCTGTCCCTGAAAAACATTATATGGGTTACAGGTACCAACCTTCATTATATTTACTGCTCTCAAATGCTGCCTGGGCCGGAGGAGTACAACAATGCCAGGTATCAGGTAACCTGACTGGTTCGATGCAATCATATAGTAAAAGTTTCCCTTTTCACAAGGTGTCACAAACAGCATTGGGTGACCAGAACGAGATTGACCACTTGGGTGCAGTATTTGTCTGAATTCTCCAATTTCGGGAGAGGCTTTCGTCCTGTGCGGGTAACAGACAGGCTAATGATGATGACGATAAAAATTGCCTATTTTGGGCTTATTTGTTGATCTTCCACAACGGCAGGTGCAATTTTATGAAATCGGTAATTCGTAACCACCCCTTTTTTTACACAGACGCGTGAAACGCTGTAAAAAATTGGCTGGCGATTACGATACTCCCTAATGCGATATTTGGGCGCAGCAACATTGCGCTGCGGCAGCACTCACTCGTGGGTTCTCTCGACGGCAGCGATGATGAACCTCTGCGTCGGGGCGCGAACAGCGTCTCAGGAAGAGACCGCGAACGGCGTCTTAAGCGAAGGCACATCATAGTCGCGCGCACGCCCCGCTCACGTTTTCGCCAAGCGTCGCGCTGTCGAGCGCCGTGTGCGGGCACAGCGTAATGCCCCCTCCCCTCCTCCAACGCCCACTTTCGGAGAGCGCTTGCTCGCGCCGCTGCGGCGAACCACCCTCCCCTTCCAATTTCGCTACACTCTCCTCCTTTGCTTTCTTTCATCGTTAACTTTTTCTTTCACTCGTAGTGCTTGCCATCGTTCACTCGGCTACGCCGACAACGCGGCTCAGCCCAGAGACAGCCGCCAAAGGGCTGCGCCCTAAAAGGACAAAGTAGTATATCACGTACCCACTGCAGCCATGGCTCCTTTTGGAAGGTCCACCGCCTCGGTGCAACGTCCTCGCCAATAAGCGCACAGCATTGCCTGCTCAGCAGTGAGGGCTCCATCGACGTACGCACAGCCTATCTCGCCGGTTGAATGACCGACGAAGCCGTCGGGTTGAATGCCCACAGCGCGGAGCATGTCTACGAGCGCCACCTTTATGGAAGCAAAGCTTAAGTTATCTCCGAGACTGTACCTTTTAGCAGAATTATGGGGCGTCTGTTGTTGCCCCATTAGCAAGACAAAACACACTCCTCAGTTTATTCCTCACATATTCTTCCTGTACACTGTGCATCACCCGATAATTTTGGCATTTAGATCTCCTTGTTTATTACTCGAGGCCGGGGTTCAATCTTTGCAGAGGCAAAGCGGTCGCCCGGATGGAGTTTGCACGGACGAGGTCATTTACGCTGACATTAAAAATGGCGGACGCAAACTCTCGTGGTCAAAAGGGAACGCATTGTTTAGATGGTACATTTTTGTATTTGTGTTCCGTAACCCGGTTAAAAATTTAAGTTTTGAGTGGTGAAATCTGAACAACTTGGATTTTTATTTCTGGTGCACTGTTTGCTTCAGTGCTAAAGTGAGCCGTTTTTTTAGTATGACATTCTTAAAAACTTGCAATGCTTTTTGCAATTATTAGATACACTTTTAGCAAGCGCCTGCGCGTTCAGACGGCAACTAGAAAACGCAATGATGCCATAATTGAAATAGTTAAAATAAATGTGTAAGGAAACTTCGTATTAACTGGTTATAGGGCTCCTCCTTCCATTAGGAGTGTGAGCCAGGTAACAAAGTAAGCTGACCCTGGTTACGGAAGTCTCCAGTCTCGCTTCAGGTCGGAAATACAGCCTGAAAAATTTCTCCCGAAACCTAAATGGCGTTCTAACCCACGTCGAGCATTGCGGGACCAGAGTGGATGTAGCAGTGGCAATAAAAAAGACATAATATTGACGTTGAAAAGCATAAAACCATTACATGACCGAGTAAGGACACACAAAGCAGTTAACGCGTTATATTACGAAAGCTACGCACTATCGCAGAAACAGTTATGTCCAGTGGTACATCGCGGATTGCACATACCTGGACTGCAGGAATGGCGACGGACGTCGATGTGAAACCGTTATTCGAAACCTCGGCGTTGGTCAGAACATCGATGAGGTCAACGTCGAACTGTTGCAGCAGCTCGTGCGACTTGCGAATGGAGTTGGCAAACACTTCGAACACCATCATTTCTCGAGCCATGCCTTTCCACTGGCAGCCCATTCCGGTGAAGACGAACCACAGAGGGCGCTTCTCGAACGGAGCCTGTTCAACCTCGCTGATATCCTTCTGATCAGAATCATCCACATGCACCAAGGCGAATCCCCGGAAAGGAAACCGATCTACCTTGGGTTGGCCCACTTGGTTAAGAAGCGCGTACACAGAGTCCGGGTACGGTCCCTCTGACATCAACAGGTCTATCGTGGTCTGCGAAAGATGTGGGAAGGAGCCCTCATGAAGGCGTTTGGAACGTACTCGCTAAACATTGGCATAATGTTTATTCGCTGTGCTGACAATGGTTGCTTAGCGGAAGAAAAACTTAATCAAAGTGAAAACATTGCCAGCGGTATTTTGGCATCGTAAAACACTGAGGGTTAATTAGAGGTCTCTGCTCAGATGTCGCTGTTGTATGAAAACAACAATCAAATCTTGCTGAGAAAAGCCTACAAGAAGGTAATTCAGTACTTATATGTCAAAACATGTTAGTTTTACGACAAAAAACCTGTCAAGAACGATCGCCCTAAATTTTCCCCGTGCGTGTGTGTGTAAAGTGATAAGTTGTTTTTCGATAAGCTAGGTGTACTCGTGTTTTTATTTCTCACGAAGTTTGTTTGTAAATGAACAATTTATTTGAAATTTTGTAAAACCATGTACAGTGTACTCGCGATAATTCAAACTCGGGGAGAACCGAGGATTTTATTGGAATTATGCGAAGTTTGAATTGTCAGAATTTCCTTAAATGTGACTCGTGGCAAGATGCCAACTTGTGTTGTAATAAAATATTCACATATGTGTTATACAACATTCACACACAGTAGGGAAGTGCCATTTGTACTTTGACAAAAAAATTACAGATGAACTACTGCTTTGTCTTTGCATTGGAGTTCGAAACATACAAAGTTTCCGATGCCGGCGTCAAGTTTTGTTTGTTTGTTTGTTTGTTTGTTTGTTTGTTTGTTTGTTTATTTCTTTCTTTCTTTCTTTCTTTCTTTCTTTGTTTCTTTCTTTCTTTCTTTCTTTCTTTCTCTCTTTGTTTCCTTTCTCTTTCTTAATCCACACGCGGTTTTTAGGGCGCGCGGTTCCGCTTTGATGCGTGTATGCAGGTACTAATGGGCTTTATTTGTAACTGTTAGTGATATAAGTGTGCAAATGGGAAGCTGGAAGCGGCAAATTCACGATATATTTTTCGGCTAGAACAAGCAAAAAGTACGAATTAACCGAATTTGGGCAATGCAGAAGTTTCAATTAAGCGGCTTCAAAATATATTAAAAACATGACTGTCCAACGAAAATTTTGAAATTTGTTTGAACTAACCGAAACATTGAATTACATGAGTTTGAATTATCACGAAGTTATGTAATGGCTAATCTTTTCAAATAAAAGCCTGGAAGCAAAGAAATAGCGCCTGTGCGTGATGCCTTACAAACACGTTTCTATAATAAACGGGCACTAAAGCTTCCCTTACCGAAAGCGAGTCCTTATTTCTTCCAGCCATGAGCACCAGCCTGGGCAACTCAGACTTCTGTCGCTTCACACTGCCAACGTTCGGCCCAGGGTTTGCTTCAAGGATTGCGTGACTGTTCACGCCGCCGAAGCCAAACGAGCTGATGCCGACCGGGCCTCCTGGGAAGGGCATTGACTTGTGCACTACCTCCACGCGGCCATCAGTTAGCGCTGTGATGCCGGGAATTGGCTCCGTGAAGTGTAGGTTTCCGGCTATGACGTCGGTTTCCAGGGCGAAAATCACTTTGGCCAACGATGCAACGGCTGCAATCAAACAGTACCGTGATAGAGGTAGTTCTTTAGCACCAGACATGGGCGCGTAGGAATAGTACAATAAACGCAGCTGCAGAGGGCAGAAGACTGGAACTGGAGCTACTGGAACTTTGCCTTGAAAACACCCTATCTAAGCAAATGCCATCTCATGGTTCAGCTGGTGTATTTGGCACGAGTTGTCGAAGAATATTTAGCAGCGTATTGTTGACAGCATGTTCCATTTATGTCATGACCTTCGAACATAGTTCTCCCAGCTTTACTGCACCAACTAAGCTGTAAATGGCCTTGTCCGGTACACGTGTATAACAAAACGTGATCCGTATTTGCCAAAGCTCACGACCATGAACTTTTATGAAAAGGGTTCATCAAAAGGTTAGAAGAGAGCTGGTGCAGGAACAAAAGTAAGTGCTAAGTACTGACAGGCCGATAAGATGGGCAATTTGAGAGAGAGATCCTATGCAAATGAACAGGGAGTTTATGTGAAAGATCAAAGAAAGTGAATTTGACAACTGTTGGTTCTTGCCCACGCGGTGTAGTGTAGACATTTGATCATATATTTCACTTTTAGCAGAAATTGAACGCCTTTCGTTAAGCAAAACCTGGCAAATCGCCACGTGCGTTTCATCACGGCAAAGCGGTGATGTAATGCTTGTTTAAACTCGGTGATTTTATGCTTGTTTCGGTGATGTTATGCTTGTTTTATCAAGTACAATACGTGGAATTTCAGTTTTGACCATTTGTATCATGGCTTATTTAATGGTTAGGTTCTACAACCTTGTCAGCTTCTGCAGAGTTAATTGTTGAGACACACAGTCGCCATTCGTGACATACCACTTGAGTTGTCCGGCGGGTTGTCCGTAACAAGAAACATCACTACAAATCTGAAAATCCCAGGACAGGTGAAACGGCAACTCCGATCTTCATTTTTGGGCTAAAGGTTCGCATGCAGGCCGGAAAAAGAGTAGGAAGAAGCATGCAACGCTCAAGTCTGACCTGATATAGAGTGGTAGACAATTTTAACGCAGTTGTGATTTACTTGGTCAGAGTAAAAAGGGTGCTCTGGTCGCGCGGAATCTGCGGACGTAAAAATATTTGCACAAACCAGACGCAGCCTCTGCGTGCCCCACGTTGCTTTTGACGGAACCGATCTTCAAGGGCACCTTTCGCCCCGTCTGGCAAAAGAAAGCGGTAGCCGCGGTAAGCTCTTCGGTGTCTCCTGCCTTGGTTCCCGTTCCATGAGCCTCGACATACGCCACTGTGCGTGGGTCGATATTCGCCTCCGCGTACGTGTCACGCAAAAGGCTTTCTTGTGCTTTCGAAGAAGGGAAAGTTATTCCTGCAAAAACATGAAATGGCAATTGCTGAAGCCCGGGACGCTCGAGCAAGTGTATATGGTGAACACTAAGCGTATGCAGAGCGCTGATGTACGGGCGATGGCATTTATATCTGAAGTTTTTGTTCTGTGAACTGTTGTTGACGTTAACCGGGGATGGTGCGCTCATTTACATTAGCAGACGAATATATTTAGTTCTAGAGGAATGGAAGCCCTGAGGCGTAACTTTATAAGTCGCAGGTTTTGACGACTAACTTAAAAAAATTCCAGAGCATTGTAAAAAGCATATTTGCTTTGCAAGTACTCAGCGTAAATAACTCCTGCATTGGATATAGAACCAGCATGATAGCTTTTTACGCCTTATAACTGTGCACCATTTGCGGGGAATAGGCGGAATACAGATAGTACAAGTTAGGATTGGTCCAGCTTTTATAAGGAAGGGGACAAATCTGCGATAACAAGCACTGCGAAGGCAAGTGGTTGAGAAGGTTACCTTCATTCTTATATCCGTCGGAGTTGGCTCTGACACCGAGAACCCTGGCGTACACCCGACGAGCTGCGGAGGCCCTTTGCAGAAAGAAGACACCAACGGCTTCACTCCGAACAAAACCCTGGCCTTTGTCGAGAATAAAAATATGGGAGGGAACCTCTGGTCAGTAATTTCAACACAAATTATTGAAAAGCCCAAACGAAACCAATTTGTTTTCTTGTTCGTTCTCCAAACAACACGAAGGAAACTGAAGACTATATCGGGGTAAACCTAATTTCTTAATAAAAACTGCCCTCGAAAATTGATTGAGTGGTTGCTTTGCAATAAAGCTTGACTTTGGGCTAGTTGGGTATGCGCTAGTTGGGTATGCGTTAGTTGGGTATGCGCTAGTTGGGCTAGTTGGGTATGCAGCGCTCGTGTCTGTGTAACCTCTCTACGTCCGTGTGTTTTTGCGCTGTTTTTCAAGGTGTTCAAGGTGTGGTTGCTTTGGGTGACCCTTTGCATAGATATGGCGTGCGCATGCTTGAAACTTGTGATCCTTTTTAATGTTCTCGCGAAGCACTTTCGCAGCAAGCGGTAGGCGGATGCTCATACTCTGATGGATGTAACTGGATTGAATTGAGCTGAATTGGGCGTGTTGGAATATGGCGGGTTGCAATACTTCAGCTTTTGACGAGCGCGCTGGACTAGGTGCTACCCAAACGAGTGTAACTACTTGACGGGATTGATTTTTGTTAGCGATTATACGCAGTTTCATGTGAGTTAACTTCATCAAAATTCATAGACTATTAGTTTTATTCTGCCATAGAGATATGGAGAGCCGGCTAAAATGCAGACCAGGCGGCTTTTCCGAAACGAGTGTGACTTTTGGAACAGCTTTGAGAAGCGGTGGGTTACTCTTATTTGCAATTAATTTGGTCTGGTTAGTTGTGTGCAATACCGACGGAGATAAACACCTCAGCAGTTAGGGACTCCTCTGAGCAGTCAAACGCACGTAATGTTTAGGCGCTCAGTATTGTTGAACGAAATTTATGTACGTTAGAGTTGACGGTGGTATGGCACCAAGGTGAAAGTGGGTGAGGCCGAAGGCTTAATTCATAGGCGCCCTCCGTGTTGGTCCGTGTTGTTAACGTTTTATGTATCCTACCCTATTGCATGCAGAGAAGCTGGGTGATGTTTCTGCCACCAAGCAATACGGTTTTTTTTCATTTGACAGGTCATAAAAAATAACGTTTATGAAGTCTTTCAAATTCAACCTGCAAAATTTACGAAAGCAGGGAGAGCGCAGTCAGGCAAAAATGAAAGTTGTGGTAGCTGTGGTACAGGTTAAATTAAACAGAATGCATAATTGTCTGGTCGTGGCGAGAGCTATCGACTTCACGTCATTGTGTTTTCGAAAAAGTGTACTTCCCTCAACTTACGTTACTGACGGAGACGTGCTGATAAGCTTAAAATGAGATTTATCAAGAAGAGCCATCAGTTCTAAATCATCAAAAATGTAATTCTTGATGTAAGAAGTGGCAAGCAAGCAAGAAGTGTTGGGCAAACCGTACTATTAGAGTCAAAGGCCTTGCATTTTCCGTCCTTTGAAAGCATTCCCATTGAGTTGTAACTCAGTGACGTGAATGGGTTGAGGAGAAGCGAGCATCCTCCCACAATGGCCGCCTCGCACTGTCCAGTACGGAGGGACATCATGGCTTGGTTGAGGGCAGACATGGTCGACGAGCAGGCCGTGTCGACTGTCAAGCTTGGGCCTGCGTTTGACATTGTTTCATGATGCTACGTAAAACAATTTTATTTGTCTGCAATGAAGTTGCACGTTCTTTCATGGGAGAGCCGCTCCCGCCGAACACAACGGTCAATAAAAAAATCGACGGAAATTCCGGCAATTGTCTACTTATGCGTAACACTGTTATGCCGCTTGTCTAGTGTGTGAGCTCTTTACAGATAGATCAGGGTATGAGTAGCGAAAGTTGGTGTAATATTTTATTGTTTTTAACTTTTAGTTTGTTTCTTTTGGCCAATGATGTAAATTTATATCAATATAGCGATGAAGTTCCTTTACTTTGTTAATTATGTTTTTCCGAAGATGCAAGGCGTAGTGCAGGGTTTTAAGATTGACGCTTACATTTATTTGTATCAATTCCGAGGTTTTTTGTGCATCTGAAATTTAGTCTGTGCTTTTGGGAGCACCCGTATTAGACGGATATTTTTTATTTGGTCAGTTTATTTTCGGGATATTCTATTTTCTCAATTTTTCTTATTTTCTCGTTTCCCAAGTTCTCGTCGACCAATTATCGCTATCTACACTATAATAGCGATTAAAGGTGTTACTTCAGCCAAATATGCAGCTTTGGCAAATGCGCGGCGTTACAGGGTTCACTCAATTTAGTATTTGTAACATGAAAGTGTTTTATACCCGGATACACAAACATTTCGCTGACGTCATATCCGTCACGGAAGTGACGCCAGTCCAACGAAGCAAGCGGCTTGTAAAGGGTGCACCCCTTCACATAGGTTCTTCTTGCGAGGAAGCTACTTTTAGTACTAAAGAGTACGTCATACTTACGGTTGTTCGTTTTCGGGTTTTATATTTTAACAGAAAAGTGTTTTATGCCGCGATACCCCAAGATTTCACTGACGTCATATCCGTCACGGAAATGACGCTGGCACACCTTTGCCGAAGCGACCTGCCAGCAAGACGGCTTAGTCA
This sequence comes from Haemaphysalis longicornis, assembly GCF_048455015.1. Lineage (NCBI taxonomy): Eukaryota > Metazoa > Arthropoda > Arachnida > Ixodida > Ixodidae > Haemaphysalis > Haemaphysalis longicornis. Next base: position 27,854,192 of record NW_027526385.1, read on the forward strand.
CGGCTATCGCCAACCACACCCAGAAGATTATGATGATGATGATGGCTGGATGTTTATGGCGCAAGGCCAACTAGGGCAAAGAGCGCCAAAACACACCCACAAGACAGCCACCGACCCGCAAATCATGCTCACCTGGAGATTTCGCGAACATTTCACTTTCGTCTTTTACTGATTCCTGTGACAGAGGAATCAACCGCAGTTTTTTTAAATCGTACTTCGAACGTTCTTTTACGAACTTTTTTTGTATAGTCTCCGTTTTTGGCGGAAATGTACATGATGCATATTGTTGATTTTCTCAGATCCGTTTTGTGAATTTCTTTCTAATTTTCTTTTTTTTCAATGTTAAAAAATTCAAGTTCTCCTCGACTAACTTCTAATTACGCTGTTACAACAATTAAAGCTGTTACTTATATCAAATCTGCATATTTTGTGTAAATCGTGGTGTTATATCGTCCTGGCTATGGAGGTACTAGGCGAAGAATGCTGCGCAAAACGTTTTCGCCCACCTCCCTCGTTGGAATGCTGCATTTGATAGCATTCATTAAAAACCAAAGGAGCCAATGTAACCGTTCATAGAACCACCATGCATTGTCTTACCGTGAAATCCGAAGGCGTAGGATATTCGGCTGGATAACATGGCAGGAGTGGAACCCAACATGACGAATCCACTTTTTTCGGTATTCGCGCTGTAGGCGTGGCTGTTTTCGGAGTACGAAGCGCCCACAAAGACGCCAACGTTGCGTCCGCGCAGTGCGGCTGGGTCATAGCCGGCGTCTATGATAGCCCCGTACGTTGCCTCCAGCAGCATCCGTATTTTAGGGTCCAGAACACTGGCCTGCTCCGTGTGCACTCCAAAGAACTGGGCGTCGAACCTCGAAAGGTCGTTGATTTTTCCCGTCCGGTTCGGGACGCCCAGAATACCTGCAAATCCGTGCCGGACCCAGCGGCCCAAAGCCATTGAATGATTTCGTATACGTTTACCATTCGAAGCGTGTCATTATGTAAATCATTTTGCACCCTCAACATCATTTCACGTGTTGTACTATCGTTTCGTAAAGACACGTTTATGTGAGGCCGGAAAAAAGGAAGGAAAGTTCTAAGGCGACTATCAACAGTTGATGCGGTCTAGAGCAGCTTAGCGGCAATTACGATTCCCAAGACACAGTACGTAACCAAGTATGCTTTAGAGGCATCCTTTCAAACAGAGGAAACAAGCCTTCACTTGTGCCTTGTGTGCGTGTGCGTGTATGTGGCCACAGCAGATGATCCTTCAAGTATTCATAGTAAGACATCGCATACGATTTCATGTGGACGTCTGTCATGTCTGAGTGGTCATGGTGCTGGTGTCGCAATGTTACGTATTTTGTAAACTGATCTTTTTTTTCAAGTCCAATAATTTTTTTCCTCTCATGACAGTTCACATAGACCGTGAAGCTTCAACGAAAAACTCTAATTTACGCATCGTTGTCAGGGAAGATTTGTGGCTTGGTGCTTGTGACTCCTACCAGAGTTCTTCAATGCTTTACTGGTCACGAAACTTCGGCGCTAGTTTCACATAGGGACCGCGCGCGCCACTACAAGCGCCACCGCCGCACGAAGGTCATCCAGCCGCCGCGCGTGCGGCGTATTGGCCAGCTCTTGGCGTGCAAACGCTCGCTGCTTTTGGTGTCTGCGCGCTGATTAAGTGTGTTTTTTTCGTCGTAGTTAGCGATGCATAGTCCAGTCATTGTGTATATCACCTGCCTTCAATGGGGTTTTATTTTTCGAAGTAAATTAGCGTAGACTTCGTCCGCGAACGGCAACGGCTTCTGTGTGCTCTGGCACAAGCGCTGCGCCGTCGTGTTTATGGATTTTTAAATCTATATTGCTTCTTTTCTTAAAGCAAAAGTGTAAATACCACACATACGGTAGCTGTGTACTCACGGACTGCTGCGGGCCTATCGATAATACAATAAAAGAACTGAAAGCAACCAAGTGCGCGTCGTTCAGACTACGCTTAATGAATTCGTTGATTACTCTGGAATGCACAGAACGCTAAAAGAGATAGCCCAATAGTATTGTCGTTTCGATGAATGGGTACATACTTGAGAACATCTAAAAACGCTGCAGAAACGCGAAGGATCAAAGCACGAAGAGATATATGTTGCGCCATGTGTCTCTCTGCTTCCACGCATTGCAATCCTTGCAAAAACAGGAAGCGAAAAAGAACAATAAAACTGATTTTATCACACGCAACAAAAAATTTCGATGTTACGGAGGGAGACAAAAGAGCATGGTCCAGCGTATAAAAAATTATTTTCTCGCGCTGCGATGTGCAGCACACGGAGGAAACAGAATATTGCCACGTAGCTAAGAACGACGCAAAACTTTTCTGAACGCAGCGAGCTCCTGCACTACAAAAGACTAGAATGAAACACAAATGTCGAAGTAGCAGTCCGCAGTGTGACGTGCACAGATGAACGTCGATAAAGTGAATTGTGTGGCGTTTGCTAAGCATGCATTACTCTCGGAACGTTATTAATTCCAGATCCATGGAAATAGGATCGAGAACATTCTGAAAGAAACAAAAAATCAAGTTA